>NC_052360.1:9900274-9989659 GCF_009727055.1 Benincasa hispida | reverse complement strand
AAGGAGTATCCACAACCTTTTAATTCATTGTTTTTCCTCATGATGTATGCTTGTTTCCTTTAATTTAAGAGCAATTAGAGTGTAATTAGATCCTAATTCCACTGTGTATGTCTCGGTTTCATCATGTGGTATCAAGGTTGGGCGCCTTATTCTGGGGACACTATGGAGTGGCCCACTTTGTAGTTAGTACAAATGATGTGATCCTCAATCGTTCATATAGAGATACGTGAGTGGGGCATCCAATGAAAAGAGTTAATTAAGACTGAACCATGAAATAGTCACTTTTTACGTTCTAAATGCCGTTTTATGTATAAAACTGACTATTTCGTTAATATTGATGACCTAGGTAACTTAATCTTATCCTAAGCTAACTTATGAACTCCTGTCACTCGGAATTATCCTAGATCTGCATAGGTGAGGGTAGCTCAATATCGCTGGCCCAGTCAGCCTCCCATTTCAGGGATAAGATCGGTGGATAGTTGGGAACATAGGGTGTAAGGCCTATTCACTCCTACCCATTATAAGGATAGATAGGTTGTTTCCTTTAGTACTGAATCCAGGACTTGAACAAGGGGCCCCATACTCTCCTTGGCCCGAGAGGGATTCGGTTTATAGGTTGGACTTTAAACCAATTGTTCATTTAGAGGATCAGTGGAACTTAAGGAACAAGATGTAGTCTGGGGGTAAGACGATTTTTATGACCTAGCCGAGATTACGAAACCACCTGTGAAGGATTAACTTACTAATCATGGTATATCAAATGGACACAAATATATCTATAGTGAGGGAGTTGCAACTACGGAACTTTAGTGGAATGACCCGTTAGTTAATGAATGTTGATTAGCTCCGTCTTAAAGAGTTTAACTAGCTAATCTCGGATCGTTGGAGCCCATGATCTATAGGTCCATTAAGTTCCCCTACTAGCTCATATGGAATAAACTTAGAACAGATATGATAGAATAATTCGAATTGTTTTGAATTATGTAGAGAGAGAGAAAACCGACAAGTATATGTGATATAGTGGTCGGATTTTTCAGCTTAGAGATACAACTTTAATATTTAAATGTGATTTAAATATCTAAGAATATGAAAATGTTCAAATTCGGAAGCTCGAAAATGATGAAAATGGTCAAAGATGTAAAAAGTCAAAAAAGTTGACTTTTGACTTTGAAAAATCAAACTTTGACCGACCTTATATTCAAATTTGATTGAATGTCGAGAAAATGAATGCGGATTCATGCTTGGGAAGTCAAAATTAGTCAACACAGAACAAATCATAAAAGTCAAAATGTTGATTTTTTGTCAAAGTTTGACTTTGACTAAATGACTATTTTGCCCTTTTGACTATAGTTAGTAGGAAAATCCAAACTTTTATTGGATAATTTCACTAACAAAATAGTGGGTTAGGTGTTGGCTTATAGTGGAGACACTAAGCCCACTAAGATAGTAGAATATAGGTTGGTTTGGTTTTATGCATTTAGTTCATTCAATTGTTGCATAGATTTTTCTATAAATTGAGCTTTTCATTTTGAATGAAAATAGTTTTGTAATTTTGGAAATTGGTTTTCATATTTGGGCTAGAAAAATCACAACTTTGAAAAAAAGAGAAAAACCCAAACCTACCCAAATTCCATCTTATTTTCCATCTTCTTTTCTCTCTCTCGGTTTTCTTCATCCACCGGGCCCCACAACTTGGTTCTGAGTCCAAAGGATAATAGGTCAACTCTAGTAGTGGTCCGAAAGAGTTCGGGTCGAGATTCAACGAGGAAAGACGGTTTTCGGGAGCTTCAAAAGGTAGTATCCTACACTTTTAATTCCACTGTGTTTTTCCCTTCATGATGCATGCTTATTTCCTTTAATTTAAGAGCAATTAGAGTGTAATTGGATCCTAATTCCGCTGCGTATTTCTCGTGTTCCATCAATTTTAGTTTCATGAGATAGATTATGTTTTAGAGAAAGTAATCCTGAATTAAGTTTCTAGACTTAGGCATATTGTTCATACATCACTCCATGAATTGACTAAAGTAGACCTAGTGAAATAATTAATGAATGCAACACCCTAGAATACTTTTACTCTTGGATTTTCAAAACTCTTGTATTGCTTTCTTTATTGCTTTATAAAATTTCAAACTCAACTCAATTTCAATTTCTTAGTTAAAATTGACATAATTCTAAGATAGCTAGACAATAACTATTGAATTGATCCCTAAGAACGATACTCGGCATGCACCAATTCACACATCATAGGTACACCCTTGTCTAGGACCTAGTCTTCTTTCAAAATTTTCACATCCTGTTTCACGACCTTTTCCTAAGTGGTAACTAGCATCTCTGAAAAAACAAATACATCTTCCCTAATAGAAACATTTCCATATCTATATTCCCTACTTCTTCCATATTCTTTGTCTTTTCTATATTCTCTGTCTCATCAATAGTTTTTGTTTTTATTTTCTGGACAATTTCTTTTGAAGTGATCCCCTTTGTGACAAATGTAACTTTTCAACACTGATTTTCCTTTAGAATTTTTGTGACCCTTGAAGAATGGTTTGTTTCTCTTGAAATGGTTCTTTCCTTTTGAAAACAGTGATTCAACTCGTCCACTTCCCCAATTTCCTTTACTTTCTATCTTGAATTCAAGTTCTCTTAATTTGATGTAGAAATTATAGAATCTAAGGTAATGGAATTTCTTCCATATATTTTAGTGTCGTCTTCACATCCTTATAAGCTTCTGGTAAAGAATTTATAAGAATTGCAGCTTCATTTTCAGCTCCTAATTTATCTCATGTTGCTGCAAATTCGTCGGTAAGTTTCTTGAATTCATCCAGATTCTCATCAAAAGATTTAGCACTGTTCATTCGGTAAGTAAAAAGTTTTTCTCTGATGTACATTGTCCAGATTGCATAAGTTGTCTCATCTTCATGAATCTGCCTGAACACACTGTCTGATACATCCAAAATAATTGCACTGTGCTTCTTCCATATTCTATCTTTCTTCTACTGTAATTGTGTTTGGCAGAGTTTTCGGGTCTTCAAGAGCTTTAAGTGCCTTTCATTGATACAAGATAGGCCAAAATCACCATTGCCATTGAATTTGTCAATTTCGTATCTTGTAGTTGCCATCTTCTTCAAGATTGGAGTTCTTGAGTTTTCTTGATTTATTTCTTGCAGAAGAACTTGTCTCTTATACCAGTTGTGAGTGGCCCAACTAAAAAGAAATCACATAAGAAATTGTCTTGCTTTTTCTCTAACCCACGTGAAGACTTTGCCGAAGGTAATTATTACACATCGACCTTTTCTTTTTCCATTTCATACTCAAGTTGAAGACAACTTCCCATTTCTCTCGTTTTGGGCATGTAAAGAAAAATACTCTCTCACTATACTTGAAGAAAGAAACAAATGGAAGGAGAATTGCAGACGAGAAATTTGATTAAACTAGTGGATATAGAAAGAGCTCAGGGGGAAGAAAGAAGAAACTCATTGGTTTAGACTGTTTCGATATTAAACACCTACATCCACCATGAAAGCAGCAGGTAAAAGCTTTTATTCAGCAGAAATTTCAGATTGGTCGAGTGTAGATTACAAAATGAATCTCCCTCACTTTCCTCTCTTTAAATGCATGTATTTATACAGCTTTCTAATAACTTCTTTCTTCTTGATCTTTTGATTTATGAGCAGTAACAACTCGAGATGTTCACGGGGCGGGGCAGGGTCAGGATGTCATTTCCCATCCCATCACTGCTCCCCATTGCATTTCTTATCCCCATGAAATTCTCTACGAGATCAGAACGGGGATTCTCGGGAAATTCGCGAGAATCGAGTTATCCGCATGGAAGTTTTTGCCCTTTTTTTATTATTATTATTATTATTATTATTATTATTATTATTATTATTTTTGTAAAAGATCAATTAATTTAAATCACTAATATGAACAAATTTTAATTAAATAATATTTTCGGTTTTATAAACCGATCTTACTCAACCAAAAAACCCTACCTGAGCCCACTTCTCATCATAAAAAAACACTAGCCTAAATCGTTCTCTTCCTCTGTCCTAATAAATCTTAAAAAAAGAGATCAATGAGCTTCTTTGAGATCCCATAAAATTCGAAAATCAAACATCGAGAAAGTCTAGCTTCGTGGGAGCTTGCACTTGGTAGGACATTCATTCCATGATCTCACCTCATATAAGAACGTCTAGAACCCAATCTTCAACTTTCTTTTTTCCTCTTAGAGATCTTGAAAAATGGAGAGAAAGAAAGGGTGCAAGGAAAAATTATTGTTCTTGTATTATTTCTTCTTTCTTTTATTTTCATTTTATCAAGTAATTTTTCTGTCCCCATAAGCGTTTGTTTTAGACTCACTGTTACTGTTTTTTCTTTATTATTATTTGTATTGTTGTTCATTGCTCCTCTCGTATGGTTCTTCTTTATTTTCATTTTATTTACAAAAAAAAAGGTCTAAATGTATGTAAAAAAAAAATATTAGCATAGCTTTGAGGAGTGGTGGAGAGCTTCACATGTGTGTTTTAGAATAAAACCAGTGGAGAGATTAAAAAAAATGGTGAGAGGAGGCTTGCAGGATTGAGAAAATAAAATAGATTGGAAGAAAAGAAAGTTTACAGTTGACGAAGAATAGAGAAAATGTGGAAGAAGAGAAGAAATGAAAAAGGGTACAGAGTTGAAAGAAAGAAGAAAGGAAGAAGAGTGAATTAGTAAATGTAAATATTAATTTTAATTATATTATTTATTATTATTATTATTATTTAATATATATGTAAGTATGGTGTGTGGCTTTGTGCAAAATGCACATCAATAGGATAACGGGGGTGGCTAATCTGTCGGCCATTACATCAGTCCCTTGTTTTTCTTTAAATTGTTTGGTTTTATCTTATGTGTGATATTTATATATATATGTTTTTTCTTCACTTTTAATTACTTAAATTTTAATCTTAGTTTCAATTTTTTTATTTGCATTTATTTTGTTCTGATTTATTTTATTTTATTTTCTTAATTTCAAATTTTCATTTCATGTAGTTATATTTATCTATCTTATTTTCCGTTATTCATTTAACCATTCTTTTAGGATATTTACTTTGTCGTCACTTTATCATATTCATATTTGTTAGTTTTTTTTCCCTAAAAAACAAAAACAAAAAACAAATCCATGATAGATTTTAGGAATTTTTAGAAGTCCGATTTTCTAGAATCTTGGGGTGAGGAATGTTAAACTTTGCATATTTAAATTAATATTGTTGTTTTTATTAAAAATTTTCTAGCATTTTCAATATTTTTAGGTTTATTTTCAAATCTTTGAAATTAACTCCTTTTGAGTTTTATTAAATGAGCTTTATTTTTTTTTCTTAAATATTTATTTTAAGGACGTTCTAAAATTTCCAATGACTGAATTCAGTAAATTTAGGAGTCCGATTTTCTAGAATTCTTGAGGTGATGTATCGATTTTTTGGGAGTCTGAGTTCGATCTCTAATAGATTTCTTTTTTGTTAAAATCTTAATATGTTATTTTATATTTACTCAATTTATTATCATGTTTCTTAAGTTATGTTTTTTTTACTTGTGTAATGTTCATATCAAATCCTATTTTATTTCTTACTTAAATTTATCTAAGTTTTTTTAAAATATTTTCTAAAACTCTTCTTAAGTCATCTATTTTTGTTTTCTTTAAGCTACATTCTTCGCGTGTTTTAAAACATGGAAAAATTAATATATTATTTCAAAAGGTTTTTATTAATTTGTTTTTTTTATGATCATATTTTTTCCTTAAAAAATTTCTACGATAGAATCTAGGAAATTTGGGAGTCCGATTTCCTAGAATTCTTGAGGTTAAGGATCATATCTTTGGGAGTATGAGATTTGATCCCAAGAAAAAATGAATTTAACTAATATTTTTTTAAATATTTATTAAAAGGCTATTTCTATGACAAATTTTGAGAAATTGTAATAATTTCTCACATTCTTGAAGTGAGGAATTTTTTCTCAATTCTAATATAGTCAAATTGATAGAATTTTTTCCACTTATTTTATGGGATCATTACTTCAAATATTAGAGTAATGAGGGCTAAGATAAGACATTTATTTTAAAACTTTTTTTCTTTCCAAAATAAGAATATTTTCAATACAAGATTTGAATCTTGGCCACCGTTTTTTAAACGTGTGTTGTGGGTGCTAACACTTTCCCATACACAAATGACTCCCGAACTCAACTTTAGTTTTGAACAGACCATTTTTATTGAATTCATTTAAAAAATATTTATTTTATTTGGTCTCCAATCACACCGTAAAAATGATTGGTGGCAACTTCTTTTTATTTTCTTTTAAAATTAATCCTTTTTAAGGACATCGGCCGCTCTGCATCGTCTCGGGCACGTGGCGAAAATAGCAGTTCCTCCATATGTGAACAGATAACCTATTTGAGATCTAACTTTGTGTAGATTAGATAAATATCCAGAATTTGCATAACCAACTAGATTAAAAAATTGATTTATTTGAATAAAATAAACACATCGATCCTTCCTCGGAGATAACTGAGTATATGCTTAATCCTGTTTCAATGTCTTTTTGTTGAAGAATATCTATATCTTGTTAATAAATTTTTTGAAAATACAAAATCTAATCTTGTATTATAAGCAAGATACATAAGTGTATCAATTGCACTAAGATATAGTACTCTAGGACCAAGAAGTTTTTCATTATTATCTCGAGGTCGAAATATATTTTTCTTCACATCTAGTGAACGAACTTCCATTGGTATGTTCAATGGATATGATTTGTCCATATAAAATATTTTCAAAACTTTTCCTGAGTTGACTGAAGAACAAATATCTCATCTTCTAAATGTTCAATTTGCAAACCCAAGCAAAACTTTATTTTTTCAAGATCTTTCATCTCAATTTCTTTCTTAAGATATTCTATTGCCTTTGAAAGCTCTTAATGAGTCCCAATTATGTTTAAATCATCAACACATGTAGTTATAATAGCAAATCTTGACTGTTATTTCTTTATAAAACACAAGGACATATTGGATTGTTTTGATATCCTTCTTTCAACAAATATCCACTTAGGTGATTGTAACACATTCATCCTGATTGTCTCAATTCATATAGCGATCTCTGTAACTTTATTGAATACAATTCCTGGGAATTTAATTTATATGTTTCAAGTACCTTAAATTCTTCTGGGATTCTCATAAATATCATCATCAAGAGATCCATATAAATATATTTTGATTACATCCATCAGATGCATGTCCAGACATTTATACACAGTCAGACCAATTAATTATCTTAGTGTATTTGCATCCACCACCAGAGAATACGTCTCCTCATAATCAATACCAAGTCTTTCTGAAAAACCTTATGCAACTAGTCTTTCTTTATATCTTGTGAACTTATTATTTTCATTTCTTTTCCACATAAATACCCATTTGTATACCACAGGTTTCACACCTTCTGGTGTTCGGCCTACTGGTCCAAAAACCTAACGTTTTCAAAGTAAGTTTAATTCTTCCTTCATTACTTCTTTCCACTGAAGCCAATCTTTTCTCTGTCGACAATCTTCAATAGATTTTGGTTCAAAATCCTCATTTTCAAATGATATCAAAAGCAACATTGTACGCAAAATTGTGTCAATCACTACATGAGTTCGGTTCTATCTTTTTCCTGTCATGACATAATTTATTGAAATCTCATTATTATCTTTAGGTATTTCATCTTCCTCGTTAGTCATGTCATGTATTTCTTCATAAGTATTTACATCTTCAATCAAGTCTTCTTGACTATTAATTATTTTTCTTTTTCGAGAATTTTTATCTTTGGAACCCACTCGTTTACAATGCTTGTAGCGTATTCGAGCTCATTGGTAACAACTTGCTGTGTTGGGATATCAATTTTCAATGGAGCATTTACAGCTGGTATATATGACTTAGTTACTTTCTTTGCATCTATAAATGCATCTGATAACTGATTTGCTATATTTCTCAAATGAATTATCTTTTAAACTTCAAATTCATATTAATATGTACGGGGATCTAAATAAGATAATAACAATGTATTCCATGTAATTTCTTTTTCCAACTTCTTAATTCCTCCCCCTAATGTTGGAAATTTTGTCTCACTGAAATGAGAATCAGCAAATCGTGTAGTAAATACATCACCCATTAGAGGGTTCAAAATATTTGATAATTGATGGGGAATCATATCAAATGTATATTCCTAACCTCCTTTGAGGATCCATCTTAGTATGTTGTGGTGAAGCAATTGGAACATATATTACACATCTAAAAATTCTCAGATGGAAAATATTTGGCTCATGATCATAACCTAATTGTAATGGCGAGTACTCGTGATAAGCTACAGGCCTAATGCGTACAAGTGATGTTGCATGCAAAATAGAATATCCTTAAATAGATGTAGGAAGCTTAGCTCTCATAAACAATCGTCTAGCAATTAACTGCAAACGTTTTATGAATGATTCTGCTAAACCATTTTGAATATGAACATGAACTATAAGATGTTCAACACTTTCCCCAATTGACATACAATAATTATCAAAAGCTTGAGATGTAAATTCACCAACATAACCAAGACGAATGGTCTTAATTGTATAGGAAATTGTGCTCTTAACTTAATTATTTGAGCAAGTAATTTTTCAAATGCAAGATTTTGACTTGATAATAAGCATACGTGTGACCATCTGCTGGATACATCTATTAATACTATAAAATATCTAAACGGTCTACTTGGTGGGTTAATAGTTCCACATATATCACCATGAATTCATTCTAAAAATACAAGTGATTCAATTCCCACTTTAGCTGGTAATAGTCTAATTATCAATTTTCCTTAAGAGCAAGCATCACATAATAATTCATTAGATTGAAGAATTTTCTGGCTCTTCAATGGATGTTTATTTGAATTCTCAATAATTATTTTCATCATTATAGACCCTAGATGACCTAATATGTCATGCCAAATTGTAAATATGTCTAGATTCATGAATTTCACATTCATTGTTGGATACGTTTCAATTACTTGTATATAAGTATAATATAATCCAGAAGATATAGCAGGCAACTCTTCCAATATATATTTTTCATACGAGATAGTAGACATGATATAAAGATACTCCATATTATTCTTTCTACCAATCTTAATATGATAACCATTGCAATGTATATCTTTAAAAGTAAGTATATTTCTTTTAGAGTGACTAGAGAATAATGCATTGTCAATTGTAAATTGTAAATTTTGTTCCTCTAGGCAAAATAATATTTGCTTTTCCAAACCCTTCAATTAAGTTTGCACAACCTGATATTGACTTTGCTTCCAGCATAGTTAGTTTGGAAAAATATTTTCTAGTTGTAAGTATTATGTGTAGTTGCACTGTTTACCAGATATAGATCTTCTTTACTCCTTTTTTAGTCACCCAACATATGAAAAGGATCCAGATTTCTTCATCAAAAGGAAATAACTACAATAAGAAAGACAAAATTTTGAATATACAAAGGTTAACTTCTTGTAAGCGAAAAAAAATATGGAATTGAATAAAAACAACATTAAGTCTAGATATTTTCAAAGTCAAAGGAAACACTTAATGTTCCATCAATTTTACCGATTTTATCTTCTGAAGATTCAAAGTAGTCTGGTCATATCTAAATTTGTCATATGGGATGGTCAAATATGTCATTATCTTGGTATGCAAAATTTATTTTCACATTTTTCTCTTTCCTTCAGGGTTGCTTGATAGAGATCAACTAAGTGTTTTGACGTACGACAGGTACGTGACCATTGTCCAGTCATTTTGCATTGGAAGCATTTATTTTCAACACTTTTGAACTCTTATCCTGTGGTGCTTTTCCTTTGTGATCATCATTTTGTGTGGTTCTTTTGAAATTTAAATGATTAGAATGATTACCACGAAAATAAAAATTATTTCTTCCTCTATCACGGTCACGACCTCGACCACGACCACGACTATTATTAAAATTCATAGTATTCACTTCAGAGAATGGTGTTGTCTCGGTTTGATGAAATTCATGATTTTTTATTATTAACTCGTTATTTTTTTTTTTTTTTGCCACGAGAAGACATAAAATTAGTACAGAATATTGTTTATAACATTTCTCTCGATATTGCTGCTGCAAGAGCATATTCGAGACATGAAATGTAAAAAATGTCTTCTCTAATATATTAGCATCAGTAATTTTCTCTCTGCATAACAACAATTTCAAACTTATTTTAAATAATGCAGAATTGTAATTACTTATTGGTTTGAAATCTTGTAGCCTCAAGTGCATCAACTCATAACGAGCTTTATTAGGAAGAATAACTGTCTTTTAATGATTATACCTCTCTTTCAAATTTTTTCACAAGATACGGGGATCTTTTATTGTAAGAAAAATCATAGTTTTTGCTTTGTCCTGACTGGATGTCCTATTTTCTTCTTGAATAGTATCTCCAAGATTCATAGCATCTAGGTGGATTTCGACATCAAGTACCCATGATAAAAAATTACTGTCATGTCACACCCCACCCCGAGCCCACCTTCTGAGCCCGAGGAAAGGCGTAAGGGACTGCAGATACCACCTTTTTGTAACCTAGTGCTTATCTAAACATCTTTACTCTCAGTAAACTTTAAGTCAACGAGATAAACAACAACTGATTAAGTAGGCCGATTTTATTACAACAATGTAACGTTTATACAACTCCAAGACTTAAAACAAAGTTTACAACAACAACTCTTAAAACCCCCGAAAGTGTGACTGTGGCTTGTGGCAGAACTTGACCTTAGCAGCACTCTAGAACTCCTCACCTTTCGCTACTTGGGAAGAAAACATTAAAAAAAAAAGGATGAGCTTCACAGAGCTCAGTGAGTGGTAAGCAACTTCTAAAGTATATTTCAGCTCATAAAAATACAAGCATATCACAGCTACGAGGTTACATTCAAACCTCAGCTTTGAATGAGTCTGGTTTAAACTTTTATCTACACATATGGTAGATAGTTAACTGTTACTAATTACCAACGTTTACTCTTTTGCATTCCTATGTGCACATAGCTCCCCGCTTATGGGCTCAGAAGCTAGGTCCTTCAACCCTCTGACCATCCTATACGAGGTTCCTCCCAAAGGCTCAGGAACTAGACTTTTCGGTCCCTTAACCATTCCGTGAGGTTCCATTTGGGCTCAGGAACTAGGTTTATTGACCCCCTAACCATCCCGATCATATATTCTCATTTTCATGCTATTTACTCATTCATAACATAAGCATATATAATTTACTCTAAAGGATATGCTTAAGACTTAAAGGAAATTACCACTTGTTGGATTTTATGTTCTAAAACTCGTAGTTTATAAATTAATAAACATATTCTATTTGTTTTTCGATAAAACTGATATTGAAATTGTAATCTTTAATCCAATAAACTAAGGTACTGAGGCTATTTAATGTAGTTTGAACTTTAAGTATTGACATAAATGCGGATCAAGTTGCAATAATAGCCAAAATGGTTTATAGTATATGAATAAGGTTGGGCGCCTTATTCTAGGGATACTATGGATGCGGCCTACTTTGTAGTTAGTACAAACGATGTGATCCTGAATTGTTCATATAAAGATATATAAGTGGGGGCATCCTATGCAATGAGTTTTCATAAGACTGAACCACGAAATATCACTTTTTACATTCTAAATGTCATTTTATGTGTAAAACTAACTATTTCGTTAATTGATGACCTAGGTAATTTAATCTTAATCCTGAGCTAACTATGAACTCCTGTTCACTCGGAATTATCCTTAGATCTGTGAGAGTAGCTCATCATCACTAGCCCAATAAGCCTCCCATTTCAGGGTTAAGATCAAATGGATAGCTGGGAATATAGGGTGCAAGATGGAATTCACTCCTACCCGTTATATGGATAGTAGAAGGTTGTTCCCTTTAGTACTGAATCCAAGTCTTGAACAAGGGGCCCCACCATCTTCTTGGCCCAATAGGGGTTCGGTTTATAGGTTGGACCTTAAACAAATTGTTCATTAAAGGATTAGTGGAACTTAAGGAACAAGATGTAGTCTTGGGGGTAAAACGGTTTTTATGACCTAGCCGAGATTACAAACAACCTATGAAGGATTAGCTTACTAATCATGGTTATATCAAATGGATACAAATATATCTACAGTGAGGGAGTGAAACTACGGGACTTTAGTGGAATGACCCGTTAGTTAACAAATGTTGATTAATTAGGTTAAAGAGTTTTACCAGTTAATCTCGGATTGTTGGAGCCCATGATCTGTAGGTCCATTAGGTTCCCCTACTAGCTCATATGGAATAAACTTAGAATAGTATGATAGAATGATTCGAATTGTTCGAATTACGTGAAGAGAGAGAAATTGACAAGTATATGTGATATAGTGGCCGAGTTTTTCAGTTTAGAGATACAGTTTAATATTTAAATGTGATTTAAATATCAAGAATGAATACGTTCATATTTGTAAGATCGAAAATAATGGAAATAATCAAAGACGTAAAAAGTCAAAGAGTTGACTTTTGACTTTGAAAAGTCAAACTTTGACCGACCTTATATTCAAATGTGATTTGAATTTCGAGAAAATGAATGCGGATTCATGCTTGGGAGGTCAAAATTAGCCAACATGAAAAAAATCATAAAAAGTCAAAGTGTTGACTTTTTAGTCAAATTTTGACTTTGACAAAATGACTATTTTGCCCTTTAACTATAGTTAGTGGGAAAATCTAAACTTTTGTTGGATAATTTCACTAAAAAAATAGTGGGCTAGGTTTGGGCTTATAGTGGAGATATTAAGCCCACTTAGATAGTGGATTCTAGGTGTTGGATTTTTATGGATTTATTTCATGCAATTATTGTATGGCTTTTTTCTATAAATTGGGCTTTCAATTTTGGATTAAAAACTTTTGACATTTTTGCCAATTTTAGTTTTCAAAATTGGACTGGAAAAATAAAGACCCAAACCTAAATTCATTCTTATTTTCCATCTCTTTCTCTCTCTCGGTGTTTTTCATTCATTAGGTGCCACAATCCAATTCTAAGTCCAGAGGATAGTAGATTAACTCTAGTGGTGGTTTGAAAGAGTTCGGGTCGAGATTCAGCAAGGAAAAACGTTGTTCGGGAGCTATAAAGGTTGTATCCCATCCCTTTTATTTACTGTTTTTTCCTTCATTTTGCATGGTAATTTCCTTTTGATTAAAAGCAATTAGAGTGTAATTAGGTCCTTTTTTCTGCTGCATATGTCTCATATTCTATCATGTGGTATCAAAGCATGCTTTAATTTGCTCAATTGCTTTTGGCGGGTGTTTTTTTCCTTTTTATTCAAAGGTTGAATGAAATATAGATAAAGTGAACTTATTATGATTTTGGCATTGTTTTTCTCTAAATTTCTTGTGGAAATTTATAATTGCTCATATGTTTATGAGCATTAATGTGTGAAAAAGGGTCTGTAAATTTGTTAAAGTCATTAGAGTTAAAATTAGGTTGAAATTACTTGATTCCGGGAGAGAGAACAGCAGCAAAATTGAAGGAATTTTGCTCACAAACCCGAAATAGCCACCAGACCCGATAAGAGAGCTCCCAGACCCAACCCGAGTAGCGGTCCGACCCGGTTTGGAGAAGCCTCGCACGCGTGCCAGCTGTTGACAAAAATTTCCAACCCGTTTCGCGATCCGACCAGCTTACCACCCGCGCGCCCGTGCGCCAGCCTTCTCGCGACCCACGCATTCCATCGACCCACCTCGCCCCGCGCCTCCGTCGATCGCACCAGCGAGCATTGACCAGTAGGTCCAGACGATCTGGACCAGTTCGTTTGACCTGGTTGAGCCGGTTTGACCGGTTCAACTTGGTTTTTGGAGTTTTTGGGCCGGTTCGAGAGTTTTCTGAGCGGTTCCCGATGGTTCAAAGTGTTTGAAGTCGGTTCTGGGAAGCTTATTGCTGATTTTTGTAATAATTTTGTTATTTGTTTGTTTTTAATGGCAAAATCGGTCCACTTTAGTGTTGTTTACCTATTATGCATGTGATGTATAATGTTGTTTGATTATGTGTGCATATAGTATGCCATATAGTTTTAAAACCCCACCATAGGAAAAGCATGTGACATGCATTTGTTATATGTTATAAGTGTTATAAAATATATACTATGCATGCCTAGTTTTAATATAAGTGTTATATTAAAGCATGTTTGATTGAAGGAAGCATGTCATGGATGAATGCTCTAGGGTTATAATTGTTATAAAATAACTTAGACTTCTAAAATCAATAACAAAGATAAGATGCATGCTCATTTAGGGTTAACCATTGAGCAATCCCAATTTTCATAGAAAATAGGTCGATATCTTGTAAAATTGAAATTACAAGAAAACTCACCCGGCAAGATCTTGGCAAAAAGTCAGATAAGATGACTAAGGTTGAAGGTTTTTAAGTTGAAGGTTTACAGAACACCTACTACCTGGAGATCGAGCCGACGTCTGAGTTAGGTTAAACCGGTTTTATAAGCATGCGTGAGCGGTGTAAGGTAATAAAATTTGTTTATCACCTAGACATTGTAGGTTAAAAATCCAGTATAAAAGTTATACTTGGATGAATCACCTAGACTTAGGATATGTTTAGTTAGCCGAAATGTATCGCTAAGTATTTTATAACCTAACCATCTAGAACACTTCAGCTGGAGAGAAGTAATGTACTTTTAGCTCTAGCGTCCGTAAGAGTTCACACCATGAGATTCATGCTTGGCTTTGGGCCGCCCTGGGAGTGGACCCCATAGGAGAGTGTTTGCATGAGTCAATATCAAGGTGAATGAGGGAAGTTGTTCATAGTAAGTGGGAGAAGGAAGTGTGTCAACACATCCTACAGTCTCTTCCATTAGGTCGCATCGTGAGATTCCTATAATGTGCCTGCATGTCTACCCTGGAGTGACCTTACCAATCAGAGGGTTGTATTATAGGATTCGGAACTCGCAAACTCTAGAAATAGGTAGGGTCTCTCAGGTCCATTTTCATTCTTGTCTTTCCAACTTCGCGAACATAATGATTTCGATCTTTGAGGTCTTAAAAATGGAGGGTCACACTTACGAGAATGACTAAGTGTTAGTAAATTCTTCACCAAAGTAGCGATAACTGAGTTACTATAGGGATAAGAGTTATTCTGGTGATAGTTTTTAATCAAGATAGTCTTGGTTCAATGAAGGAATAGTCGAATCACCCCTCGGTGGAGGTTATTCTAAACCATTGAAGTATCGTTGCAAAATATAATAATGAAGGGTACATTATTAGTTGTTTTTAATAAAGTTGATTGGGTTTAAAAGATTAATGTTTTTTTTTACTAAAAAGCATATGTTTTTCTATTCAGCATGACTAGCTTTTTAGTTCAACTATTAGCTTCTGAAAAACTTAACGATGACAACTACTCAACATGGAAAACAAATATGAATTCAACACTAGTAATAGATTACCTGAGATTTGTCTTAACTGAGGAATGTCCTCAGGCCCTTGCCTCGAAAGAAGCATAAGGTAAATATGATTTACTGGTTGCTGAAACATGTTTAGTGGAGTATGATACCTCAACCTGGATATTGGATTAGGAGCCACTAATCATATTTGCTTCTCTTTTCAGAAAACTAGTTCCTGAAAAAAGCATGAAGAAGGCAAGATCACCCTAAAGGTTGGAACATGAGAGGTTATCTTGGCCGAAGCAATGGGAGACTTGAAGTTGTTTTTCAATGATAGATATATCATACTTAAAGATGTTTCGTATGCTCCTAAAATGAGACGGAATTTAATATCTATCACATGTATATTGGAACAAATGTATAAAATATCTTTTGAAGTTAATGAAGCGATCATTTTCAGAAAAGGCTATACTTAAAAACAACTTATATAAGTTAAGACCAACTAAAGAAGAATTTGTCTTCAATACTGAGATGTTTAGAACAGTCGAAACTCAGCATAAAAGACAAAAAGTTTTTTCTAATGCCTATCTATGGCACTTAAAACTTGGCCACATAAATCTCAAAAGGATTGAGAGATTGGTTAATAATGGACTCCTAAATCAGTTAGAAGACAATTCTTTACCTCCATGTGAGTCTTGTCTTGTGGGAAAAATGACTAAGAGATCTTTTATTAGAAAAGGTCTCAGAGTCACAATACCCTTAAAGCTCGTACATTCGGACCTCTGTGGACCGATGAATGTCAAAGCTCGAGGTGGGTATGAATATTTCATCAGTTTTATTGATGATTATTCAAGGTATGATCATATTTACATAATGCTTTACAAGTCTGATTCTTTTGAAAAGTTCAAAGAATATAAGGCTGAGGTTGAGAACTAGTTAGATAAAACAATTAAGACACTACGATCAGATTAAGGTGGGGAGTATATAGACTTAAGATTCCAGGACTATATGATAGAACACGGAATCAAGTCACAAATCTTTGCACCTAATATGCCTCAGCAGAACAATGTATCTGAAAGAAGAAACAGAACCTTGTTGGACATGGTTCGCTCAATGATGAGCTTTGCTGAGTTACCTGATCCTTTTGAGGACATGTATTAGAAACTATTGTCTATATTTTGAATAACGTTCCCTCTAAAAGTGTTTCAGAAACACCTTATGAGCTATGGAAATGGCGTAAATGCAGTTTACGTCACTTTAGGATTTAGGGATGCCTGACACACGTGTTGGTGCAAAATCCTAAAAAATTGGAACGTCGTTCAAAACTATGCATATTTATAGGTTAATCCAAAAGAAACAAAAGGTGGTCTATTTTACGATCCTCAGGAGAATAAGGTGTTTGTATCGACAAATGCCACATTCTTAGAGGAAGACCACATAAGAAGTCATCAACCTTGCAGTAGACTAGTATTGAATGAAATTTACAAAAACGCTACAGTTAGAGCTAGTTCATCTACTAAAGTAGTAGATAAAACTAGTACATCTAGTCAGTCACATCCTTCTCAAGAGTTGAGAATGCCTCCATGTAGTGGAAGGGTTGTTTATCAGCCTGACCATTACTTGGGTTTAACAGAAACACAAGTTTTCATACCTAATGACGGCATAGAGGATCCATCGTCCCATAAATAGACGATGAAAGATGTGGACTGTGATCAGTGGGTCAAATCCATGGACCTCGAAATGGAGTCTATGTACTTCAATTATGTCTGAAAACTTGTAGATCAACCAAATGATGTAAAACCAATTGGTTGTAAGTGGATCTACAAGAGAAAACGAGACCGAGCCAGTAAAGTACAGACTTTTAAGACTCGACTTGTGGCAAAGGGTTATACCCAGAGAGAGGGAGTGGACTATTGAGAAACTTTCTCTCCTGTTGTCATGCTTAAGTCGATTAGAATACTCTTATCCATTGCCACCTTTTATGACTATGAAATTTGGCAGATGGATGTCAAGACAGCCTTTCTAAACAGCGATCTTGAGGAGAGTATCTATATGGCTCAACCAAAGGGGTTTATTGCACAAGGTCAAGAACAAAAGGTTTGTAAGCTTCAAAAATCCATTTATGGTTTAAACAAGCTTCTAGATCTTGAATATAAAGTTTGATACTGCGATCAAATCTTATGGCTTTGAATAGAATGTTGACGAGCCTTGTGTTTACAAGAAGATTGTCAATTCTACTACAGCGTTCTTGATTTTATATGTTGATGATATTCTACTCATTGGGAATGAAGTAGGTTACCTAACTGACATCAAGAAATGGCTAGCAACGTAGTTCCAAATGAAAGATTTAGGAAATGCGCAATATGTTCTCGGAATTCAAATTATTTGGAACCGCAAGAACAGAACACTAGACATGTCTCAAGTAATTTATATAGACAAAATGTTGTCTAGATATAAGATGCAGAATTCCAAAAGAGGTTTGTTACCTTACAGATATGGAATTCATTTGTCAAAGGATCAATGTCCTAAGACACCTCAAGAGGTTGAGGATATGAGACACATTCCTTATGCTTCCGTAATAGGGAGCTTGATGTATGCAATGTTATGTACTAAACTTGACATATGCTATTCAGTAGGGATAGTCAATAGGTATCAGTCCAATCCTGGATATAATTATTGGACTGCCGTTAAAAATATCCTCAAGTATCTTAGAAGAACGAGGAACTACATGCTCATATATGGTACTAAGGATTTAATCCTTACTGCATAAATTAACTCTGATTTTCAAACCGATAAAGATGCAAAAAAATCCACATCAGAATCAGTGTTCATTCTGAATGGAGGAGCAGTAATGTGGAGAAGTGAAGCAAAACTGTATTACGGACTCCACAATGGAAGCTAAATACATAGCTGCATGTGAAGCAACAAAGGAAGCAGTATGGTTGAGGAAATTCTTGATAGATTTGGAAGTTGTTCCAAATATGCATCTACCTATCACCTTATACTGTGATCATAGTTGTGCAGTTTCAAATTCAAGAGAACCAAGAAGCCACAAGCGCGACAAGCATATTGAGCGCAAATACCATCTTATCCGGGAGATTGTACATCATGGAGACGTTGTAGTAACCCATATATCTTCTCAGCAAAATATTGTTGATCCTTTTACGAAGGCCCTCACGACTAAAGTGTTTGAAGGTCACTTAAAGAGTCTAGGTCTACGAAGTTTATAAACTAGGAAAAGTGGGAGAACTTCTGGGTATATGCCCTAGTTTATTGTATTCATATGTTTATTATACTCATATGTTTCTCACTTAAATTCAACACTATGATACTTCACTAAAAGTTTTAGTCCAAGTGGGAGTTTGTTGCATTTTATGTCCTAAAACTCATAGTTTGTAAATTAATAAACATATTCTGTATTGTTTTTCGATAAAACTATTATTGAAATTGTAATCTTGAATCCAATAAACTAAGGTCCTGAGGTTATTTAATGTAGTTTGAACTTTATGTAGTGACATAAATGTGGATCAAGTTCAAATATATAGCCAAAATGGTCTATAGTATATGAATAAGGTTGGGTGCCTTATTCTGGGGACACTATAGATGCGGTCCACTTTTTAGTTAGTACAAACGATGTAATCCTAAACCGTTCATATAGAAATATGTGAGTGGGGCATCCTATGCAATGAGTTTGCATAAGACTGAACCATGAAATAGTCACTTTTTACGTTTTAAATACCGTTTTATGTATAAAACTGACTATTTCGTTAGTTGATGATCTAGGTAACTTAATCTTAATCCTGAGCTAACTATAAACTCCAGTTCACTCAGAATTATTTGTAGATCTGCATAGGTGAGTGCAGCTCTCATCGCTGGCCCAATAAGCCTCCTATTTCAGGGGTAAGATCAGATGGATAGTTAGGAACATAGGGTGCAAGATGGAATTCACTCCTACCCGTTATAGAGATAGTAGATAGGTCGTTCCCTTTAGTACTGAATCTAGGTCTTGAACAAGGGGCCCCATCCTCTCCTTGGCCCGAGAGGGGTTCAGTTTATAGGTTATACCTTAAACCAATTGTTCATCAGAGGATTAATGGAACTTAAGGAACAAGATGTAGTCTTGGGGATAAAATGGTTTTTATGACCCAGCCGAGATTACGAACAACCTGTGAAGGATTAGCTTACTAATCATGGTTATATCAAATGGACACAAATATATCTACAGTGAGGGGAGTGCAACTACGACACTTTAGTGGAATGACCTATTAGTTAACAAATGTTGATTAATTAGGTTAAAGAGTTTTACCGATTAATCTCGAATTTTTGGAGCCCATGATCTGTAGGTCCATTAGGTTTCCCTACTAGCTCATATGGAATAAACTTAGAACAGTATGATAGAATGATTCAAATTGTTCGAATTAGGTGAAGAGAGAGAAACTGACAAGTATATGTGATATAATGGTCGGGTTTTTCAGTTTAGAGATATAGCTTTAATATTTAAATATGATTTAAATATCAAGAATATGAATACATTCATATTCGGAAGCTCGGAAATAATGGAAATGGTCAAAGATGTAAAAAGTCAAAGAGTTGGCTTTTGACTTTGAAAGTCAAACTTTGACCGACCATATATTCAAATGTGATTTGAATTTGGAGAAAATGAATGCGGATTCATGCTCGGGGGGTCAAAATTAGTCCACACAGAAAAATTCATAAAAAGTCAAAGCTTAACTTTGACAAAATGACTATTTTTCCCTTTGACTATAGTTAGTGGGAAAATCCAAACTTTTGTTGGATAATTCCACTAACAAAATAGTGGGCTAAGTGTTGGCTTATAGTGGAGACATTAAGCCCACTTAGTGGATTCTAGGTATTGGGTGTTTATGGATTTGTTTCATGCAATTGTTGCATGACTTTTTTCTATAAATTGGGCTTTCAATTTTGGATTAAAAACTTTTGACATTTTTGCTAATTTTAGTTTTCAAAATTTGGCTGGAAAAATAAAAACCCAAATCCAAATTCATTCTTATTTTTCATCTCTTTCTCTCTCTTGGTGTTCTTCATTCATCGGGTCCCACAACTCGGTTATGAGTCCAGAGGATAGTAGGTCAACTCTAGTGGTGGTCCGGAAGAGTTTGGGTCGAGATTCAGGGAGGAAAAGCGATGTTCGGGAGCTATAAAAGTTGTATCCCATCCCTTTTATTTACTATTTTTTCTTCATTTTGCATGCTAATTTCCTTTTGATTAGAAGTAATTAGAGTGTAATTAGGTCCTTTTTCCGCTGTGTATGTGTCTCACCACTCACCTTGGCCAAGGTCCTTTTTCCTTTTGATTAGAATCTTCCTTTCTACAAGTTCCTTGATCACCCCGGGCTCCCTTTTGAACCCTAAGATCCAGATTCAAATTAAAGCTCATATTATTCACAATTCTAAGTCTTATTTCGAGATACTTCCTTCTGAAAACATGCTCTAAAATATCTTAGCAAGCTTACCTTAAAATCTTAGCTCAGAACTTCTCGTGGTCTGGCTGGTATCATCAAATATTCAAGACTGGCTCAAGCTTACCCGATAGCTCGACCCTTCTATTTTTTTTCTCAATCTCCAGCCCAATTCCTTAGAACTTCTTCTCTGACAGCCCAACCATAAAAACTAGACTCTTGGAGCTTTTAGTTGGCTTTGGAATCACTCTAAACGCACGAGTATTCTAGGAGAAATTCTCGTCCCAATTTGATGCTACTTCCAGACCTCACTGTTCGATAGCATCTCCTTCTCTTGGAACTTCAGGACTGACGCATGATCTTACTCCCAACGCATGGTCTCCTTAAAATCCATCTTCTAACATTCTTCCTTACGTTCTTTGAAGAGGTTTTTTCTTATGAATGGAAGAGACATCTTGCGGTGGTATTTATAGACCGAAGGAAACGATCCTTATCATCTTTACCAAGTCTCAACGCAAGACACCTCCTACTTTGGGGTGTTTGCACTATGTTTTGCCACCACCTACTCTCTTGACATCCACCTACTCTTATGCCATACACCTACTTGAGTTGTCTTCCTCATGCATAAGACTTCCTTTGCATGAAACTTAATTTGTCCAGCTTCTACTAACTTAAGTCTATCCATCTCTTGGTATAGCCATTTGTCCGTCAACCTTGCGTAACACAAGTCTTAGCACCGCTCCATCGTGCAGTTCTTGCATTTATTTCTTAGCTCCAACGCCCCATCGTGTAGCTCAATCGTTTAGTAAATGATCTCGCTCTCAACGATCTTGTGCATAACCTATCGCTTAACTGCCACGCCCATCGTGTAGTGCTGACACCTATCACCTAACGCATCATACCCATCGTAGAGCGTCATCGCCTAGTGTCCACGTCCATTGCGTAACACCCATCGCTTAGTATTCCGCCTATCGTATGACACATCTGTTCATCATGTAGTGCCATCGTGTAGTCTATTGCCACACATCGTCTAGCGTCTACACTGATCGTCTAGTGCCCGCTCAATGCTTAACGCTATCGTTTAGTGCTATTGTCTAATGCTTTCATCCAGCTTCTATGCTTATCGTCTAGTGCTCGCACTTATCGTGTAGTGTCTTTGCCTATCGTATAGCCGATCATCTAGCATGACACTTCTCATCGCTTTACGCCGCGTGCATCTTCACGATCGCTTACTGCATCACTGAGCTCCACACATTTGCTACACGATCACCTACCTTATCATGTAGTACCACTCAATACTATACGATAGTCTGCCTAGCGCCTTGCGCTCAACATCTCGTTCTCTCCACTATCGCTCATATAAACTCAACGTATGAGCAACTCTTGGCAACGCCTCTTACCAACGCTTCGGCCAATCATGCGTCCAACCTCACAAACGCATGGTTGCCTTTCTACTCATCTTATGCATTAATGTCTCCTAACACTCAACACATGGTTCCTTTTGACTTATACTTAGCCAAATTACACTAGTTAAGGCTTATCTCCAAACTACTCAAGGAAAATCTATTCAACACTTAGAAATTTCCTTCTCTTCAACATAGGATTTAACTTTCACTTAGGTAATTTCCTTAATTACCTTCTTAAGTAGGGAAAATGGAAATTCGAGTTTCACATGTCGTTAATATCAAGGAGGGCAAATTCTAATTTTGACATTTGTCATGGTAGCACTATCGTAAAATGTTGTATTTATATTAAAAATTTAATAGATATTAAATATACAAAATAACGTTAAATTTATTAATTATAATGTAGAAGGAAAAATCGACATACTTTTAGGACCTACTTTTAGTGAGGAAAATGATATGAGCTCGTGCTGATAACATGTTGTGCATTTGAGGAGCACACTAGGAACACGAATATCAATAAGATATAATACTAAAATAAATATAATATAATATAATAACTTAATAATAAATATTAAAATAAATTTAACATAATATATAAATTAACAAAATATAAAACTAAGAAATTTCTTTATTTTTTTCACTTTCTCCAATTTTTATGGACTTTGCCCAATGTATGTATCTTTTAAAACCCACCAAATGTTATTATTTATAGGTAGTTTGGCAAGTAAAAGGTAGATTGCATAGACACTAATAATATGTCATATTGAGACATATGAACAACATTTTGGGAAATGAGGGTATGACACATGGTCAATAGTCACTAAGCATGAGCATCTAATGAGCATCTAATGAGCATCTATTATCATAGTATTTATAATAATTGAGTATTAACTAGGAATTTCTTCCAAATTTTCACGACATATGAAAATGACCAAAATACTCTCACACTACATCACTTCTATAGCTCATAAACTTCTAGATTTATGTTTATATATAGTTCACATACTTATATTTAGTAGATCTATGAATTTCCAATTTTTGTGTTTAATAGATTTCCTAAAATATCAATTATGCATCCAATAAGTCTCTTACATATTTGAAGATGTTAAAAATTAAATATTATATTAGACATTAAATTTAACTTTGGCTTAATATGTACAAAATAGACATCTTTTGAAAATTAATTTTGTCTATTAACTACATAATTTAAAATTTAAAGGTTCAATTAGACACAAACTATTTTTTTCTTATAATATAGTTAAATTTTTAATCATTTTAATATTTTTAAAATCTATTAAATATAAAATTGAAGTTCATATATTTATTAGACAATTTTAGGGACTAGAATAAAAAATTAAAAGTCTAGAAATTTATTAGAGATTTATTAGTATAAAAAATTCAAAACTTAGAGATTAAAGTCGTGATTTAACCTTCATATAAATGTAATTTTAAATGTATTGATACATTTGATATCTAGATAAAGTAATATTAATTGCAAAATTATTATAAATTTTTATAGAATTATCCATTTAAATATATAAGCAAAAATAATTCAATCATTTTTTGTAAAATAATTTTATAAAGATCCATTATTTTTGTATATGTATATGAGAGAAAATTAAAGTTAAATCAAGTTTTTTTAGACTTGTTTCAAGTCTATTAAAAATTAAAATATTATATATTTTTTTTAAAAAAATAAAAAAAAAAATAAAATAAAATGTAAATATATTGGTGACTAATTTATTATTATTTATATATATATATAGAAAAATTAAAAATATGAAATAGAAATATGTTAAAAATTAAAATAATAACTAGACTTCTCCCAATTAGAGATGTCCATGGAGCGGATCGAGAATGGGAAAGGCTTCCCTATCCCCGTCCTTGCCCTTATTTCATTCTCTATTTCCACGAAATTTCTCGTAGGGATCGAGACAGGGATTTCCCACGAAAAATTTGCGAGATCAGATTTCGGAATTTCCGAAAATCGAGTTCTCATGAGAAAAAAAAAAGAAACTTTTTTTTTTAGTTTGTTCCTTTTTCTTTGAAAATAAGTTTTTTATTTTAAACTTTTAATTTTATTTTCAACGTTGATAAAATTTTATATACTAATTGTATCATTTTCAATACATTTTTATTAAATAAAATTATAAGAATTTCTAATAAAAACAATGATATTTTATATACAAATATATAATTAAAATATTTAATCTCATAATTTCTAAAAATTAAAAATTGGATATTACAAGTCTAACACTTTAACTTAAATATTACAATATTTATGGTCTTAAAAATAATAAAGTATTAAATATTAAATATAAAAAAATATATTGAAGTAGAAAAACATTGAGATGAGAATTAGAAAAAATTAATTGTTGAAGCCATGATTTTTGTAAAGTATTATATATAGAAATAAAATAAACTCATGCTATTTGAGTTTAAGTTTATAACCAATCGTAGATATTGTTTCATGGGTATGAATATTAAATATCTAGAATTTAAATATCAGAATTTTAAATATCTATAATTAATTTCTTTGGTTGAAATTTGTGAGATAATTAATATCTGGTGAATGTATTTGATTTACTAATTTTGTATATAGAAACTAAAACTAAACAATTATTTAATCAAATGTAAGAGAAGAAGTAATGTAATCATAATTAAATTTAGTTATTTAATATATAGTTAAATTAATTAATTATTTAATTACTTAGAATATCAATAAATGAATATTTTTTAATTAAGCATGGTATGAATTACTTTATTTAATTAATAAAAATAATCAAATAAATATTAATTAATTAGAATATTAAGAATTAATAATAAAATTTTATATTAAATAGTTAAGATAACATAAAATATGAATGATAAATGTGATAGTTGAAATTGATTAAATGTAAATATATATTTATATTTAGTAATAAATTAAAATTAATAGTAATAGTTAATTTATTAATTTATCAAACTTGATTAATCTCCCAGGAATAAAAAACCTACAAGTATTTAAAAAACATACATTAGATAGGTTTAAAGTTCCCTAAATGGTTTTAAAAAGTGAAATATTGTGAAACAAACATATATATTAAATATTTATCTGAAATCCCATGAGAATAATTGTTAAACAAACAGGCCCTAAGAGTTTATATATAAATCCACAGGATGTGAGTATGTAATATTTTATATATATACATCTTTTTCCATTGGAGCGGCTTGTCCCCGTCCCCGTTTAGTCATTCAGGAAACACTTCTCCCCATTTCCTGTCAAATCGGGAATTTCCCCCTTTTTTTGGACAAGTTCTCGTAGGGTTCCAGCCCTGTAAGGTAAATGGATATCTCTACTCCCAATTGGAACTGTGGACTTTTCGCTATCCTTGAGAAAAACAGTACCTTCAACATATCGACAAATCTTTAATATTTAGTGAAAATCAATATATTTATTTTTAAAACATCGCGAAGTGAGGGGAGACATTAGCGCTTTCATAAATCTGCCCATGGCTACCGCTGCCAAAATCCACCATTGATAACTATCTCTACCGAAGACTACCATCTTCAACAACTCAGACATTGTTGGCTACCTTCGAAACCATCACTTATCTTTTCCTTAAAAAAACCCAATTATAGTTGCATCACAGTTCTATTAGCCAACTAACTCTAAGGGGGTGTTTCGCACACATGTTTCACAAGTTGGTGTTATATAACTCAATTTCACCAACTTGAATCGTGTTTACTATTTGAAGTTTACAAGATTATATAATAATTGATATAAGATTTGTGAAAGACTGCAAGAGAATTTGAAAAGAGGTAAGAATTGGTACAAGATTTTAAAAAATTGCAAAATATCTAGAAATATTATGTAGATCTAGGTGATTATACCAGGTAAAATTTCATTGAGAAAGCCCAAATGAATCAATAGTTTGGATATAAGATGGAAATATTATTTTTTTATTTAAATCTTGGTCTCGATCTCGGCCGAGAAGGACCATGAAAAATTACTTCAATGAGTTAAAAAAAGTTGTGCTAGTTGTAAAAAGGAGAAACATTTGGAGTTATTTTTTACAATTTTTCCAATTGAATGGTTAAAAAAATTAAGCAAACAAAAAATACATTTTAGATTACAAAAAAAATAATGAAGAAAGAAAGAAACTACACAAAATATCCCTTAACTTAATAACTCAACTTTGTATTCCAAACATAGACTAAGCAACTCTGTATCCTAAATACGTACTTCCTAACTTCATAAACATATTGACTCTGCAGACATATTAACTCTAGACTTTATGACTCAACTCGACACCCCAAACAGCATTTAAATATCACTTGAAACTATTTTCCAAAGTTTAAAGAATAAAAATATAATTTTTAAAACTTCAGAGATCAAATAGATATCAATTGACAAAATACTTATACTATCAACTTTGAGATTAGAGATTAAATTTTTTTACTTTCTATATCGCCAGACATATATATACTATACATACATGTAGGTAATAGTTGTTAATCCAAGAAAATCAGAGTGACTTGTTCCAACGGTAATAGGGATTGCACCTAGAGCATTTCGCAATAGAACATTACATCTTATTTCCAGGTATGTTCACTCTCGGTAAGAGAGTTGGCACATGGAGCATTACAGCTAGAACTTTTATGATGATTTCCTGGTATATGGAAGAGTTACTATTACTTGTTATAACCGTAACATCTCTGTAACATGGAGCATTACTTCTTATTTCATTTATTTTTCCACCTCGGTAAAATGAAGGTCTAATAGTATTTGACTTTGTTTAACAAATATTCTTCTTTATAGGTACAATCATTACAATAGTCAGAGTTAATAGCATAGTGATCTGTTCTCTCGGTAACAGAGTTGGTAGCATAGAACGTTACAGATATAACAAGTATTCTTCTTCATCTTCTTGTTTACGGGTAAAAGTATCGGTAAAAGAAATTTCCTTATATGTGGAGATTTGTGTCCTAAAGTGTAAACCCTCGTAATTTCACCGATGTAAATTAGGTTAGAACTTGGATAGTAAGGACATTTGGAGAGGAATAAAAGAGGAGAAAAAGGCCTTAAGTGTTGAAACTAGACTTTAAGGTCTAAAACAAAAGTTGTAGGTAAGTGGAGTAAAGAGGACAAAAATTTGGTTAAGTGTGGGAACCATGCGTTGTATGAGGACATGGAAAGCAATGACTTTGTCATTTGGAGGTTTGGCGATGACCTTGTCATTAGAGGAGTTAAGTTTGTTGGTTAAGGGTGGAGGAGGAAGGCGTGGAGGTTAGTGGACGCATGAGGTATGCGATCACCAAGGATTCTTTGGGGTTATCTGGCCGAGCCCTTGTCAAGAACTAGAAATGGTAGGATGTGCGGCAACCAAGTGACTCGAGGTTAGTTGAGCAGAATAGTGGGGCGAGGCTAGTTCCTTGTGTTGAAGTAATGTGATGCCTAAGCCATCTTGAGTTTGAGAAACCTCATGGATGCATGCGACAATGATGGCCTAGGCAAGGAGATTTGGCATTGGATTGAGTTGGCATGCGATGAAGAGACCTTGCAATGACCTAATAAATGTGGATGATAAATGCATGAGGAGATGCGTTGGTTGAAGAGGGTATGCACCAAGGAGAGCCATGCATAGGAAGAAATGTGCGGCCAAGGGGGAGCATGCGATGGTCTTGAGGTTAGTGTAGGGACCTGTCTCTTATACACATCTAGATGTGTATAAGAGACAGGTGTAGGAACAAGGAGGAGCCGAGCGTTGGACGATGCCATGCGATCAAAAGGGGTATGCGGCCATAGGGTGGGTTATGCATTGACAAAAAGTGACTTGGAGAACAAGATTAGATTAACAGCTAATCCGGACAAGTGGCTAACTAAACTGATTTAGGCTTGAACAAAGGTGAGGTGGATGCACAAGCAGACATGCAAAGTGAAGGTTTTGCATTGGCCAAGAGAGATACAGACACTTCAGGGAAGAGATGTCAAGAGGAACCATTGGAAACACAAAGAAGAAGCACTTGTACATGCAAGGAGGTGGAGGTGTTAAGACTTGGGTAAGTTTGGACGCCTATAAATAGGACAACTTTGGGGTGTTGGTTTTCACAAGTTACTCATGCAAATTAAGAAAAATTAGTGTGAGAGTGTCCAGAAGGGAGTGTGGAAAGTGACCCTAGGCTGCCATTCGGATTGGAGTTGTGAAGAATGAATAATTGGCGTTGGAAGACAGGAGGCCCAACTGATCGCATCGCCAAGTGTGCACAGACGCCCATTGCCAGGCACGCACGGACGCCTATCGCCAGGCACGCATGAATGCCTACTGCCAGGCACGTGTGGATGCCCGTCAGCATGCACGACTATGCGACTGAGTGCCCTAGTGCACGCTTGCACGCATCACACCACCCCGCCCTTGTGCGCGCGATCTACCAGCACCGTGTCATGCCCATCGATGCACTATTTTATGCGATGAAATAATGGTGTAGAATGCGATGGTGGAATATGCGTTGTGCATGCAAGTTTTCTCAGAAAGACCCAAGTATAAATCCTATTGAGTTGCCTGGTAAGCTCGGGGTCAAACACAGGGACTAAGGAAAACAGTTTGCGATGGTAAAATTAGATTACTTTGCGGTAACAAATAAATCAAAGTGTTGGTTGGTTTATTGTTTAAGGTATAAAATGAATGCGGTGAATTTAAGAAAAGAGTAATTATGCGACAGATACACTGAGTATGCGGAGGAACGTTTGAGAAGGTCTTTAGCTAGCGTTTCCCGAGAATGCGTTCAAGCTATGCGATCATACTACACTCATGCTATAGCAAATCATTTTCCAATGCAAATGCGATAGCTCCTAGTTCTAGGACGCATGCGATGAATGCGATAGTGTCTATAGAACTTATTCCTAAGTCTCTACTTCTTGCCCATGCGATGATGAAAGATGCACACAAGGACAAGGTAACCGCATACAATCATATCCTATCTCTAGGGTGCATGCCATGCGTTAATAGTAAACAGAGCTTATTCCTAAGCTTCAATCTCTTGATTATGCAATTCTAATCTGACTCTCCCGAGCCTAGATTCTAATATGACTTTTCCAAACCTAGATTCTATCCTTAGACTACCCTCGTGAGTATTTCTAATGGACGAATGACGCATACATAATACAAGATGATCACATAGAATGAAGATCCCAGGTTATGCTAGCTAAGTGCTTCTCAAACCATTCAACAGATTTAGCTAGTCATGCGTAATGTAAAGAGAGTGGACAGAAGATGCAATTTCCATTTTATAAATAGGTTCAGAGTACAAAATGACAATGGAAAATAAGGGTAGAGAGCCTGGTAGCAATTCCTTGCTTTCCAATGCTTTTACACTGTGTTATCTCTATTCTGTCCAAAAGATGTTCTTGCTTCCGCAAGAGTTGGCCCTCTCTTTGGTTTCAACGCTTTCCGACACTCTTCCAAGTTCATCGGGACGATCTCTCGGTGTAATCTTCCTTCACTCACTTTCTAAGTAAAAGAAAAACTATGAACAAGGCTAACTTCTATCTATATGGTGAACTCTGTAAAGTGGGCGAACTCCTTCAATGAAGGTGGCCTTTAGTATTTATAGAACTTCTCTCTCTTATGATTGCACTGATGGGATGACATTAATTCTCTGTCTGATGGGCCGAATAATTGTCACCAAAAAGTTGAGTGTACTTACTACAGTATGTCGTTAACGGCTTGTCAACTTAATTAGGAACCAACCGTCATTAGTTTTCTGTCCCATCGTGATTTATTAAGCTTTTACCCAGATGCTCACATCTTGATGCGCCAACTCTATGCGACCACCTTCTTGAGCAAATTTTCACAAGCGTAAATGATTGTATAGTCTTGCGGTCGCAATCTCTTAATGTGCTCAGACATTAATTTCTTTGGATCGCGTTTTCGCCTTGCGCCAATGCATTTTTTGCACAAAAATTCGTAAGTTAGCTGTTTAATGCGATGGACGCATGTGATTGCAATGTTGTGAACTTAGTGCTTTTGAATGCAATATTGTGTATTTTTACCATCACAATCCAACATTATTTTCTAACTTAGTGCTGTAATAACGTGCATTTCTGCTCGTTATCACACCCCCAAATTTAAACAATGTTTGTCCCCAAGCATAAACTAAAGATTTTCTTTAGAAAGTCAACCGTCTTTTCTTTCCTAGATTTCTCAAGGATGCCTTATTTAAATCTTATGCACCAAAATCTCCTTAATTTTTATCCAGGCATATTTCTAAAATTTAGGGACCGCAGATTTAACCTTCAAAAAGACTTTACTAGATTCCAGGGAATTGCATGATTTATTTCATAAAAAAAAAACTTTTCCAACTGGGGTGTTTTCAAATGATTTTTATCCTTACGTATTTTAGACATATATATATTATTTATATTATATATATATATATATATTATATATATATATATATTATATAATATTAGACCTTGCGCTGATCTAAGTGCCTAGCCTTCGTTTTGGTTTGGCCTCTATGGGTGTCATGCGGACATCCAACTACGAGCAAGCACTCTTTCTACGTCTAAAACTCATGCCCATTTGGCAGCAGAGTTGTGATCATTTATTTATGCATTTATCACGATTCCTACCTTCATTTTGGCTTACCCCCATGGGTGTCATGCGGACAATCAACTATGAGTAAGATCCGATCGCAACCTTTTTTTTTTTTACCTAAAAATAGCAAGGTCGAAAACGAATATTATACCCCAAATTTAAAATGCAGCAATGTCTCATTGCTGAAAGATTGAAAGAAGTCATGCGATGCTCTTAGGAAGTTTCGTAAAATAGTCAGTTTTGAAAGAAAGCTGGCAAACCACTAACTTCTCGAATATTTCACGAGATGACTATCCTAAAATTAAGTTGACTCTAGTATAAACGAAAAAATAAGGCATGCATTTCATCATTGAAAGCATAATTGGCAAAGAGAAATAATGCGGTGACTTACCAAAACTAATCAATGTGTAATGATTGCGTCTACTAAAGAGGATGCGATGATAAAATTATCAAAGTTAAAATGATATGCGATAAAGCAAAATTTCGAATAAATAAAATCAAGGAAAAATACACCCCCAAATTTGTTCTGTCGTCTGCATTACTTCTTGAACGATCCTTCTTTTGCGCCAAATTTCTTTTCTTTGATTGCGTGATAGAATAAAGTAGTTGCCGTCTTTCGTATAGCGCCTCCGCAATCGTTCACCTCGATCGTTTGTAAGAAAACATTGAGAGGGGTCAATAGATAATAATAAAAAAAAAACAAGTTAACAAAATTTTTCTTTTTTTTTAAAGATAAATAAATGATAATCGAAATAAAGAAGAGTAGTGAGAGGTCATTAATTTCATTGGTAAAGAAAAGATATTTCCAAAGATTGCGCCCTGGATATTTTCTGTCGCATTTGCCGCATAGGGGCCCACTCGATTTTTCTTCATTCCAGATTTCTCAGGTCTACAAAGGTTTTCCCGATAAAAGGTGGACTTCACAATATATCTTGACTCTTTGCTTCATTAACTTGAACGTGCAGGTCCCTTCCTTATTAATCAGTTGGCGACCGTGCATGCGCGGCATACTTTTTTAATTAAAAAGGGGTCTGGACAACGTGAACTTTATTTGTAGGGAAAAGTCGTTAGTTCGCGGGCGAATTAAAGAAGTAAGACCTTTTGTCGACTGTGGAGATTCTTCCCGTATAAGCTGTTTGTCATGCAACGTTTTGCTCGTTCTTTGTAAATTTTGGCATTCTCATAGCTTGCGTTCTCCATTCATCAAGCTCGACCAACTGGAGTTTTCATTGCTTCCCTACTGCCATTTAAAGTCGAAGTTAAGCTTTTTCACCGCCCACAAGTGCTTTGTGCTCCAGATCAAAGTGGTAAATGGCATGCCTTATTCAAACACCAGCGCATATGGAGGACATGCCTAATAGGTGTTTTATTAGGCGGTCTGTATGCTCATAGGTGCATCTCAGCTTTGTGCCCAATCTCTTTCCCTTTCGTGAAGGTTTTACCACCTATCTCCCAATAATACTGCTCTTGATCTTCACCGGTTGGAACACTTCAGCTTTGACCCATTTGTCTTGTAGGATGGTATGTGGTGTTCACTTTTAGGAGGATATTATATTTTGAGCAGCAAATTTTTGACGATGTGCATTGACAGAAAATGGGAAAACCTTCTTCACTTATTATGGCACGTGATGCCAAATTACGAGTGAAATATTTTTCTTTCAGTATATTGGATACTATCACCACATCGCTTGCGCCGGTGCATGCTATGCTTTGTGCTACCACACTTGGAAAACTAGTTGGATGGCTAATAGAAATATATTTGTGACCATTCGATGGTGGAAATGGTCCCATGAAGTCAATACCCCAAACGTCGAACAATTCCAGTTCTAAAATGATATTCATGGGCATCGCATGCTTCCATGAAATATTACCCGTGCGTTGGCAACGGTCACACTTCATCGTGTAGTCTTTTGCATCCTTGAATAATGTTGGCCAATAATACCCACTTTGTAATACTTTCATTATTGTGCGCTGGCCTCCAAAGTGCCCTCCATATGGCGAGTCATGACATTGTGATAATATGCATTGGTGAGCAGCATCTGGTACACATAGCCATAGAATCTGGTCTGACCCCCTCTTATAAAGATTTGGCTCATCCCAATAATATGATTTGCATTCATGTCTGAGCCGCATCTTTTGGTGATCGGTATAATCTTCGAAAAATTGCTCACTAACCAGAAAATTTACCACGTCTGTGTACCATGGTAATTCTTCAATCTTAAATAGCTGGTCATTTGGGAACGTTGCACTCACCTCTGGCTGATTGCAGTCAACTTCTGGATTTTCTAATATGGATAAATGGTCCGCAACCTAGTTCTCCATCCTCTTGCAATCAATGATTTCCATATCGAATTCCTGGAGGAGGAGAACCCATCTAATCAATCTCGGCTTCGCATCTTTCTTTATCATCAAATATTTTATCACCGAGTGGTCAGTGTGAATGAGAACTTTAGTTCCCAGCAAATAAGCTCTTAATTTCTCCAACGCAAATATCACCGCAATCAATTCTTTTTCTGTGGTCATGTAGTTTGTTTGAGCAAGGTTAAAGGTTTTACTCGCATATGCAATGGGATGTAGTATTGTTTTCTTATTTTGTGCCAGCACTGCTCCCATCGCATAACCGCCTGCGTCGCACATTAATTCAAAGGGATGTGTCCAGTCCAGTGCGATCAACATAAGTGCAGTTGTTAATTCGTTCTTCAAAATCATAAATGCGTTGAGGCATTGGTCATTGAAGTCAAATTTATCACGGCAACTGGAGAGAAGGTTTCTTCAAAATCTAACCCATCTATTTGGGTAAACCCTTTTGCCACAAGTCTAACTTTGTAGGTTCGTACCTTACCAGCTTGGTCTTATTTTCTCTTGTAGATCCACTTGCGACCGATGGGTTTTACCCCTTTCGGTTGATCTACAAGATCCCAGACAAAATTGAAATACATAGATTCCATTTCAAGGTCCATGGCTTTAATCCATTGGTCTTTGTCCACATCGTTCATTGCTTGATTAAAAGACAACGGATCCTCTAAACCATCATCTGGTATGATGACTTGAGTTTCTGTTAAACCCATGTACCAGTCAGGCTATTGCACAACCCTCCCACTACGACGAGGCATTCTCAACTCTTGAGAAGGATGTGAAGTATCAGTTTCATCAAAAACTCTTGTTGATGGACCTTCTCTATCAACAACTCTTGTTGAAGGACCTGCTCGATCAATAACTCTTATTGATACATTTGTCATTTCTCTGGACATTTCTTCTATTACTAGCTTAATGCGAGGTTGATGGTTCTTTATATAATCTTCCTCCAGGAAGGTTGCATTTTTCGATACAAATACTTTATCTTCCTGACGATCATAAAAGAGACCACCTTTAGTTTCTTTTGGGTAGCCTACAAATAGACATACTTTTGAATGGTGTTCCAGCTTTTTAGAATTTTGCATCAACATATGTGCTGGATAACCCCAAATTCTGAAGTGATATAAATTTCCATTACATCCTCTCCAGAGCTCGTAAGGTGTTTCAAAAACACTTTTCGAGGGAACTATGTTCAAAATATATATTGCAGTCCCAACTGCGTGTCCCCAAAATGAATCTGGTAACTGAGCGTAACTCATCATGGAACGAACCATGTCCAACAAGGTTCTGTTTCTCTTCTCTACCACACTGTTCTGCTGAGGTGTGCCAGGGACTGTGAGTTGATATTGAATTCCATGTTCTATCAAATAGTTATGGAATTCTATGTCTATATACTCACCGCCTCAATCTGATCGAAGCGTTTTAATCTTTTTACCTAATTGATTTTCAACCTCAACCTTATACTCTTTAAGATTTTCAAAAGTTTCAGACTTTTGGTGTATTAGGTAAACATGCCCATACCTGGAATAATCATCTATAAAAGTAATGAAATTTTCATAGCCTCCTTTTGCTCTAACATTTAGAGGCCCACAAAGTTCTGAATGAATTAGCTCTAGGGGTTCTTTGGCTCTAAGACCTTTTCCATAAAAAGATCTTTTTGTCATTTTACCCTCAAGACAGGACTCACATGGTGGTAATGAACTGTCTTCCAACTTATTTAAAAAACCGTTCTTAACCAATCTCTCAATCCTGTTATGTGTCCCAGTCTCAAGTGCCAAAGATAGGCATTTAGAGAAATCTTCCTTTTTTTTATGAGTCCCAGCAGTCTTAAACATCTCTATGTTCAAAACAGCTTTGATCTCAGTTGGTTTTAACATGTACAAGTTATTTTTTAATTTTGCAGAGCAGATCTGTTTATTTTCCATATTGATGAACACTTCACCATTTTCGAAATAAACTTTATAATTTTGTTCTAGCAAACAGGAGATAGATATTAGATTCCTTTTCATAGAAGGAATATAATATACATTTTTCAAATAAATATACTTATCTCCTATAAATAACTTCATATCTCCAACTGCTTTAGCTTAAAGATTGTTTCACCTTCTGTCAACCGTCTCCAGGAACTTGTTTCCTGTGAGATAGTACATACATGATTAACGGCACCTGAATCAATTATCCAGATTTTATCGTTTTCCACTAAACATGCTTCGATAACAAGTAAATCATATTTATCTTGTTGTTCGAATTCAGCTTTCTCATCTACATAATTCATAATTTTAGATGAGTTGGGAGATAGAGGACAATACTATGTTAAAACTCTTTTTGTATAATCAACCACTAGTAATTTGTTTGTTGATTTGATTTTACTGTTATGTATGTCGGAAGCGAGTATTCTAGAATTCGACATGCTGATAAAATTCAAACAAATTCTAAGTAGCAAATTGTAACTAAATCCAAAATCAAATTTTAGCAAAAGTAATAATGTACCCATATTATTGATTTGCAACGATATTTTAGTGAGTCAGAATATATGCTACCGAGGGGCAGTCATATACTCCTTCGTTAAAACAAACATTTTTGGCCAAACACTATCCTCGGAATGTAACATCCCGAATTTCAGGAAAATTTAAGTTAATTATCTAAAATTATTGAGTTTAAATTTTCCTTTCATTTGGAAAATTGGGGTTAAATTGAAATAATTGAAAAACTTTTATTGGTTAAATTGAATTTAATTGATTAGATATTCGAACTGATTATCTTGAAAATATTGAATTTTGCTTCCTTTTGATTTTGGATTTTAGGGCCAACTTAAAAAAAAAAAGAGATAATTAATTTCATGTGGTTTTGAATTGATTTAAATATTTAGAAGGATTTAATTTGTAATAAATTGATGGATCTTATGCCTTTAATTTTAGTTTTTGAAACCTAAATTAAGATAATTTGAAAAGTTAATTGATTTATATATTTAATAGAATCTTTGAAGATTTTGGAGATATTGTGATAAAAGATTTTATTTATCTTTTCAAAATTTGGAAAAAAAATAAAAGAATTGAGAATTTTTTCGAAGAGAGTGAAAAGAGGTAAAAAATTAGGGAGAAAACAATTCGATTTTTCAGCGACAGCTTCTATAAAATTGTCGATTACCAAAGTTTGAACCGTTGGATCATGCTTAAATTTGGTCAGTCTGTTCAAGACATATAGAATTTCATTTTGAACGGTTGGATCGTTGTTTGAAACTATGATTTGTTCGTAATCACTGCTGAATAAAATCTGTAAACTAGAAATTCCCCTTCTCTCCCACTCTCGCAAACCCTCCTCATACAAGACCCTCACTACCAGCCGCTAGCCTAAACAATTTATGTCGTCCGACAGCAACACACTGCCTATCTATGGCAGCCACAAGTCGATGTGTCGTCGGCTGCCATTGCCCCGATCTTTGCCAGAATTTTGAGGAAAACCTTGGGTAGGACTTATTTTTCCTTATAATTTGGGAGGTGAAGTTCACCCTTTTGATTTTGGGTTAAATTAGTAACCTCTCTTTGGTTTGAAACTTAGATTCAATGTTTGAAAGTTTTGAGGCATTGACCATCAAGCTAGATACCATTTTGTTTTGCAAAAAATTGGTGAAGATCGATTGACTAATTAAATCGAGTATTGGAATTTGTCTTGGACCAAGCCACAACTTTAGGTTGATTCAAGTGTGCTAAAGAAGTTCTAAGGAGATTTTGTTTTATGTTTTTTACCAAGTTGAGGTAAGTAATCTTACTACTGGAATTGCCCTAGTGCTCGACAATGATAATTATGATTTATTGAGGATTATTAGTTAGCTTGATATTTATGTCTTCCTTCATTGACTGAGGTTTGAAATGACTGGAGTTAGGAATTGACAAATATGATTTACTGAGGATATATTGATAGTTTGATGTTTATGTATGTCTTGCTGATATGAGAGTTTAAAAGGCTAGTTGAGCATAGAGATGTTTGAATACCAGTATGATTTGAGTATATTATTTTTATTGGAGATCCTGCTGAATTTGAGGAGGATGAGATGCATACATATATTGTAAAGCTATGATGAAGAAATTTATATGTCTATTTTAGAATCATGATGATGAGATGTATATGTATGTTATAGAACCATGTTGAGATTGTGATGTCGAGATTGTGATAGTGATTTTACTGATTAGTTATAATGCCCACCAGATATTGTGTTTCCTTCGGGATTCACTAGTTTGTGTTTCCTTCAAGATTCACCAGATATTGTGTTTCCTTCGGGATTCACCAGTTTGTGTTTCCTTCGGGATTCACCAGATATTATGTTTCCTTCGGGATTCACCAGTTTTTGTTTCATTTGGGATTCACCAATTTGTGTTTCCTTTGAGATTCACCAAATATTGTGTTTCCTTCGAGATTCACCAATTTTGTGTTTCCTTCGGGATTCACCAGATATTGTGTTTCCTTTGGGATTCACCAGTTTGTATTTCCTTTGAGATTCACCAGTTTGTGTTTCCTTCGGAATGCACGAGAGATAGTGGGCATATTTAGCTACAGTAGGATAAAACTCAGTTTTTCATGTATGAATGTGTCCTATGAGGACTAGGACAGTTTATATGCTCCACAAGAGGTAGGCATCTAGAAGACATAGATGCCTAACCTGACCCCAGTAGTAGGGTTACTTACTCAGTATTTTATACTCATTCTTTCTCTTGTTGTTATTTCAGGTAAGGGTAGAGATGCACCGGCGATGAACAAGCAGAATTCGTGATCGAGCCACTGGGACTAGTTTTATACTTCCGCTCATGAGATTTAGATTTCTTTTCATGTTTTTCTCAACTTTCAATTTTGATGTTTGAAACTTACTATTAAGATTTGTTTTCAGACTTATTTATTATCAATTATGATTTATGGGTACCCTATTGTTGTTTTTAATATTTGAATTTAATAAAAGCCTTTTGCACTTACCTTATTTATTTAGCATTTATTTCACCATAAAAGAGTGTCGTTTTAAGTTCCATGTATGCATGTATTTAGTAACGGCCTAACTTAAGTCCTAGGGGGTCGGGTCGTTATACGGAATAACTCTTATTCCTATAGTCGTTTAGTTATTGTTTTTGGTCAAGATCGTTACTAGCAACTTAGTAATTCTTTTAAGTGTGACTTGCCATTTTCAGATCCTATAGGACGGTATGAATTTGCCTTCGAAATAGAAGACAACATCCAAAATGAAACTATAAGACCCTATTCATTTTACTAAAGCCTGTGTTATTTTGAATCCTATGTTACAACCCTAAACGACTAGCAAAGGGCCACCTAAAGCAAACTAACAGGCACAACATAGAAATCTCACGGTTCAGACTACTGGAGGAGACCGTAGGATATATTGACACATATCCTCCACCCACTTACTATGAACTACTTCCTCCATTTACCTTGATATTGACTCATACAAAACACTCTCCAAAGGGATGTCACTCCCAGGCTGACACGAAGCATCATATGAATCTCATGGTGTAAACTATGTGGAGACGTGGCAGTTGAAATCTATATATCGTATAATAGACTTATATTTGAATAACTTCCTCCTATTCACCAAAATCTAGATTTAAACTAAAAAATACTTTCCGAATGGAGGTCACTTCCAGGGTGACACGAAGTACCGCTTAAATCTGGATTGTGAACTCTTAGAGACGTGAGAGCTAAAAATAACGTATCGTATATGTTATTAATCTCCCACTGAAGTTTTCTAATAACTCTATCATATAGAAGTTATTAAACTGCCACTGAAGTGTTCTATTTTGGGTAGATTTATATTTAGGTTCTTTTCGGCTAATAAAATAACCCTAAGTCTATGTGGTTTATCCGAGTATAACTCTTATAATTGGATTTTAACTTACGATGTCTAGGTGATAAACCATTTTATTACCTCACATCACTCACGTATGCTCATAAAACTAGTTACCCACCCTCAATTATTCAGCCATTATCCTTAAGTAGGAGGTGTTCTGTAACCCGTCAACTTAAGTACCCCTAGCCTTAGCATGATTATATACCGGTTGAGTTTGTCACCTAGGTTTTACAAGTTTTAACAATTAAAACAGGTGGTCAACCTACGTGAGCATGCAACTGTTGATTGTAGATTTTAAATGTCTAACCCAATTTTCTAACAACTTATAAAACTTTAGACATGCTATTCATCCATAACATACATGAGGCATCCAAATTTAATATAACATTTATATTAAATACAAGAAACTCTAACATGCATACTATATATTATAACAATTATAACATACTTTCAAAGCATGTTACATGCTTCCTATGGTAGGATTTTAAATCTAAATGGCATACTATATGCACATACAAGATTTATTTAATTATAACATACATCAAATGCATAAATAATTAAACACAGACTGATATGGTTTTAGTTTTAGCAAAAAAAAAAAAGCAAACAGAAGCCTAACTATTACAAAACAACTTCCGAACTACTCTCGGACTGCTCGAACCGCTCCAAAATGAACTTAAGTAGCTTGAACCAGACCCGAACCATCTAAACCGGACCAGCCAATAACCATTCGAAGTTGAACCGAACCAGACCACAAGAGAACCGGTTCGCTGAGTCTCATCGTTTAGCAATGATGACCATCATCTTGCATTTTGCCAGATTGTTTAGTAAATGCTTGATCGTTTAGCACGCGAAAAGGTAAACGATAGTCTAATGCCATCGCATAGCATTCAACGCATCGCCCAGCTGCCGCACAAAGGTATGCGATCGCATAGTACTATCGCATAGCCACTCAACGCATGGCTTAGCTGCCACATAGAGGTAAACGATCGCATAGTGCAATCGCATAGCAATTCAACGCATTATTTTCAATCCACTAAAGCCCATAGTTGCACTCCCCTCACTGTAGATATATTATGTCTATATGATTTAACCATAATCAGCAAGTCAACCCTTCACAGGTTGTTCGTCATAACGGCTGGGTCAAATATCTGTTTTACCCCCGAGATTACGTCTTATTCCTCAAGTCCCTACTGATTCTCTAATGAACAACTGGTTTGTGATCCAATCACCAAACCAAACTCTCTCAGCCAAGTGAAAGAGTGGGGCCCCTTGTTCAAAACCTGGATTCAGTACTTGAAAGAACGACCTTTCTCCTACCCCTAAATCGGGTAGGCGTGAACTCCGTCTTGCATACTATGTCCCCAGCTATCTATCCAGTCTTACCCCTGACATGGGAGTCTTATTGAATTGGTGCTGTTGAGCCAACCCTCAACTATGCAAATCTAAGGGCAATCCCGAATAAACAGGAGTTCATAGTTAGCTCAAGAATAATATCAAGTTACCTAGGTTCTTTAGGTGAAATAGTCAGTCTTAAATAGTAAACAGCGTTAAAAAGTAAGAGTGACTTATTTCTTGGTCCTGATCTTATGCAAACTCATTGCATAGGACGCCCCCACTCCTCATGTCATAACATGTACAAATAAGGATCACATCGTATGTAGCACTTTACAACTCTTTGTAATAATTACAGACTAGGCCGCATTCAATGGTGTTACCAGAATAAGGTACCCAACCTCATTCATGTACCATAGATTATTTTGACTATTTACTCGAACCTGATCCACTCTTATGTCTCCACATAAAGTTCAAGTACTCATACAATAGTCATGGGTCTTAGTTTATTAGATCTAGACTTTCATACAATTTATGAGATCAATAACAAGTATATTGATAATAAAAAATGTTTATCATTTTATAAACTGCAAGTTTTTAGGACATAAAACTCAACAAAAAAATTCATTTTGAGAAAATCTGTAACATTAAGTGTTCTTTTGAATAATCCCCTGTGTTTTTTACCCTGATCTTCATAAGTGCTTTTGCTTCATGTATTCATGGGTGGATCTTCCACCCACATTATCCAAAATGAACAGAATCCATGCACAAGCACAAAATATCTTAGTTTGACATATGATTGACACCTACATTTTTCCTTTTTCGAGATGCTGTAAATAAATGTCCAGACCATCTAGATGGTCACTTGTTTGGAATTAAGGTTCTCCTTAACTTCTATATCCAAGCCTGGGAACTATTTTATCATTTTTCTCTTGATTTTATTAATGTAGTAAGTGCTTGTTATTACCTTTTATTGATTCAGCCTTCTTTACTGACAATATGGGTTTCAGAGCAAAGTCGAAGGGATGACTTGGAGTCTTTTGGTTATGTCCTTATGTACTTCTTAAGAGGAAGGTGATTAGTTTTTTCCACTTTGTTTCTGTTATCTATTACAGGTGCTAGTTGATTTAGAAATACATCTTTTGTTCTGGTAGTCTTCCCTGGCAGGGACTAAAAGCAAGCACCAAGAAGCAAAAGTATGAGAAAATTAGTGAGAAAAAAGTTTCTACATCTATTGAGGTAAGTTGTTCTCAAATGTAAATTTTGGAGCATTTTTAACACTACTTTTGTGTCTTAAAAGAATTTAATTATTTTCTAGGCATTATGTCGTGGATATCCATCCGAGTTTGCATCATATTTCCATTACTGCCAATCACTTCGTTTTGATGATAAGCCAAATTATACTTATCTAAAAAGAATATTTCATGATCTCTTTATTCGTCAAGGTATGAGTTTTCCTTTCATAGTTCATATTTGCAACTTTTTTTCTTGTTGCGAATCATCTATTATTGAAATCCTTTCTATTTTTCTATTCTTGGTTTTCTTGCTATAGGTTTCCAGTTTGATTATGTCTTTGATTGGACCATTTTAAAGTATCAACAGTCACAGCTGGCCATTCCTCCAACCTGTGCCCTAGTTAGCTATATGTGACTTGCTTTTGTTGTGCAATTGTGCCCTTTCTTTTAACCGCACTGAGTGTACTTTTTTTTTCTATAGGGTGCCGGTGTTGGAACCAGTTCTGGAATTCCTCCTGGTATAGCAAATATTGATAGACAGATAGGTTCTTTTTTGGTTTTACATTAAGATTTTCTTGGTTTAGTTGAGTGGAACGTTGATCCTCTCTGGTTATGCTACTTGGAGGGATAGTGAATGCAAAGACTTTTAAATCAAATAGATTTTGTGTGTGTGTTTAGTTGGGTTTTTGGATGCATAGTTATTTGTTCATTGTGTTAGTAATGTTGCATTGAGCTGAATATTGTAGTCTTTGTTTTCTTTATGAGTCAGTTCATGTTCTTAGTAAAACATTAATCTAATTTGCTTTAATTTTCTCATGTACAGGAAAATGTCAAGACGAAGCATCTTCGGTTGCTTTACGAGTCTAAGTTATCCATAATTCTTCAGGGAAGAAGTAATGAGATATTCTTCTCCCTTTTTTCTAGATGGAAGTAAAATTTGAATGAATGCTTTCTCCTGTGACCCTTTCTTTTCACAATCTTTTGTCTGAACTCTTATTCTTTTTTGCAAATGGCTTAATGATGACCGATTAAATGGACCAATCTCGAGAGAACTTACTGGAATTACAAGTCTTAAACTTGTGTAAGGCTTTGTATAATTTCACTGTTGTGTATTAGTTCATTTAGGTGATATACATCCCTGGTTGAAGTGTTGTGCCATGTCATTTGATTGGTTTATGATGGATCGTGTCTCCTTTGTTTCAAGGATGTCTCAACAATGACTTATGTGGAACAATACCAACCAGTGGACTATTGAGCACATACCTTTAAACAAGTAGGTTTATGAATTTTTTAAACTAAAAACACAATGAAAAATCATGATGAATACTTATATTATGTAAACTACTTTTAAATACATTATTTACTTTTCTTTTTATTGTCATTCTCTCCTTTTATTCTTTGAATTGTAAATTAGTTTAAAGTAATAATTTGATGTTGTTAGATGTAATAAAAATACTTCTTGAATCTCCATCTTCCCCATTTGAGGTAAAAATACTTCTTGAATCTCAAACAAAGACATGTGTTTGTTTGTTGTAAACATTTGAATTGATATGTGTTAGTTTTGAATTATAATATATGAATTTGTATTTGTAGTCGGAACTTAAATCATATTCTTCTCAAGTGATTGATGGTACACTTGACATGAACGAGGATGAGATTTTCGTACGAGTATTTAGACCGGAGAAACATGGGCGTGTTTGTGGCTGTGGAGTAGGTGTTACTCCTTCTAAGTTGTTTGGATCATCGTCTACTATATGCCATCTTGAGTGTCGTCTTAATGAGTCCGAACAACGACTTCAAGAATCTGAACTACAAATAAAAGAATCTGAACAATAAAGAGAGGTTGAGGTAGAAGCACTTAGGCGTCAAATAAGTGAATTAGAAAATCGTTTTGAGGATATATTTCAAAAAATGATGGCAAAGATGCGTAAAAAATTTGTTTCTAGTTGATCAATTGTAGTTTGATGTTATAGAATTTCGATAGCCTTTTGGTGTATATTTATGACAGATAAGTTTACTTCCATTCATGTCATTGTCTATTTTTTCTATTCTATTCTTATACTTTGTAATTCATGGTACTACATGTATATAAATAAGTAAAAACAACCTTCCGAGATTTGTCAATAAATGTGCTAAAAGATTTTGTAAGAGAAGTTTCGAAGGATATACAATTGTTGATAAATAAGTTTTTATGAAGGTTTTAAAAATTTTGAAAATAACATGATAAGTCTTTAAAAATAATGAAAACCTTCGAAAAAGACTACTTGATAATAGATAATTATTGAAAAATAATTTGACAATTATCGAAGATATATAACCTTTGAAAAATAATAATTTTCGAAAGTTAATCAACCTTTGAAAAATAATACTTTTCGAAGATTAGTAAACCTTTGAAAAAGTTCTTTCGACGGGATCTATTTCGACACTTTTCAAAGATTGAGATAACCTTTAAAAAAAATGTATTGAATGTCTATTAAATGTTTTTTTAGAAGATTTTGACTTTAAAAAAAGGTCAATTTTCTTGTAGTATATATCTATGTGTCGATTTTTTACGTTCTTTTGTATGCTTTAATTCTTGTTTTTGTTAAAAAAAAATACAAAGGGATAATTAATCAAATTAAAATTACATGGTGGCGTTAATCCTAATTTTGCACTGAATTCCATGGCCAAACTTTAGTATGTAAAAGGTACATTTGATTGGAAGGGAGGTGAGAGAGAGAGAGAGAGAGAAATCCTCCCTTTGTTCCCACGCTTGAAATGATGTTGAAGAGGTGGAAACGCAACGTTCTATAATTTTGAATGAAAGCGTTTGTTTGTCCCGACAAAAAAGTGAAAAATAAATAAATATATAAATAAATAGACGTGTGAATGCGAAATCAGAACGGCACCTTAAATTTTCCTCCTCTGAATTGGATGCGACGACTAATCACACACACATTCCTTTCAACTCCTCTTTTTGTCGGCCTATTCTCCACACTATTTTCTACCATTCTACTCCAATGGGACTTGAAAGCAATGTACAAAATGTCAAAGCTTAATGGATGTTTTTTAAGAAGTTTTTAGAAAATGTTCCCTAACAAATATCTTTTTAGACAAATACCAATTTAAATCCAACTTTTGAGATTATATAATTTAAACCATAAATTAATAATTATATCAATTTAAATCTTAAATTTTGGGGCTTGAATCAATGTAAACCCAAAATTAATAATTGTATCTATTTAAATCCTGAACTTTTAATAAGTGTATCAACTTAAACCTTGAGCATAAGCATATCAATTTAAATCCTAAACTTTCATAAGTGTATCTAAATAAAACATAATGGAGGTTTAAATTGATACATTTATGAAACTTCAATATTTAAGTTGATACACTTATGAAAGTTCAATGTTTAAATTGATACAATTATTAGTATGAAGTTTAAATTGATACACTTATAAAAAGTCAGCGTTTAAATCAATACAGTTATTAATTTAGGGTTTATAATATTACAACCCTCAAAATTCAGGTTTTAAATTGATATTTACCCTATCTTTTTTTTTTCTTTTGTCTTTTAAGTTTTGGATTTAATTTTCTAAAAAAAAATTATTTAATTTTAATTTTAACTCTTAAGTTTTAAAATAAGACATTTTTAGTTATTAAGTTTTGAGTTGATTTAGACTATAGATTTTAACATGTCGTACTTTTATCTTTAAAGTTTACGTTTTGTTTCGATTTAGTTTCTAAATTTCAACATTTACACTTTTAACTTCGAGCTTTCACTAAATACTCATTCTAGTTTTGGACGTTAATATCTATTTATTAATTTAAAATAATTTTGAAGTGAAATTTAAAATTAATTTTAATAGTGATAAAAAAAATAGTGAAACTTAATTAATTAATTCTTTTAAATTATTTAATTAATTAATAGGTATTAACATTTAAGACTAAAAGTGATAATTTAGTGAAAATTTGATGTTAAAAATGTAAATCTTGAAACCTAGAACCAAATTCAAATAAAACTTAATTCTCAAGGCTAAAATTGTAACATTTGAAAACTTAAGAATTAAATTGAAATCAAACTCAAAACTGAAGGAATAAAGGTATAACATTTGAAACCTAGAAATTAAATAAAAACTATAGACTCAAAATATAGGGACCAAAAAGGTATTTTTTTTTTCAAAAATGTTTAAACTAATAAATAAGTATTTTACTGTTTCTTACCCAACTTAAAATGTTTATTATTTTAATTCCAAAAAAAAATGTTTATTATTTGTATTTAGAGAACTTTTCATTTTACACCTCTAAAATGAGTTTTATCAATTTAAACCTTACACTTTTGTAAGTGTATCAATTAACACTTCCTTTCAGACTTATTTCGAAAAATATCGTGTGAACCATATAACTGTTTCAAATTAAACTTCTAAATTGTTATAATTAATCAATTTACCTCATTTATAATTAATATTATATTTGAAAATCGTTCATTTATCTAATTCTTAAACATGTATAGACTTATTCAAAATGCGAATTAATAAAATGGAAAATTAGAATTGTTAGACTTTTTAAAATTTTGGATTAATAAATTGGACAATTAAAATTCCTGCATGTATAATTTTCAAAAGAAATTTTAGTTCAAAGTTTGAATTGATTTAATTATGAAAGTTTAGGAGTTTAGTTGATAAAATTATAAGTCTCAAACAATGTTTATCCAAATAAAACGTAATAGAATTGGAATGTAAATTAATATAACTATGAAATTAAGTGGTTACAATTATTAGATCAAGATTTAAATTAATACAACCCAAAAGTTTAAGGATGATACTTCTCCTTATATTTATTGTTAATTGTTATAAGGGTTGTTGGCATTGTTGGGTGGTTACACTTTTGTAGGCTTAGTTTTTCAGTTTTTGTGTACCTATCTTTTGATGGTTTTATGTGTATAAATACTGTGTGTTTTACCATTCAAATGTATAATTAATAGTGATATACAAAACAATTTTACATGGTATCAGAGTTGTGAAAATCAGCAGCCCGTCTGTCGCCTTCCCATCCGCGTCGTCGCCTGTCACTGCCTGTCTATTGAAAATTTTGCCTATCATTGCCGTGAAGCTCAAATCTACCCATGCCCAACATCAATCACTTCCGACCTTTTCCGTTTCAGATCTTAGTGAAGTTCGTCCGCGATTCAAATCCAGTTCAACCCTTTTCAGATCCACCCAAGTTGATCACAAGTAAAAGGTGTTGTTGGTTTTAGAAAGGTGTTGTTGGTTTTAGAAAAACTAAGTAAAACTAAAAGCAAGAATTTATATGAACTTTTAGTAATCATAGACCAAACCATGTCCAATAGGGTTCAATGTCTCTTTTTTTATATACCATTTTGTTGAGATGTACCAGGTGCTGAGAGTTGGGATACAGTTCCTGTTGGGGTTGATGCCCTAAAGTCTCGTGTCCTGTAATTTGTAAACAGTTTGTACAAACACTTGTGTTGTATAATATATGATATTTACTTTATATCTTGTTTTTGCCCAATTGTATGTTTTATTTGCTTTATCACAAACCAATAAACATAAAATCCCTAGTTATCTATATGTAACTCAAGCATGTATGTGGTGACATACAAGTGGATCATGTCTTGAGTGATAACCAAAATGGTCTGTAGTATATGGATATAGGAGGGAAAACTTATCCTGGTAACGCTATGGATGCGGCCCACTTTATGGAATGGTCACAAGTATTGTGAATTGTCACAGATGATCTCATCCTGATCATTCGTGTAGGGGACATGCGAGTGGGGGTGCCCTATACAAAAAGTTTGTATAAGACCTTACCATGAAGTATTAACGTCTCGTTATATAACACCGTTCATGACAGAGACTTCACTTCACTAGGATGACCATAGGTAACATGACCTCAATCCTGAGTGAGTTGGGAACTTCTGCCATTGAGGGTGGTCCTTTGATTTGTATGAATGCAAATGGCCAGGTCGCTAATTCAAACCTACCATTTTGGGGATTCGTCTGATTTGGGAGCTGGGAACTCAAATGCACAAGATGGAATTCACTCCTTCCCCGAGGTAGGGGCAAGTAGATAGATAGCTCCCTTAAGGGCTGATTCCAAGGTTGGAACGATGTGGCGCCACACACCTTCTCTTGGCCCGAGAGGTGTTCACACATAGTTGGACTATGTTGTATTGTTCATTAGAAAAATTAGTAGTACTTAAGGAGTGAGATGTAACGATAGGAGCAAAATGGTAAATTGGCCCAGTTGTACTTACGAGCATCTGTGAAGGGTCATCGTACTCATGATTGGTTATATCCAATGGACACAAAAATATATCCGTGGTAAGAAGAGTTTAACTATTTGTCTTTAGTGGAATGTTTAGCAGTTAAAGGATGGTGGATCTCGTGGCTAAAGAGTTTAGTCAGCTATTCACGTACCGTTGGAGATTCGAGCCACAGGTCCATTACGTCCTCTGGGTAGCTTGAATAAAGTCGAGAATCAGTGTTTGGGTCAGTTTGAAATGTTCAAATTGACAAGAGGGAGTTTGATTATATATGATATAATTGGACTGGTTAATTATATATGATATAATTGACTAAATGTATGAGATACATTATTTTTGAGGAAATTAGATATAAATATGATTTATATCTAGTGGAGGAGAAATTACTATAGTAGATATATGATATCAAACTATAGGGTAAAAATATAATATGATTATATTCATTAATTATTAAATTGGTTGATTATATGATAATTGACCGAAAACCTCTCCTCGATCGTGCGTTAATGGGAGAATCCGAAGTCGGTTATTGTAACCAAAATAAAATTAAAAAAAAAATCATTTTGCTAAAAGTTTGAAATTTCACAATCGGTGTGAAAATGTAACGATCGCCTAGCTTGAAAGCCTATACGATAGTAGCTCATTGTCTAAACGATCGTACATTAGCGCCTAAACAATCGCAAGCCTATCCCTAAACGATTTTTTAGCTTTCCCAAACGATCACATAACATGCCACGTTTTCTAAACGATCATCTACCTTTTATTAAACGATCGTTTAGTAAAACCTACACGATCGTGTAGCTTCTTCTAAACGATAAGCATCCCTGCTATGCAATAGTTTTTCTCTCCCACTTGCTTATCATTTACACAATCTATCTTTTCTCCTACCTCTACCAAATTTACCAAAAGACCACACTTTGGATTCTCACTCCGAGAATACTAAAGGCTTCAACTGGTGGTGTCGTCCCCGCTGATCACTTGTTCATGAAATAGTTCTATCAAATAGTTTTTGAATGTTAGATCTAAAAAATCTCTACCTCGATCAGATCAAAATATCTTAATTCTTTTATTTTAATGCATTTTCAACTTCTTCCTTGAACTCTTTGAAATTTTCAAAGGATTCAGACTTATATTGCATTAAGTAAATATACTCATATCTTGAATAGTCATCAATAAAGGTGATGAAATATTCAAACCTTCCCCTTTCTTTTACATTCATCAGACCACAGAGGTCTGAATGTACTAGCTCTAAGGGTTCTTTGGCCATGTGACCTTTTCCAGTAAAAGTTCTTTTAGTTATCTTGCCTTTTAAAGGCATGACTCACACACAGGTAAATAATTTTCTTCTAACTCGTTTAGAAGTCCATTCTTCACCAACCTCTCAATCCTATTGAGATTGATGTGTCCTAATCTTAGGTGCCAAAGTTGAGTATTTTCTTTAGGATAAATTTTAAGTCTTTTATGTTGAGTTATTGCGGTTTTAAATATTTCAGTGTTATGGAGGGATTTAGTTGCTAACGGTCTTAGCACATATAAATTATTTTCCAGTTTAGCTATATAAATATTGACACCATTCTTAGAAATAAACACTATATTTACAAAGAAATTTATACAATATCATTGTTCAAGTAAACACTTTACAGAAATTAAGTTCCTTTTCAAACAGGAACTACGTATACATTTTCTAACAAAATATATCTATTCTGTAAAGTTAATTGGGGACCTCCCGCTACCACAACTGTGAGGATGTGTCCAGTTCCAACCCGCATCGTCATCTTTTTAACTTCTAGTTACCGTCAAGAACTAATTCCCTGAAATGAAGAACAAACATGGTTAGTGGCGTCCCATAAATTATCCAAGTCGAATCATCATTCTCCATTAAACAGGTTTCCAAAACAAGCAAATCATATTTACCTTACTTGGCTTTCTTCTTTTGTGCCAAGTATTTGGGACAGTTCCTTTTCCAATGTCCCTCCTGGTTGCAATGAAAATAGATTCTCTTTGCAACTTTGGCTTTCTTGCCCTTTCGGGCAACAACATGTGGGTTAGTTTTTCACTTTTTGGTGTGGGAAGAAGAAGGCACAGACTTTATCCCATAGGTCGAACCTCTGTGGAACTTTTTTAGAGGATGAAGCAACATTTGCTTCACCTTTCTATTCCTTGGTTTTCATCAAGGACTGGAAGGTCTGTAGCTCTTTGAGCAAGGTGGTCAGGTTGTAATCAATCCTGGTCAACATCTCCACGGAACTAAAGGAAACTTTCAGGTAAAGATTCCAAATGAAGTTAACCTGACTGGCTTTATCGATGACGGACCCATTCATCTCTGTCACGCTGAAGTGGACCATCATGTTGAGAACATATTCTCGAATAGATGCCCTTTCTTGTATATGGGCATTAAAGATATGTTTGAAAGCATCATGCCTGAGCTGTGCGGACGGTTGTTCGAACATTTCCCTCAGGGACTCTATAATCTCACGAGCTGTGAGTATGGACTCATGCTTCTTGGCCAGGACTTCAGAAAGACTTGCCAAGATGTACGCTCGGGTCTTCTCTTTTGCCCGTGTNCTATAATCTCACGAGCTGTGAGTATGGACTCATGCTTCTTGGCCAGGACTTCAGAAAGACTTGCCAAGATGTACGCTCGGGTCTTCTTTTTTGCCCGTGTCCATCGATTGTATGCTTCTCGAACATTTAGAGTAGCATTGAGAATTGGAATGGGAGGACAGTCCTCCATTAGGAAAAAACGAAAGTCATCTTGTGTTGATCGTATTTTTCTACAAAGTGTAACTTTCACCCTTTAGTTTGTTAGCGGTGAGTAAATTTAAGGTAGCGGAAGTCATATTGTAAAGATTGCTGAAACCATATAAATTATTTATAATTATTCTACTTGCATTAAACCATTAAGACAACCAATCTATTTTTAGAAAAATAATCTAATGTACCCTAAGTGACATCTATTTTGTAATAATGTTTTAGTGAGGCAGGACAAAAGTAACCGTAGGGTGATCAGATGCCCCCTCACTAAGATGAAACAATCTCAACTAATAGACAAAACAACTCTTTATTACTGTCACTATTAATCACCATTGTTTGGTCCAGACTTTATTAAACTCACTTAACAATTCTTGTAAGTGTAATCCCTCATTTTAGGTCCTAGAATTTCGCTAATGAGTCAATTGTAGGAAAAAAACCAATTGGGACATAAAACTAAAGTAACTCTATCCATTCCTGGAGTTTGAATAAAGCGTCATGCAAAAATGTCATCCTATAGGGGGGCACTCATGGTGCCACGAGGCCATGCACGAAACTATATTTCAAACTAATGAGAGTGACCAAGGGATATTGTGAAACTCGGATTTCCATTTTCCTTACTTAAGCAGGTGTTAAAAGGAATTAACTAAGTGAAATTTAAATCCTATGTTGAAGTGAAGGAAATTTCTAAGTGTTGAATAGATTTTCTTTGAGTAGTTTTGAGTTAAGCTTTAATTGATGAAGAAGTGTAAGGTCAAAAGGACCCATGCATTAAGAGTTAGGAGACATTAACGCATAAGTTGAGAAGGCAACCATGCGTTTGTAAGGTTGGACGCATGATTGGCCGAAGTATTGACAAGAGGCATTGCGAAGAGTAACCATGCGTTGAAAGCCAAGGAGAAAAATGACTAGGTGTTGGACAATGCATTGGTGTGGTGCCATGCGTTGGCCATAAAGTTTTGAGAGGTTACTTGGGCATGGAGAGAGAGATTGAAGTAGGGCCAAGAATAATGCATGCGGCAACCACTGCTTTTGGAGGTTAGATCAACGCATGAGGTGCGACGGCTGCAATGGATGCGTTGGACACGATGGTATGCATCTATGCTTTTGGAGGTTAGACCAACGCATGAGGTGCGACGGCTGCAATGGATGCATTGGACACGATGGTATGCTGTCTCTTATACACATCTAGATGTGTATAAGAGACAGAGGTGCGACGGCTGCAATGGATGCATTGGACACGATGGTATGTGTCTATGCGGCCGAAGGCATGCGATCAAAGGAGATTCGTTGGTGCGAGGCCATGCGGTGCAAGGGCATACGGTGATGGAGGGTATGCGATGACACGGTGCGAAGCATGCATCGATGGATGGCATGCAGTGATAGAGGCATGTGGCAATGGAGGCAGATGCGATGGATGGGTTGGACGCGAGAGTATGCGGCCAATGCTTTGAGGCTGAAGGGATGCATTGATGACATGCGTGCGCTGCTATGCGTTGATGTTATGCGACCGTATTATGCGTTGATGACATGTGCGCGGTGCTATGCATTGATGTCATGCGACGGAGCTATGCGTTGATGATATGGTACTATGCGTTGATGGTCTGCAGTAGCTTTCCTACGCGAGAGTGTGCGACTGAGGGTGTGCGATGGAGCGGCCTACGGTATGCGATCGATGGTGTGCCTGTATGCGGCTGAGGGAATGCATTGGTAGTAAGCGATGGCATGCATGATGGATACATTAGATGCGGCAGCCTTCCTAAGGTATAAGCCATGCTATGGAACGAGCTAAGGTGGATGCATAGTGATTTTCCCTTGCGTTGTTAAGGCTTGCAGTAACAAGGTAAAGGAGGTGGGTTGCGTTGATTATAAGACATGCGATGGTATTGAGTTGAGAACTAAGTTGACCCAAGGGTTGCTATGCGTTGGTCATATGCTATGCGTTGGATATCCAAGGCTAGTAGTATACGTTGAAAGGGGTGTTGGTCATCATCCTAGTTGAACGCATATTTAGTTGAATGGACGCATATGAAGGATGAACGCATGGGGACATGCAGAAATGCATGCCATCTTAGTTCTTTTACTTAGAATTATGAAGGTTATTAGGCAGAAATTGCGTCGATCATGATAGAAATTCATGAGAAAAGAAGTTTGCATCGATCAGCATGGCGAATCTCAGCTAACCCATTACTTTGTGTTAATTGTGCGTTCAGTGTTCTATTTTTGTAGCCAATGCAGGAAATCAACGCAAACACGGAAACCGGACCATCACATAGACGATCGCATGCGGAGAAACACTCCATCGCAAGGCAAACGCATCGATCAACGCATGGATGTTGTGATAATCAGCCGTATGCGTCCATCGCATGGGAGTTGCGCTCGTCAAGCAATTGCGGTCATCATGTAGAGTTGCGGTGTTAAGCGAATACGGCTACGCCACAACACATTCTAATGGGATCAACACAAGGTTGGTGGAATGAACGCATCAACGCATCTACCTCGAGAAAATCCAAAGCTGATACTGACATTTCACCTACCGTGCCGTTGGTGGCAGAGGTTCAGAAATGACTGACGCACCGACCGTCAGACTCAGAGCAGTCCATTATATGTTGACGACAACTCTATAAATAGAAATCGATGAGAAAAATTTCAAGTCATCCGGAGATTATTCCTCAACCGGGGATTTTTCCTGCGATCCAGACGAACTGCGTGAGAAGATGGCTTGAGAGTTCTTCACCTCCTTCATCTATTCCAAGTGATGACCGGAGCCTTCGACCGGAGATAGATCTCGAGAGAGTCAACTCCTCCACCCATCCATGGCACCACCGGCAGCCTTGATGCACATCCGCTGGAAGAAAAGTTTTGCTTCCAGCCGGTCATTTATTTTTCCTTTCTTTTCCTATATTGTATTGTATGACATTTTGAATTAAGAAATTAATACAATGTGTTTTCAATGCATTTCTCTATTCCTTCGACTCCATCTCCATCTTCTTGCTTAGTATCTTTACTTTCATTGAAACACTTAGGGAGATTGCGTAGGTATTGCATACTTAGTCATGTGGATTAGGAATATGAAGCATGTAGCAACCCACCGAGAGGTGTACGTTGTGCGAGTATCTGAAATCTTATTGGCTTAGTGTGAAGCTGTTGCAACGCCTATTTATGAGCTAACGCATTACTTGTCTATGAGTAAAGTCAGCAATAATCAACTGCCCGGGAGGGTAAGCGGTTGGACGCATTAAGCAAGGTATGCGTTGTTCACTAGGGATAGTAACAACCGTAGGTTAGCGAAGTTTATGCGATTGTCTTGTATTATGTATGCTTCATTCGTTCATTAGGGATACTCGGGAGGGTAGTCTAAGGACAGGATCTAGGCTTGGGAAGGTCAGGTCAAAATCTAGGCTTGGGAGAGCCAGCTAAGAACACATAATACAAGAGATAGGCGCTTAGGAATGAGGACTATTTATTATTAGTGCATCGCATGCATCCTAGAGATAGGATACGATTGAATGCGGTCACCGCAGCATTGTGTGTATTCTGCATCATCGCATAAGACAAGAGTAGAGACTTAGGAATAAGCTCTATAGACACTTTGCATTCAACACATGCGTCCTAGAATTAGGGGCACCGTATTTCCATTGGAAAATGACTTGTCGTGTATGGTTGTATATGATCACATAGTCTGACGTTGACTAAGGTTCCCTTGCGGTCACTCTTAAGGGTTGCAATGAAATCATCTTCACATCTTATCTATTTTCCCATACATTTATTTCATGTCAAGTGTTGTCGCATCTCTACCTTTCATGCATATTCTCATTGCATTGTCTGTTAGATAGGAGTAGGAGTAGGATTAACGTAGAAACATCCCCTTCATTCTTTTATTTAACCGCTGCATGCACATCACTACAAACATATAGTTGCAAGTCCCTATGTTCGACCTCGGATTACCTGAGAAACTTGCGTTCATGTTATACTTGGCGTGAACGCAAGAAAACTTGTGGCAGGATGCATGGTCATCGCATACATTGTTGGCGCATTTTCATTCCAACGCATGACCATCGACGCATGGCTATCAATGCATATTTTAGGAACATGCATCGCATAATGCGTCCATAAGATTTGGTTGACGAGTAAAATTGACTTCCGATTTCCACACACCATCGCATAGGAAGGATAAACGCATATGAAGGATGAACGCATTCAAGGACGTTATCCGGACATGTGGCTTGTTGGGAAGAAATCTTAAGCCTTAAGCAAATGAAGTGGATGCATGAGAAGACATGCAAAGTTGAGGGCTATGTGTTGGCAAAAGGGAAGCAAGATACCTTGGGTTGCGCTGATGCAAGATTGCGATAATAGTGTAAGGAAAAGACACTTGGACATGCAGCCAAGTAGGAGGTGTCGACCTTAGAGAAATCTTGGACGCCTATAAATAGGGCCAAGGACTTTAGATTAGAACTCAAATTCTCTTCAAAGTACATAAAGAAGAGTTTATTGGGAGGAGACTATGCGTTGATAGCAAGACCATGCGTTGGTCAAGAGGTTCCAAGAGGGGAGATATTGTCGGACAGAAAGGACAGGAAGTAGCATCAACTTGGGACGAGGAGTTCTACTAGAATACTCGTGCTTTTGATGTGATTCCAAAGCCATCTGAAAGCTAAAAGAGTCTGATTTTCAGGGTAGGGCTGCCGGAGAAGAAGCTCCAAGGAATCTGGCTGGAAAGTGAGGAAAAGACAGAGGGGTCGAGCTGTTGAGTAAGCTGGGCCAGTCTTGATTTTTTTATGTTTTCGGCCAAACCACGAGAACTTATGAGCTAAAATTTTGAGGTAAGCTTTCTGAGATATTTTAGAGCATATTTGTAGAAGGAAGTAACTCGAGATAAAGCCTAGAACTATGAGTAGTCTAAGCTTTAAGACTAAATCTAGAATTTAGGGTTCAAGAGGAACCCGAGAAGATCATGGAACTCCTAGAGAGAAAGGTTCCTAAACGACTAAGGTGAGTGGTACTTTCCTTTAAGTCTTAAAGCATATCTTTTAGAGTAAATTGTATATGCTTATGTTACGAATGAGTATCTAGCATGAGAATGAGATTGTTGTGACTGGGATGGTTAGGGGGTCATTAAACCTAGTTCCTGAGCCCGAAAGTAAAACCTCATGGGATGGTCAGGGGACCGAGAGGTCTAGTTCATGAGCTTGTGGGAGGATCCTCGTATGGGATGGTCAGAGGCTGACGGCTCTAGCTTCTGAGCCTATGAGCGAGGAGCTATGTGCACATAGGTGACAAAGGAAACGTAAAGAGTAGGTAGACAGCATATGTGTAGTTAGAGTTGAAAACAACATACTCATTTAGTAACAGTTATCTATCTACCATATGTGTAGGTAGACAGCATACTCATTCTAGTTACTTATCAGTTTAGCTATCTATCGTGCGCGTAGATAGAGTTGAAAACAGACTCATTCAAGGCGGAGGTTTGGATGTAACCTCGTATTTATGATAAGCTTATTATTTATGAGTTGAAATAGACTCTAGAAGTTGCTTACCACTCACTAAGCTTTGCGAAGCTCATTCTGTTATTTCATGTTTTTCTTCCCAGGTAGCGAAAGGTGAGGAGTTCCAGGGTGTTGCTAAGGTCAAGGTCTGCCACAAGCCATAGTTACACTTTCGGAGGGTTTTACAGTTGTTCTTGTAAACTTGTAGCTAAGTCTTGGAGTTGTATAAACGTTACATTGTTGTAATAAAATTGTCCTACTTAATCAGTTGTTATTTGCCTCCTTGACTTAATCAGTTGGTTGTTGAATTTTTTCATTGGTATCAGAGTTATTTTCGCAAGAGTTATTAGGTAGTAAGTGTCAACAAAAGGGTTGATAACTGCTGCAGTCACATCCTTTCCTAGGCTTAGAGAGTAGTCTGGGGCGGGGTGTGACATATATGTTGTCACACGTCCCATTCCCATTTACTATAAACAATCTCTCCATTCACTTGATAGTGATCTATACAAATGTCATCCGCAGGGGGACACTTAAGTTGCCTCGAGGTTGAGTATAGTGAAAGAAATCGGAACTGAGATTTTCATGAGCAGCGAAACAAGATTATTCCAAATTACAATCATAAATAAACATAACATTTACAGTCAACTTCAAACAAGTGGTTATACAATTCATACATAGAAATTATAGCATGAAAAAATCAAAAGAATAGAGATCAAACTCTACACACATATGAGGATGCGTCTCCACGCTCCGTTGCGCGATCGCTCGAACAATCAGCAACCACGAACGCTCGATCTATACGACCGCAACACAACATGAACACTTCGCGCTCGTCCTCAACGATCTCCTCGATCACGAACTCATCCACAACATCACGAACAACCTCTAGAAAACCTCGACGGTGTCGAGTTGAGTTTGACACCACCAACAATGCGACCTTGGTATTCTTGGTGTGAGAATCCAGAGGGTGAGCTCTGTTTGGACTTGGTATAAGATAGACGAAGGAGGAAACAATGATCGCGTACACGACTAGGCAAGTGGGAGATGGTGGAGACCTATCGTATAGGTCGATGCCCAATCGTTAGATAAAGCTATGTGATCGTCTAGCAAAAGCTATGCAATCGTTTAGCCTATCGTTTAGCTTGGTTTGTCGCCTACAAACTCTACACATCGTTTACCTTGGGCCAACGATCGTCTAGCAAAACTATGCGATCGTTTAGTAAATACTGCACGATCGTTTAGCTCTACTCTGCATGATCGTTTAGGTCATCCAACCATCGTTTAGTAAATCCGTATTTACTTGAGGACTTACATGAGTTTCTTTGCAAGGAGAGAAAACTCAAAATATTTTTCAAAACTTTTGTAAAACTTCTTTTTAAAATAGGAAAACCATTTTCCTTTTAAACTCACGATTACCATGATCCAATAACCACCCACTCATATGGTTATTAAAAGAAAAAGAATTAATTATCTAATAATTAATATTATTATAAACATAAATGATAGCCAACTTATCATACTATATTTATAACCTATAGTTTTAATATTTCATCTCATAAAACATATAAACCATAGTTCTTTTTCTATTTCATGGTACTTAATGTAAATCTCATTTACATCAATCCTCCACTAGATGTATCTCATACATCATACCAATTATATCATATATAATCAAAATGTCTCTTGTTAATTTGAACATTTCAAATCAACACCAAGAACTGATCCTTAACTGAATCCATTGAGCTACCAAGGAGACCTTATGGACCTGTAGCTTGAAGCTCCAACGGTACGTGAATAACTGACTAAACTCTTTAGTCATGGGATCCACCATCCGTTAACTGCCAAGCACTCCACTAAAGACCGACAATTGAACTCTCCTTACCACAGATATATTATGTTCCATCTTAACCAATGAGCAATGCTACAACCCTTCACAGATCACTCGTAAGTATAGTTGGGCCAATAACCGTTATGCCTCTATAGTTACATTTGTCTCCTTAAGTACCAATGATCCCTCTAATGAACATAAGTCATAGTTCTATTATGACTGAGTCTTCTCTTCCAAAGGTAAGCTGTGGCCACTATGTTCAAGCCCTGGAATCAGCCTTTAAAGGAGCAATCTCTCTACTTATCCCTGCTTCGGAAAATGAGTGAATTCCATCTTGTGGATTGAGTTCCCAGCTCCAAGATCAGACAAGTCCCCAAAAGGTAGGCATGTTGAGTTGGCAATCTGCCACCCTCACCCATACTAATCAATTAACCGCCCTCAAAGGCAGGAGTTTCCAAAACACTCAGGATTGAGGTCGTGTCACCTATGGTCATTTAGGTGAGATGTAAGTCTCTAATATCAACGGCTTTATATACAGAGTCTAGTCATCTCATGGTCCATGTCTTATACAAACTCTTTGTATAGAATACCTCCACTCCACGTCTCCACATGAATGGTCAGGATCTACCATCTGTAGTAGCTTACAACACTTGCAAACCTCTACAAAGCGGACCATATCTATAGTGTCACCAGGATCAGGTATCCCACCTTAATCCTTATACTACAGACCTATTTAGGTTATCACTTAAGGCATGATCCACTTGTATATCACATATACATGCTTAAGTTCACATAAGATGACCAAGGAGCTTTGTTTATTGGATATGAGTAAATGCCAGAATTAAATAACACTTATTTTATTCATTGAACAATGTGTATCTTTACAAAACAACAAGACTCCGGGAGAATTAGGACACTAATCCCAACATATAGATCTCACGGTGTGAACTTTAAGGAAGAAATGTGAAGAGGATAAAATAAAGTATCACATACTCCATTTTCCTCCCACTGAGCGTTTTACCTAGGGTTAATTAACTTAAGAAAATTTGGCTACTGATTTTAACGAAGTAAATGTTTAATTTGCCTAAAAAAAAAAAAAAACTCTTGCCTTCGGATAGTTAAACAATTTTGATTAAGGTATGTTAAACTCTTCAACAAACTTTAATCAAACTTGCATACTTGTAACAAATCTATCTAATTCGCCTTTCCAGGTAAGTTCTCAGGTAGGGGTGTCATGTTTCCATCAACTTAAATACCATAGCCTAGACATAACTCACCTTAGACAAAAAGTCTCTTATAGATATATTTGTTACAAAGTTAATCTTTTATTAAGAATCAATCTAATCCTATTAATCCAATTAAAAGATGAAACTTAAATTTCTAATCTCGTCAGAAATGTACTATTAGGTCTATCTGAATCATGTTTTAAAACAATTTTAAAAAATGATTTTAACCTAAGGTTTGCATGCAACTCTGAATTATTGATTTTAATTTCTAATTTCATTTAAATAACCATTATAAATAAATGAAACAAATTAAAACATACATTGCATGCTTTGACATACTTTAGTAAATTATAACATTTATAAATTATCTAAGATAGTGTCATGTTTCATGCAATTTTATTTCATTACTAACATATATAACATTTTAATAAGGTAATGAAACATACTATAGCATACATCCATACATTCATTAAACCATATATTAAAACAATTATAATATAAATGATGCATGAAATTAAATGCATAACCTATGGCAGGATTTTATACTATATGACATACTATATGGCATATAATAATAAATAAAAATCATATATAAAATGCATAATTAATAAACAAAAACTATTGGATCGATATTGGACATTAAAAAAATTAATTAAATTAATATAATTCTTATATTAATTTAATTAACCAATGAATCTAACTATTTCAAGAATAAATATCAACAAATTAAAAAACAATCGAACCGGGCCTTAAACTGCTCGAGCTAGACTGGGAATTGGTCTAGATGAACCCAAACTACTCGAACCAGAGAACCCACAAACCAAATCGGACCAGTAGACCACGAATTACGCGTGAACCGGAGCTTAACCGCGTGAAAACTCCATCTCGGAGCATCACGACGCTGCAAAGTTTTCCTTTGTTCGTCGCATCGTAGTGTCATGACACTAGGGCACAACATCACGACGCTACTGTACAGTTGCCCACTATACAATTTCAAACAACTTTGAAACTCCACCATTTTTCACCTCGCTTTCTCCAGAATCTGGACAGGAACATCACGATCGACTTAGGGACAACAAAATACAGACTCGAAAGCGTATTATGCAAAAAAAAAATGGGCTTTTACATACCAAAAGTAAATTCAAATAAAAACAGTGTCAATCACAAAACTATCCAACAATTTTAAAAACAAAAATCACATGAATAAATTGATAGATTGTTTAAATTCTACCATTAACTATAAAAACAATTTTGAAATTTTGGAAAAATTGGGCCATAAACACCACTCTGATACCATTGAACAAGCCCTATGAAGGGACCATAAGCGGAAGGATTATCCCAATTTTTCCAATTTCACATAACATTAAATTTACGGAGAAAGAACATAAATTATGCATTTAATTAAGAACTACAACTTGCTTATAAAAAAAATAAGAAGAAAAATAAATTAGGGTTCAAAACCCTTACCTATGAAGAATAGTCTTCAATTGAAAGAATTCCCTCGTACTCCAAATCCGCACCACCATGAAGGAAATCTTGGTATTCTCTAAGTGACAATCCAAGAAGATGTGGGGTTCTGACTATTTTGGAAGAAGGAAGATAATTGGAATTATTACATAGAATGAGGAATAACCTCCCATTCTCATGTCAATAGAGCAAAAGATGGGGAGAGAGTACTCTCTCCCATAATTAGTTTTTCTAAAAATAAAATAAATTTTAAAAAATATTATTTAATAAAACGTTTAATATATATATATATATATATATATATATATATATATATATATAATAACTACCTTATCATATAATATATATATTAAACTATATGTTATATCAAATATAAGATATAACCTATAGTTTCTATATTGTATCAAATACAATATAATCTATCGTTTCCTTTCTCTCACCAATGAAATTTAACGTAAATTACATTTACATTATAGTTAACAATATGAATTCAATTCATGATTCAAATATTTATTTCCTCTCATTAATATTATAATGTATCAAATACATTATAGTAATTATATCATATATAATTAATTCCCTCATTTAATTTGAGCAATTTAAATTAATTCAAAAACTGATTCTCATTAAATCCTGTTGAGCTACCGAGGAGACCTCATGGACTTATAGTTTCAAACTCTAACAGTACGTGAATAATTAATTAAACTTTTTAATTAAATTATTCACCATTCGTTAACTGTCGGGCACTCCACTAAAGACCAATAGTTGCACTCTTCACACTACATATATTTCTGTGTCCATTAGATATAATCAATCAATAATACAATGACCCTTCACAAATTGCTCGTAAGTCCAGTTGAGCCAAAATTACCGTTTTGCGCCTATATTTACATGTAACTTCTTAAGTACCCCTGATCCTTTTAAGGAACAATAAATCATAGTCCAACTATGACCTGCCTAGGAGATAGTGTGGCGCCACATTGTTCAAGCCCCGGAATCAACCCTTTAAGGGAGCAATTCATCTACTTACCTTGACATTAGAGAATGGGTGAATTCCTTCTTGTGTAGTTGTGTTCTCAACTCCCTAGTTAGACGAATCCCCAAAATGGTAGGCTTGTTGAATCGACTATCTGACCACTCTCACCCATACAAATCAAAGGACCGCCTTCATAGGCAGGAGTTCACAACTCACTCAGGATTCAGGTCATGTTACTTATGGTCATCCTGGTGAAATGTAAGTCTCTATTATGAACGACGTTAAATAATGAGACTAAACATTTCGTGGTCCGGTCTTATACAAACTCCTTTGTATAGAATATCCCTACTCACATGTCTCCACATGAATTATTAGGATCAAATCATTTGCAACACTTTACAATAATTGTAACATCTACAAAGTGGGTCATACTCATAATGTCACCAAGATAGGGTATCTACATCCGAATGTCTCTACATACATGTTTAATCTACAAGATAACCTTAAATATTAATGTATTGGTTTGTGGTTAATGCAACTCAAAAAATGAAATAAAACATCACATATTTTATTACATAAATAAAATATTTGTACAACTAAACCCAAAAAATTGTTATTGTTTATTGTTATAAGAATTGTTAGGTTTATTGGGTGGGTACACTTTTGTAGACTTTTTTTTCGATTGTGTACCTATCTTTTTATTTGTATAAATATCTGTATATTTTACCATTGAGATATACAATTAAGAGTGATATACAAAATAGATATATATTTATTACATTTTGTTCTTAAAATTTTATGTTTTATGAACTTTTTTACAAAATAACATAGATGTCTATTCATCCCCTCGTATCAACGTAGAATCGGAGAAAATGTGAAAATATAGATCAATAACACGCCTGATCTATTAGATACAAAATAAATAAATAAATAACCACTCGGATTTAAACAGACATTAAGAACAAATGAATTTGAAAATGTGTTGTGATTATCATCGCAAATCAATTCCAAATGTACAATAAAATTCGTTTGGTGGGTAATCTCATTCACTAATCTTACAAAAAAAAAAAAAAAAAAAAAAAAAAAAAAGAATAGAATTATAGCTCTAAATCTGAACAAACATTACATTCTCAAATCTCACCGCCGGCGAGACGGCGGCAAATACTCATGTTCAATCGACGGCGTAGTCCGAGTCCCCGCAGCCGTCGGAGCTCTCACATGTCCGACCATGGAAACTTGCAGAGCTTCCTCTTCATAAGCCCTAATTTCCAGCTCATCCATTCTCGTCCTCTTCTTCACTCTTACAAACATCGCCACCAATAGCAACCCCAAAAGAAACGCTCCGATTGCCGCCCCAATCGAGCTCCCGACCGCCACCTTCCACGGCCGTTCCTTCTTCCTCAACTCAACCGGCTCTGGCTCTTCCACCACTAACCCAAAATGCCCCTGTCTCAAAACAGAGCAAATCAACGGCGAAATTTCCTTTGCTAATGTAACTCTCCCATCCCTCTCGAAACTCGCACAAATCGGCCTCATTCCCGAAACATTTCCCATTCTCGTCGAGTTTCTGAAATCTATAGTGATGGGTTTTTCTCCGGCGGAAATTCCGACTTCAAATGGAACAGGGGATGAACTTGAACTATTACTGTAATTTCCAGAGTTGTAAGCCAAAATTCCCAAGATTGAAGAAACTAATTGATACCCAGTTAACCGATAGTTTTTGAAGTAAATCGAAGACCAATTTGAGCCCAAATTTTGCCGGATGATTACGATTCTCTCTGCACATGGATTCAGAGAAACGCCAACACCCAGATGGAATTCTTTCACCGATGCACCGTACCGCCGTAAACTACCGCATCGGAACCTCGCCGTGTCGACATCGATGCCGGAGAAATTTTCCGGTAATGGGACGCTGTGAAGTGTCCCTGTTTTGATTGTGTTGTCAAGGGATTTCAATGTGTAATCTCTTATGTAAAGATCAAGGAGATGCGGCGATTGGAGTTTGTGAGAAACCAACGCCATTGATGAGGACGATGAAGAAACGGTGAGAATGAAAGGGAAGAAGAAGAAGAAGAAGAAGAAATCCATCTGAAAAATGGTTTTGAAGGAATGTTTATGGTGGTAAGTACTTCTGGTTTTCTTGAGAATGTATCAAAAGAAGAGCTATGAAACAGCTTTTTCTATGTTTTCTTTCTTCCCTTTTGTTAAAGTGTTCTTCTTTTGTTAGATGAAGTTTGTGGAAAGAGGAAAATTTAGAACAAATTGGGAGAGTTATGGCTTATGAGAGTGAGTTGTAAGGAAGGGAAAAAGGAAACAAAAGTTGCCTTTGTTGTTCTATTTTATTGTTCAATTGAAAATTTAATCTTCCAACTCTCCATAATAATTATGCTAATTCCTATTTAACTTTTTAATTATGTATTCCTACTCCATTCACATAATCATCTATCTAAGCATAACTTAATAAATCAACAATATATATTAAAATCTTTCCCTTTTTAATGAAATATAAGACTTCAATTTCAATTAAAAAATTAAAATATTAATCACATTTTTCAAGGTTTAGTCAAAATAAGTACGAATAATAATCCGAAGATCATATTCGATTTCTCCAAAGTATGTATTGTAAAATAATAATAATAATAATAATAATAAAACTTTTTTTAAAAGGTTTAAAGTTTGAATCTCCATTCTTACATTGTTTACTCTATACTATAATAAGTCATCTTGCATATTCTAATACTATATATTCATTAAATAAATTTTGATTAAGATAGTTTGATATGTATGGTGGATAGTTTGATGGATAATAGACATGTTACGTCACTATTTTGTTAATGTTATTAATGTTCAGAACTAAAAATATAATTTAAACTTAAGAGCAACATAATAAAATTGTTTAAACTTTAAAGAATGATGGGACAACTTGATCCAAATTTTGTTAGTTTAGATATTACTAATGCCTTTGACTAAATAATTTTTTTATTCTAATCTAGTAATAGAAACATAAACCTTTGCTAAAAAAGGGTTGTAGCCTTAAGTTCATTTCAAATGGCTGGATTTGAAATGTGATAGTTAACCTAAAAACAATGATAAATTCTTGTACTTTAAGCATTTTAGAAGTCTTGTTTTTTTCTCCCATAAAAAAAATAAAAGAGAAAAATGGTTTAGAGATTTAAAGGATGGAGTCAAATGGGGGAAAAGGTAGGGAAATTGGAATGATTTAGGAGTGTGGAAGATCATAATGATGTTTCTTCCAACCCATTTATAATAATAATAATTAAATAAATAAATAAATAAATAGTTTTTTTCTTTTTTTTAAAAAAAGGGAAAAAACCCTTTAAGGCGTGCGAAGGTTAATGGCAAATTCCTCTAATCTTTTTATATTTCCAATACTTTCTTTTAGTAACATGTCTTCCAATTCAACTGCCTTTTGGGTCTTAATTAATTGGTCGGACAGCTTTATTTTACCTTCATAAATGTTGATTACTGTTTTTTAAAACCACAAATAACGTTGTTTTAACTTTTCTAAAACTGATAAGTAAACAAAAAAATTAAAATAATGTTAAGAGAAAGATCTAATTAAACTATTATTCTATCCTATTTTAACAAAAAAAAAAAAAAAAAAAAAAAAATTATACAAACCACTCCTCAACTATGAGATTTGTTACAATTACATCCATAAATTTTTAATTTAATCAATGAGTTTATGAATTTTGTAATATGCTATAATTACACCACTAAACATTCAATTTCATCAATTAGTCCTATGTAGTTTCTTGATTGTTGCAATCATCCCTTATGTTAGTATTGATGTCGTTATATTTGTAAAATTAAACTTCATCGAATGTTTCTATAATAATAATGATAATAACAAGAAGATATATAATTTACGAATAAGGGTAAATATAAAATTTTAATAAACTACAGGGGTTGAGTACAACAAATAGCATATTATAGGAGATTAATTGATCGAATTAAAAGTTCAAGAATGTAATTATAACAAATAAAAAAATTCTAGAGTGATTAATCAAATAAAAAATTTATGAGCGTAATCGTAACGGATCACATAATGCAAAGGTGAATTGTGTAACTTTTTATTTCTTTGCCACAAAAATAAGAAAATTTGAACTTCCGACCTCTATCATTACTAAACAAAGCTTATTTGAGTCTATTCTCCTAAATTACGTTTGTTTGAAAATGAGCTGCAACTTGAGGCAATGGGCCATTACTCTTAGTTGAGCACATTCCAAGAGAAGCAAAACTTCATGAATGGATCGAAAAAACTTCCAAAGTGGGTAAGTGGGCTAGCCCTTGCCGAGATCACCTTATCTAGTTTTTTATTTATTTCTTTTGGTCCTTTAATTTTTTTCTTTTAAATTATGATACAAAGTTAGATTCTTATTCACACAATTCTTCTCTAATGACTATGTAGTGAGAGCCATTTATTTAAATAAACTAAAATCTCTATGTAACTAGCATTCTAATTCCAACTTTTTTTTAGTTCTAATCCCGAGCTTTCTTACTAGCATGTCATTGGACTTTTTTTAGTAGGATAAGTATAAATAAGAAATTTTGGACCAATCGCAAATTGACATTTATCAAATTAATGACGAAATTCCAAATAATAAAATTTAGGACTAATTTGAAATTAATATGTGTCCCAAATTGAAGTTGAAGGCACAAATTGTGAATTCCGATGATGTCACATGTTTTCTTCATGACCTTTAGATTGAATAAAATTAATTTTTTCCAATTCGATATTATTGGTTTAATTAGGCCTAAATGTCAAAATATGTCCAAATCCAACTAATTGGATACAGGTCAGGTCTATGGACCAACCAAACCCAAGCCCACCAAAGAGTTCTATAAATAGAGGAGCTCTCTCATTTGTGGAGGTCCGCGAGAGTAAAGAGTAAGGTAGTTCTATAAATACAAGAGCTCTCTCATTTGTGGAGGTTAGCGACAGTAAAGAGTAAGGTTGATCATCTTAGAAGATTATTATCCAAGGTTGACCATCTTAGAAGATTATTATCCAAGGTTGATCATCTCAGAAGATCATTATCTAAAAATATATCATTATCCAAGAAGATCAGACTAATTATTCATCATTATCCAAGAAGATCAGCATCAAAGATTATGTATTAGAGATTGTACTTGTACAACCAAGTTCAACCCACGAAACAAATTTATCTGAAAATCTTGTGCAAACAAATAGGGAAAGAAAGTAGAAGAGGAAAAGAGAAGTAGAAAAAAAAAAAGAAAAAAAAAAAGAAAAACAGAAACGAAGGAGAAGAAAAAGAAAGAGATTCATAATTAGTGTGCTGACTCATCGCAAGGGAAAAAATTAAAGCATAATTTGGACCTATTTATAGAGTGCAATTTGTCAAATATTGGAGATTTTAGATTCAAATTGGAAAAAAAATATCCCAATCTAATTTTGGATTTAAATTTGATTTAACATTTCGTTTGATTTAAAATTCAAATAAAATCTTTTTATTAAGATGTTCATAACTCTGAACTTCATATGAGTCAGATTGTCGTGAAATATCATTCCAGATTTGGGCATAATTAAATTCTCGTTCCAAATTAAAACCCATGTGGATATCATTCATCAGAGTCAAATCTGGAATAAAAATTTCGATGGTCGATTCCAAATGTTATCTCAAATTCAAACAAAGTTTTATCTTCATCTCCAAATTCAAATTACTTAAATTGAGATTTTTACCTCCAACTCAAATTCTAGATACAACCCTAAATTTATCTCAAATTAAAATTTAGGCATAATTCAAAATTTATCTCAAATTCAAATCATCCAAATTTAGTCTTCTATCTCCAAAGCCAAAAGTTCAATTAAGGATAAAATCTCAAATTTGTTCCAAATTAAAATTTGGCATATTCCAAATTTTATCTCAACTACAAGTCAAATTTGACTTTTATCCTCAATCGAAATCAAAATAGAATAAAATCTAAATTAAAATTTGGCCATATTCCAAAATTTATCCTAAATTCAAATTAAGTTTAGTTTTTATTCTTAATCTAAATCAAACTGAGGATAAAGTCTAAAGTTAAAATTTGATCATACTGTAAATTTTATCTCATGTTTTAATCAAATTTATGTACTAAATTTATAGTTTGATTAATTTGACATATGGAGATAAAAAACAAATTATTTGTATTTTGATTTCGACTTCATTTTTTTCGAGATTCATCCACCCATATATGTGCATAAATCTCGAAAAAGGTATTTGTTGAATAAGAAATTTTGAGCAATTTGCAAATTGTCACGTCATTTACCAAATTAATGATGAAATTCCAAACAATTGAATTTGGGACTAATTAGAAATTGACATGTATCCCAAATTGAAGTTGAAGATCCAAATTGGGGAATTCCGATGATGCCACGTGTTTTTCTTCATGACAGTTGGATTTAGTAAAATTAATTTGATCATTATTATTTGTGCTAAAGGCTAATTGAGCCCAAAACTGGATTTAATTGGGCCCAAATACCAAAATAGGCCCAAATCCAACTAATAGCGCCCAAGAGCCAGGTCCATGGACCAACCAAACCAAACCCACGAAATCCACCAGATAGCTCTCTAAATAGAGAACTCTCCTCATTCTAAGTCCAAACCCACGAAACCCACCCTCTCTAAATAGAGAACTTTCTTCATTTGTGGGGATCAACAATTCTACCCAGCTTAAAAGGAAATTCTCTATAATTAGAAGACTGATTGACTTCTGAAGATGACCATATTTGAAGACTGAAATTCGTTGGATATATAAGCATTCTTCCAAGACTCCAACTTCAAGAACATCCATACGCTCCGCTTCCATGCATCAAGCGTACACATTCAACCGAGAGAGAATCAGATGATTAATTATTAGAGGTCAAACTACATCTGCATCAAATCTACATCAACATAAGTTCACTCCATGGAATACATTTCTCCAGAAGCCTTGTGCGGACACTGATCCTCCAAAAAGATCATCAAGCCCAGAGGTTGTCCAAGAAGATCATCAAGCCCAAAGGCCAATCATCTAAGAAGATTAATAAGCCCAAAGGTCGATCATTCCAGAAGATCATCAAGCTCAAAAATCGATTATCCAAGAAGATCAACAAGCTTCTGATCATCCAAGAAGATCAACCAACTTAAAGATTAAAATTTATTTTGAAAACATCAAAGGATTATGTATAAGAGATTGTACTTGGCTATACTAAAATTAATACAAAAACCAAGTTTAACTCCATGAAAATTTCTCCAAAAATCTCGTACCAATGATAAGTTTAAAAATTTATTATATAGTTTGAAAATTAATTAAGAAATATTGTAGTTTTTAAAGAAGTATGCCCCTTCAAGAAACTAACACTTGTCAAATCATAAGTAAACATTTTCACGGGCAATATGCATACCTTCTACAAACTTGGGCTTGAATTTAAGCTTTGAGTGATGCATTTTCACTTTTGTTTTCCAATACGTATTCAATTTTTTTTTAATTTTTTTTAATTTTCTATAAAAACTAAATGAAAAATAATTTCTCGAGAAAATCTCCACTGAATTCCTACAAAATTAAATGGAGGATTTTGCAGAGACGAGCAATTATACGGGGGATGGACAACCTTAGTGAGAGCTCATTATTGAGCTTCTATTAGATTGGCTATAGAATTCCATGGTTATATATAGATTTTATTGGAACTCAAAAGTTGATTGTAGCAATCATCGCTTACTAAAACTCGAAAAGCTCCATGATAATTTAACTTGCCTACCTTATATTAATAATGCACTTTGAACTTTTTAAAAAATTATATTATTAATACTCATAACTTATAAAAAAATTAAAAAAATATCCTTATTGTTAGGTTTTATATATGGAAAATATCTTCCTATTATTCTTCCTCTCTGCCATATTTTTCACTCTAGAAGTTGTTTGCAGTACTTGTTGTAGCAATTATACCATCAGTTGAAACAAGTGATAGATGGAAAAGAATTGAAAAAGAAGAGATCACTAGAAGAAACTTGATTTTTTTTCCCCTTTCAGTCTTAATGGTACTTTTCATATAATGAAAAAGGTTAAGTTTAATGGTAATCTTTCCCAATTATATATACTAAAAAGTTATCTATTTTTTTTTTTCTTATTTTCACTGCTTTATTGTACAATTTTATTTTCTTCTTTGTCTTGGATTTCTACAACTTTCGTGATGTTATTGAGTACAAATAGGGTTGAGGACTTTGTTGTTTGCAGTGCATGCAGCTTTGTCGCCAGGAGTTTATTTATAAATTAAAAAGCTTTAGAATGATTCAACACTCGAAATTCGGATATTAAACAAAAAGTACTAATAAGTACTATAACAACAGAATTCTAACAACAATAAAGATAAATGAACACGAGAGTTGATAACCTAGTTCAGTGATAAACGGCCTACGTCTAGGGGGTTGTGTGCCCAAGAAAGATAATCCACTAATAATGATGAGTTAAGCAATTTATAACGTAGTACTTATCTGTAATACACCAATTATTACAGTGGTTCAAGTAGAGCTCAACTCCCAGATTACCTAGGCTCCCCCTAGATGTGAGACTCCCTCTCAAATGTATTTAGGCTCCCCCTAAACTTGTTATTAATGATGAGACTCCTCTCACGATAATATCCTCCCTTCAAGATAGTGAACTCCCTTCACTGATGAATTTTAGGATCCTTCTAAGATAGAAAAATCCCTTCTCTGAAGCTAAGTCTTAGGCTTCTCTTAAGACGAAGAATCCCTTCTCAGGTAGCTGAGACTTAGGTTCTCCCTAAGCTATGCTAATCTTCAATGTGTTGCAATCAACAGATGAAAAACTTGTATAGCAGAATAAAGTGAGCAATGAACAAGAACACAAGTTAGGCTGGAGTACTGAAAATGTCTTGCTCTCAAAAACCAAATCAACGTAATGAAACTGCTCACCGGAAAGCATACCAAGAAATTCCTTTTGTAGACGAATCTAGAAAAGGAAACATCTCCCAAATAGGAGAAAATAAGTTACGCTACAATAAAGGAAATGTTGGGTTTTATGCCCTAAAACTCGTCGATAGTAAATGCTATCAATTGACCTTCATCAATAAAGAGTTATTAATGTTAATTCAATAAATACTATTGATCGTGTTGTATTCTATTTTGTCTTAATAACCCTAGACCCAATAAACTAACATCTAAGGTTACCTTATGAGTCTTGACCTGTATGTGGAGATATATCCGGTTTATAGTATAAGGAAAAAGCTAGGTACCTTATCCTTGTGACATTATGGATACAACCCACATTGTATTTGATACAAACACAATGATCCAATGCGTTCATATATGTAACACACGAGTGGGGGAATCCTATGTAATGAGTTTGTATAAGACCAGACCGCGAAGTAGTAACCACTAGATGTAACGCCGTTAATTAATTTGATTCTTATTTCAGTTGGATCATCTAGGCAACTTAGTCTTAATCCTGAGTGTATTATGAATTCATGTTCCCGAGGGATTGTCCTTTGATCTGTATAGGTGAGAGTGGCTAGTTTGTTGACCTAATAAGCCTACCATTTTAGGGACAAGATCGAGTGAAGATCTAGGAACATAATAATACAAGATGGAATTCCATTCTTCCCGACTTCAGGGTAACTAGATGAGTGTTCCCTTAAGTGTTGTCTCCAGGACTTGAACAAAGGGCTCTACCCTCTCATTGGTTCAAAAAAAAGGTTTCTATTTATCCTTTGGGCCATAAATAGGTTGTTCATTATCCGGTGACCCAGTTGGTGTAATAGACACTTGTGAAGGACTAACTTGCATTTATTGGTCTATATCCATAGACATAAAAATATATCTGCAATGAGAAGATGCAACTGTGGGTCTTTAGTGGAATGTACCCACATGTAACGAATATTAATTACTTTGGTTAATGTGTTCAACCAATTAATCCGATATCGTTGGAGCTCTTGATTTGTAGGTCCACCAGGTCCCCTTGTTAGCTCACTAAAGAATATTAAAGAGGAATGATTTGAATTATTCAAATGAATATGAGGATATTGTATATTAACATGTTATTGATTATGGTTGTGATCTATAATTTAAATTAAGTTGGAGAGAAATATTTGAATGAGACTCAACTATTTAATTCAAGTGAATTAGATTCATAAAGAATTAATTAATTAAATTATTAGAGAGGTGATGCACATAAACATACAATGTTTATTTATGTTAATTAAATATATATGTTAAATTGGATTTAATGTATAGATGGTTGTTTGATTAATATGCTAATTAATTAAATAAACGTTATTTAATTAACTGAGCACATGGGTAAATTGGGAAAGACTTGGAGAAGGAGTTAACCATTCTCCATATAAATCCTTCCTTATGGCACTTTTAAGGTAAGAATTGATTTTGGTGAGATTTACCCTAGTCACCAAAACACAAATCCTCTCTTTACTCTTTAAGAAAAATCTTTCTTCCTCTTCCTCTTCCAATTAGTTAGATACCACCTATCCATCAATTGGAATGCTTGAGAATAACAAGGTTATTCTCGTGGTTGTGTTCAAGTGCAATTTAGAAGAAGTTCGTGCCATAATTGAGAGGTTTTTTCGTGAAGCTTAGGAATCTTCAAAGGTAAGAATGGTTCTCTCTTAGTTTTCCTTCTCCAAAACATGTTATTTCATATTTTTATCATTCATATGTTCCGTTTTAAAACATCGTTTTTGTTTATTCAAAAATCGATTTTCGAGATGCAAAATGTGCACATGCTTCCGCTCAAGATTCAATGGATTTTAAATTTGCATATTGAATGAAGGTTTGCAAGATTGGTTGTTTTCAAATTTTCCACGTAGATTACTTAATGTCATTAAAATATAAGGGCATGTAGAATTTTTTGGGCATTTAGATTTGCTTTGAGTCTGTAAGTTCGTGTTGATCAAAAGAGCAAATGTTGTTGAAGAGATTGGGAAAAACGAAGGTTTTTGGGGCAATTCGGAGCAGAAAATGCACAAAACAAAGACATTCAGCTTTTCAACGTCGTAACGTTGCAATCGCAGAGTTGCAACATTGAAAAGTGAGGTGCAACACGAGTGGGTCATATCGTCACGATGCTACGAAGTTTGACGGAAGTTGGCAGCGCATGCAAGCTTAAGTAGTGCTAAAGTTTTTTTTACCTAGTTTATTTTTTTTGTTAATTTTAGGATTAATTAGTTAAATGGATATAAAATTCATATTAATTTAATTAATTAATTTTTCATTAGGGTGCCAAAATTGATCCAATTTTTGCTGTTTAAATTAATTTAGTTATGCACTGATGTATTTTAGATTAATGTTTGAATTCATATTACATATTGTATGTCATATAGATTAAAAAATTTCTACCTTAAGATAAACATGTTCATGCATCGTAATTAAATATAAGGGTTATATTTTATGGATGCATGATTAAATTAACATGCTCATGCATCACAATATAAGTGTTAAGTTATAAGGATGTATGATCACATTAAACATGTTCATGCATCATGCTATGTTATCATTGTTATAATGAATGGTGGAGTTATGTATGTGAATGCTTGATTTTCATGTATGATTAATATAAGCATTATATTCATCAAATGAAAATGGAGTTTTCATTGAGCATGACATTACTTAGATAAATATAATTATTATATTTATTCAATGTCATAGATGCAAATTTATAGGTTTTAATAAAACATTAAAATATAAGTGTTATGTTTTTAATGAGATAGAATAAAATCTATAAACAAGAGTTGCATGCAAACATAGGTTCAAATTAATTTTAAATGGTTTAAAATTAATTCACTTAGACTTATGTTGGAAGTTTTTTTCTAATGAGAGGTTAATAATTTAATTTGTTTTAATAGGATTAAAATGAATTATGCTAAAAGATTTAATTTATAAACTAATTGCCCATAAGGGACCTTTGTCTAAGAAGCATTCTACCTAGGCGGGGATATTTAAGCTGATGGAAACAGAACACCTCCACCTGAGAATCGACATGGAAGGTGAATTGGACAAATATTTTATAAGCATACAATAAATTATTGATTTTATTAAAAAGTTTAATAAATGAAATCAAGTACTATTAAATTATTCAATATAAGTGTTATATTGAGTAAATTAAAAGGATTTAGATAAATTCAGTCGGTTTTACTAAGTATAATAAAACCCTAAAAGTATTAGAATACTTTAGTGGGAGAAAATTGGTGTATGGGATATATCAAATTTTAGCTTTCATGTCCTAAGAGTTCACACCGTGAGATTCATACTCGGTTTCGTATCGGCCTACGAGTTGAAACAATGCAAACTCTAGCAATGGATAGGGTTTCTTAGGTCAATCTTCAACAGTTGTCTTTCCTTTCGGTGGCTTGTCGAAGCATACCTTTGGGATCCGAAAATGGGAGGGTCACACTTACGGGATAAATTAAGCAGTTAATGAATCCTTGACCAAAACAATAGTAGCTAAAAACTATAGGAATAAAAGTTATTCTGGTATTAGTGATTAGTTAACCACCTTTCGGTGGCTATTACTCTGAACCTTTGAAGTATCATTGCAAAAACTAAATTATTAGTTTAATTAGGGTTTTACGATTACATGTGCTTTTGCTAAATTGAGTAGATAATTAAATAATGGATTAAGACAAATATAACTAATACAGTCAATTGTTTGTTATTCGTTTCAGTATGTCTTCCACAATCATTTCCTTGCTTAAAGACGAAACATTAACCGATGAAAATTATGCAACATGGAAATCGAACCTGAATACAATTCTGTTATTGGTGAACCGTGGTTTGTCTTGACGGAAGAATGTTCTCCAGTCCCCACTCGCAATGCATCCCAAGCATTGAAGGATGCTTATAGTCGTTGGACGAAGGTCAATGACAAGGCTCGAGTCTACATCTTGGCAATTTTGTCTGACGTTTTTACCAAGAAGCATGAGGTCATGATGTCTGCAAGTTAGATCATGAAGTCCCTCTAGGAGATATTTGGACAACCATGAAGGAACTGTGAGGTCCGCATTGGAAGTGGGATCGTTCCCAATTTTAATTATTTCATAGAATCACAACATGCTTAAAAAAGAATTAAAGGGAAAAAGGGTTAGGAATTTAACTCACCCTTGAAGAACAACTTCTTCATGAAATTTCTCCTCCCAAAATGGTTACGAACAATCATGATCAAATCGTATAGAAAATCGATCTCAACGTGGACACCACCACAAGTTGAACCTTTTGTATTCTCCATAGAGGATGAGAATTTTAGGAGGTGTGGGTTCTAAATTCTTTTGGGAAAAGGGAGAGAATTGTTTTTTAGAGAGGAATCTTCTTTTTGTGAGTTCTTGGAGAAAAACTACTAAGACCATTCCATGTGAAGGCAGAGGAAGTAGATTCAATCTTATTCAACTCTCACAGTACACGCCTTCCACCAGAGAGAAAAGAGGGGGAGGGAGTTACAACTCCCTCCTAAAATTAATTTTCAAAAAAATATATATTTTGAATACAACTCCTTCACCCATACAAATAAAAGGACTACCTTCATAGGCAGAAGTTTATAACTCACTAAGGATTCAAGTCATGTCACTTATGGTTATCCTGGTGAAATGTAAGTCTCCACTATTAACGGTATTATATAAAGAGACTATTTATTTAGTGGTCCGTTCTTATGCAAACCCTTTCGTATAGAACATCCCCACTCAAATGTCTCTACATGAATGATCAAGATCATATCATTTGTAGCACTTTACAACAATTGTGACATCTACAAAGCGGGTCGTATTCGTAGTGTCACCAGGATAAGGTATCCAACCTTATCCATCTACTACAGACCATTTAGGTTATCCACTTGTATGGCTCTACATACATGTTTAAGCTATAGAACATAACTTTTGAATGTTTGTTTATTGGTTTTGTGGGTAAATGCTACTAAATGTCGAATAAAACATTTCATATTTATTAAATAAATAAACCATTTGTACATTACAATTACAAACTACAAGACCCATGAGATTTAGGGCATCAACCCAACAATCTCCCACTTGTCCTAAAGCTAGTGAGGTGTATATCATAAAAGTCAAACTGATATAAAAGTACACAAAACAGTAAACTAGGGCATAATACGTGCCCAGTACAAATTCTCCCACTTGCCTTAGACTAAATGTGGCAATCTCATAGATCCATACTCTACAGGTGACCCTCAAACATCTTAGCGGTGAGGGCCTTTGTAAATGGATCAACAATGTTATGCTCCGAAGTTATCTGCCTGACGATCACATCCCCTCGATGCGCAATCTCTCGAATGAGATGATACTTCTGCTCTATGCGCTTCCTGCGCTTATGAGTCCTAGGCTCTTAGGAATTAGCCACAACACCATATTATCACAATAAAGGGTGATGGGCCTAGACATGTCTGGAACCACTTCCAGATCAGTCAATAACTTCCTGAGCCACACAGTTTTCTAAGCTGCTACATACTCAGCCTCCATAGTGGAGTTAGCAACGCCCCCCTGTTTGGTGCTTCTCCAAACTACTACCCCTCTATTAAGGGTGAACACTAATCCTGATGTGGATTTCCTAGAATCCTTATCAGTCTGAAAATCAAAACCTGTGTATCCTATAAGGATCAAATCCTTGAATCCTACACGAGCATGTAGTCCCTCATTCTATGAAGATAGTGAAGGAACTCTTATTCAAGAGTACCTACGAGTGGAAGCGGATCTTTCCAATTCATTGTGACAAAATTACCATATATACATTCAAAACATATGAATATGCATTCATAATGCTAAAGAGATCAAGAGATCATACCAGATGAAGATTTCTTCTTCACAGCGAGTCTAAAACCCAACCGTCTACCTCAAAAAATACCACTCGGACAGAAGAAAACGAAGAAGACACCACCACTCAGAGCCCTCAGTATTCTTGGAGTGAGAATCCAAATGGTGAGTGATCATCCAAATGATCGCATAGGAAAAACTAATCAATTGTCTATATGATCATTTAGTAAATATCAGGAGCTAAACGATCGCTTAGGAAAAGGTAAACGATCGTTTAGATAATAGCACGCGAAGGTGTAATCGGTAAGCAATCGCTTAGCAATATTGTATATGTAAGCGATCGTGCAGGCATTATCGTATAGGCACTGGTTTTCTAAACGATGACACTCTCTTTAACACAATGTCCGCGCCTTCATGCTCAACACACCGTCAGCTATTTATACATCTCAAAGTGATCTTTCAATGCACTCGTCCGTTATTTAGAACACAAGAGACGTCGTCCCATTTCCTTTATAACCGTTCAATGAATGTGATCTTATCATATTCATAACATATAAATTAATATCATATATTAATTATAATATTTTCCTCTACTAGATATAAATCATATTTATATCTAATTTCCTCCAAATTAATGTATCTCATATCATATTTAATTAACTCGTTCAATTATATCATATATAATCGAACTCCTTCTTATCAATTTGAATATTTCAAACCAACCCAAAAACTGACTCTCAACTTGTATCCAAGCTACCAAGGGGACCTTATGGACCTATGGCTCGAAGCTCCAACGGTACGTGAATAGCTAGCTAAACTCTTTAGTCACAATATCTACCATCCGTTAACTGCCAGGCATTCCACTAAAGACCGATAGTTGAACTCTTCTTGCCATAGATATATTTCTATGTCCATTGGATATAACCAATCATCAATAGGATAACCGTTCATAGATGCTCGTAATTACAGCAGGCCAATTTACTGTTTTGCCCTTGTAATTACATCATTCTCCATAAATACCACTGATCCCTCTAATGAACAATACAACATAGTCCTACTATGTGTGAACACCTCTCGGGCTATGAGAAGGTGCGTGGTGCCACATCGTTCAAGCTCCGGGATTAGCCCTTAAAAGAATAATCTATCTACTTACCCTTGTGATAACGGGTAGAAATGCACGTTATTACCTGTCTCTTATACACATCTAGATGTGTATAAGAGACAGGTTTTGCCCTTGTAATTACATCATTCTCCATAAATACCACTGATCCCTCTAATGAACAATACAACATAGTTCTACTATGAGTGGACGTCTCTTGGGCCTGTCTCTTATACACATCTAGATGTGTATAAGAGACAGCATTAATACTTCGAGGTTAGGTCTTATACAAACTCTTTGTATAGGACGCCCCCGCTTGCATGTCCACTACACGAATGATCAGGATCAGACCATCTATGACAAGTTACAACATTTGTAACAATTCCACAAAGCGGGCCGCGTCTATAGTATTACCAGGACAAGGTTTCCCTCCTATATCCATATACTACAGACTATTTTTGTTGTCACTTAAGACATGATCCACTTGTATGTCACTACATACATGTTTAAGTTACTTAAAGATGACCATGGATATTAAGTTTATTTGTTTTTGGTAAAATAAAAAACATCTAAATGTGCAAAGTCAAGTAGTGAAGTAAATATCATTTATATTATACATCACAAGTGTTCATACAAAGTTGTTTACAAACTACAAGACACGAGACTTTAGGACACAAAGCCCAATAAATACTTGAACATATTGTTAACATCGGTCTAGTGATCAAATCCTAGATTGGACTGATATCTACTAACTATCCTAACTGTATAGAAGATGTCAGGTCTAGTACTTATCGCATACATTAGCCTCCCAATAGTTGATGCATAGGGGATCCGTCTTATTTCCTCAACCTCTTGAGGTGTCTTAGGTGAAAGAACTCTTATGAGGAGACCCCTGAGTGGAAGCGGATCGACCAAATACCATTATTTATCGAATACAAAGTTTAAAGTAAACATATAAATAGATATGCATTTAAAATAAATTACAACATTAAACTTATAAATAGATATGCATTTAAATTAAATTACAACATTCTTTTACAAGAAAAGAGTTCAAGAAATATTACCTTTGAAGAACCTTTTCTTCACGAATTTCCCTCGAACAATCACGACTTCTTGAAGACCTTCTTCAAGATATATCTCAAACAAAACTTGGACACAACCACAATGCTACCTAGGTATTCTCAGGATGAGAACCCCGGAGTGGTGGGCTCTGATTATTTTGGTTAAGAGGGAAAAGGTTTAATGTGGAAGAGGAAGAAGATTGAGAACTCTAATAACATAAAACAAAGTACATAACACTCCTATCTTTTTCACTCTCAATCGTTCAACAACAATCGTAGAAGAAGAAGAATAATTTTTTTTCTTTTATTCTCCTATTGCCAAATTGAATAACTACCCCACTAAAGTGGGAGGAGAGAAAAGATGGGGAAGAGAGTTGTAACTCCTTTCCTTATTATTCAAATAATAATAATACAATATAAATAAATATGATAATTAACTTATCATATTATATTTATATTAAATTATATGTTATATCACTTATCATATTATATTTATATTAAATTATATGTTATATCAAATATAACATATAACCTATAATTTTAATATTGTATCACATACAATATAAACTATAGTTTCTTTTCTCTATTATATTGCATTTAATATAAATCTCATTTATATTAAATTTAACAACTGCGAATCCATTCATAGAAAATATATTTGAATCTCATTCAAATATTTATTTCCTCTCATTAAGCTATAATGTATCAAATGCATTATTACAATTATATCATATATAATTGAAATAATTTAATTATATCATATATAATTAAATCCCTCTATTAATTTGAACAATTCAAATTATCAAAAAACCGATTCTCAACTAAATCTTTTTCAGCTACCAAGTGGACTTCATGGACCTGCAACTTGAAGTTCCAACGATACATGAATAATTAATTAAACTCTTTAATTACATTATTTACCATTCGTTAACTGTCGGGCACTCCATTAAAGACCGACAACTGTACTCTTCGCACTACAAATATATTTATGTGTCCATTGGATATAATCAATCAACAGTACGATGATTTTTCACAAATTACTCGTAAGTACAGCTAGGCCAAATTACTGTTTTGCCCCTGTAGTTACATCTAACTCCTTAAGTACCACTGATCCCTCTAATGAACAATAGATCATAGTCTTACTATAACTAAATCCCTCTCGGGCCAGGAGAGGGTGTGGCGCCACATTGTTCAAGACTTGGAATTAGCCCTTAAAGGAGTAATTTATCTACTTACCCTTGTGATAACGGGTAGAAATGCACGTTATTACAGCGCAAATAAGTAAAACAATGAGGGAATGCAACCGTAAAAATATACAAAATCATGTCCAAAAGCGTTAAACTGAGAAAATCACGATCGCATGCGCCCATCCAGCTCATTTACTTATTTTATGCAGGAAAAATGCATTGGCGCAAAGCAAATTACGATCCAAGGAATTAGGCCTCCGAACGCATTGAAAGATTGCGATCGCAAAGCCATGCGATTGTATGCGATCATGAGAAGTTGCTCAAGAAGGTGACCGCATAAAGACGCCACATCAAGGTAAAAGCTTAATAAATCATGATGGGACGGAAAGCTGATGACAGTCAAATCTGAATTTAGTTGACAAGTCGTTAACTACACATTATAGCAAGTACACTTAACTTTTTGGTGACCATTAATCGATGCATCAAAGTAGAAGATTTAATGACCGCCCATCATTGCAATCATTAGAAAGAAAAGCTTCTTCACTTTGTGCTCTATAAATACCGAAGGCCAACATTGTTAAAAGAGTTCGCCAAAAACAAGTTAGATCAGATACAAAGTAGATAGCCGTTAGTCTGTAGTTATACTTAGAAGGCGGAGGCGAGCAAAGAGAAGAAGATGCTGAGAGGACATTCCTGGACAACTCGAAAGACTACCAGGAAGCGCTATAAAAGGAGAGAGGGCCGACACTTGTGAAAGTAAGGATATTCTTCTGGGCAGCGTTGGAGTGAAAAGATAGTGTAAAAGCCACAGGAAGCAAGACATTGCTATCGGGCTTCTTATCCCTACTTTCCATTGTTGTTTTGTATTATGCACTTTATTTATAGAAAATGGAATTCTCGTTTCAATATCTGTTCAATCTCTCCACAATTTGCATGAGTAGCTAAATTTTCGAATGGGTTGAGAAGTACTTAGCTAGCATGACCTAAGATCTTCACTTCATGCGATCATCTTGTCTTATGTATGCGTCATTCACCCTTTAGAGATACTTGAGAGAGTAGTCTAAAGAAAGAATCTAGACTTGAGAGAGTCAGATTAGAATCTAAGCTTGAGAGAGTCAGATTAGAACCACATAAGCAAGAGATAGAAATTTAGACATAAGTTCTGTTTGCTATTACGTATCGCATGCGCCCTAGAAATAGGATATGATAGTATGCGGTTACCTTGTGTATGTGTGCATCATTCATCATCGCATAGACAAGAATAGAGGCTTAGACATAAGTCCTATCGACATTATCGTATACATTGCATGCGTCCTAGAAATAGGAACTATGGCATTTGCATTGAGAGATGACATGCTGTTGTGTGTGTGTGATAACAAGCAGAAATGCACGTTATCATAGTGCTAAGTTCTTAAACAATGTTGGATTGCGTTGATAAAATATGTTAAATTACGTCCATGAAGCATCAATTTCATAATATTGTGGTCGCATGCGTCCATCGCATAGGAATAGTTAATTTTAGTGTTTTTATGCAAAATATGCGTTGATGCAATGCAAGAATTGCGATCATAGGAAATCATTGGTCGAGCGCAACTTCACCGCAAGGATTTGCAATGATTGTGTTTGCAAACATGTGCCCGAGAAGGATTGCCGCAACTTGGTCAGCACAACATGGTGGGTGCATATGGGTGAAAGGCTAATTAATTGTGATGGGACAGAAAGCTGATGACAGTCGAATCCGAATTAAGTTGACAGCCGATAACGATCACAAGTACATTCAACTTTTCGGTGACAAATATTCGATGAATCAGTTAGGAGAATTAAAGCCATCCCATACGTGCAATCATGAGAGAGAAGCCGCTGTTCACCCCGGATGTTCTATAAATACTTAGGGCGACCTTCAGAAAAGGGGTTAACCAGTTAAGTAGTTACTCAGTTCGCACTTCCTTGTTCATAGTTTTCCTTTCATTTTAAGGCAGACGCGAGAGAGGAGGTTGTGACGATAGATCATTCTAGTAAGCTTGGGAGAGCGCCGGAAGCTTCAAGGATAGAGAGAGGGCCAACGCCTGCGGAAGCGGGAACATCTTTAGAACCGAATAGAGATTACAGTGTAAAAGCCTCGGTCAGCAAGGAATTGCTACCAGGCTCTCTACCTTTAACTTCCATTGTTATTTTGTACTCCACTCATTTATTGAAATGGAATCTACTTCTCTATATCTGTTCACTCTCTATTATTTATGCTTGAGTAGCTAAATTAGTTGAATGGGTTGAGAAAAATTTAGCTAGAACAACTAGGGAATCTTCACTCTATGCGATTATCTTGTATTATGAGTGCTTCATTCGTCCATTAGAGATACTCGGGAGGGTAGTCTAAGGACAGGATCTAGGCTTGGGAAGGTCAGGTTAGAATCTAAGCTCCGGAGAGTCAGATTAGAATGCATAAACAAGAGATAGAAGCTTAGGAGTAAGCAGTATTTTTTATCAACGCATCACATGCATCCTAGAGATAGGATATGATTGTATGCAGTCACCTTGCTTTTATGTATTTTGTATCATCACATAGGACAAGAGTAGAGACTTAGAGATAAGCTCTATGGACACTTTTGCATTCAACACATGCGTCCTAGACTTAGAAGCATTGTATTTGCATTGGAAAATGACTTGTTGTGCATGGTGGTAGCATGATCGCATAGTCTGACGCATTCCCAAGTAACGCTAGCTAAAGATCTTCTCAACCCATTCATTGCATACTCAATGCATCTCTCACACAACTGACTTTTCTCAAATCCTCCGTATTTGTTTACTTTTTCATTAACGCAATCAACAAAAAACCAACAATTTATTTATTTGGCCACCGCAAAGTTTTCATAAAAATTACCAATGTAACCTGTTTTCACAAGTCCCTATGTTCGACCTGGACTTACCAGGAAACTCAGTGGAATTTACACTTGAATTCCGCTGAGGAAACTTGAGTGCACAACGTAATTTCATCAACGCATATCATCCACATTTTCATTCAATAAAAATATGCATCGATGTGTAACATGATTGCGTAACTTGAACACAATCTTAGAAAGTATTAGCTAAATCCCATCTCAACCCGTTCATCGCATACTCATTGTAATTCTCAATTTCATCAACTCTTTACCCGAATCCGTCGCATAGGATTTTTTTACTTAAACGAAACACCAACCAACTTATTTGTTTTTTCCACCACAAAGGAATCAATTTTACTGTCGCATAGTAACACAGTAGTCCTTGTGTTTGACCCTGGACTTACCAGGAAACCTAGTGAGATTTATACTTGTGTTTTACTAGGAAAACTTGCATATGCAACGCATAACTCATCACCGCAAATATACATCATAATCGCATCACATTTACAATGCATTAAGTTTTGGCGCCGTTGCCGGGAACTACGGCATTACATATTGTGCTAACAGTAACTTTTTTATTTTCTTTGCCGCTTTCAACCTCTGTGCACTGCCATTCCTTTGCTAAGGGAAAAAGAAGGTGTCATATGAGCGAAGAACACATTCCTGAGCCCAACTATGACCCAGAGATTAAAAGATCGTTCCGAAGAAGATAGAGAAACAATCGTCGACAACAACAAGAGAGAAATCCTAATATGGCGGAACAACCGAAAGACAAAGCAGCAAACGAAAATAATATCATGGCAAACCCAATTCTCTTGGCGAACGACCACAATAGACCCATCTGGAACTATGCGTCGCCCAACCTCTATGATTTCTCTGCAAGAATCATGACGCCAGCTCTAGACGGATCAAGGTTAGAGATGAAGCCGATTATGTTACAGATGATTCAGATAGCCAAATAGTTTGGTAGAAGGTGTGGTGAGGATCTGCACGCCCATCTCCAGAGTTCCATGAAATCTACAATAGTTTGGTTTTCCCAAACATCTTAGCTGAAGAAGTTCGACTAACGTTGTTCCCATTTTCGTTATGCAACCAAGCAAGGAAATGGGCCTATTCTCTTGAACCAGGGGAGATAACCTCGTGGGAACAAGTAGTAGAGAAGTTCATGAAGAAATACTTCCCCCCTACTGAGAACGCAAGAAGGAGGAAGTTGATTACAAATTTTGAACAGGAAATTGACAAATCGCTCAGCGATGCCTAGGCGAGGTTTAAGAGACCGGTGCGAGATTTTCCACACAATGGCTTAGCTGACTGTCTCCCGATGGAGATATTTTATCACGATTTGAACCTTGTATTGCAGATGACTGCTAATGCGGCAGTAGCTGGAGGTCTGCTTGACAAAATGTATGATGAGGCTAAAAATATCCTTGATCGCATTTAGAAGAATCACGAAGATTGGCGCGAAAGCGATCAACGATTAAAAATTCTAGAAGGTGACGCAAACAATGGGGCCATCGCATCCCTACAAAATCAAATGAATGCATGATGAATCTGATACAGGGCATCACAATCAGTAGCCCGGGAATGCAAAGAGGGCAGGTCAATGCAATTGATCAGACGAGCACAAGTTGTGCCTCTTTTGGAGAAGCACAATGGAAGAATGTCTGAGGAACCCGCAACATGTATACTTCATAAAGAACAATCCTTTCTCTAACAATTAAAACCCCAGGTGGAGAAACTACCCCAACTTGGCGTGGAAAAATAATCAACAGAGTTATCAACCCATGGCGCAAAAAGAAGGGCCGCTAGGATTTTTCCCGTGAACAAACGATCAATCGCAAAATCAAGCTAGCAGCTCGCAAGCACCTCCATCTTCTTCTCTGGAGAGCCTATTAAAGTAGTACATAGAAAAGAATGAGACGGTGCTCCAGAATCAGGCGACTTCAATCCATAACCTCGAAATCCAAATAGGACAGATTGCGGGCAAACTGAAAAATAGACTGCAAGGAGCGTTGTTGAGTTCAACTGAGATCTCTCGCAACCCGGGGAACACAGGAAAGGAGCAATGTCAAGTCATGACTTTGCGAAGTGGAAAGAAAATGGTGGAAGAGAAGACGGAGCCAAGTAGGACTACTTCAGTTGCGATGGAATCCAAGACCCCGTTGACACAAGATGAACTAGTAGAAAATGAGATGATGGAATTGGAAGTTGCGTCCACTTTTAAGCCTATGGAATAGGGAACCATGAAGGTATAGCTGCCACCATTCCCGCAAAGACTTAAGAAGAAGCAAAATGATGAAGTGCAGTATCATCGCTTCATGGAAATGTTAAAACAGTTACACATCAACATCCCTTTCACAGTTTCGATTGAACAAATGCAAAAATATGCTAAGTTTTTTAAGAACATAGTGACAAAGAAAAGGAGCACAGGAAAGTTCGCATCGGTGGTGTTAACGCAAAAGTCAAACACCATAATTCCACCGAAGATGTGCAACCCTGGAAGTTTCACAATACCCTGCTCAATCGGTGGGATATATATAGGTCAAGTGCTTTGCGATCTTGGGGCCAGTATAAACTTAATGACCCTTTCAATTTTCAAACAGTTGAATATGGGGCAGTTGGCGCCCATGACAATGACTTTTCAGTTGGCAGACAGGTCCCTAGTTCACCAAGAGAGAAAGTTGAAGGATGTTCTAGTCTCAATTGATAAATTCATTCTACCGACAGACTTCATCATTCTCGACTACGAAGTGGACAAAGATGTGCCCATCATATTGGGACAAAGCTTTTTTCTACTGGTCGTGCTCAAATTGATGTGTACAAGGGAGAGATCACGTTGAGTGTAAATGGGAAGAAGCTCAGGTTTGACATCATTAAAGCCATGAAGTATCCGAAAGATTAAGACCTATTCGATTCTGATAATGAACCCAGTTGTAATGAAGAAGAGGAGTCCGAAGAAGAAGATGAAAGAGAGGATGCGACCGCATCCGTAGAAACCTACAATGTGATCATGGAAACAGTAAACAAAGAAGAAAAATTGACGTTGAATGAAGAGAGAAAAGCACAAAAACCATCCTTGGAACAACCACCTATAGTGGAATTAAAGATCCTGTCAAGTCATCTGAAGTATGTTTTCCTGGGGAAAAATGAAACTCTGCAAGTGATAATTTCCTCTATGCTACAAGAAGAACAAGAAAATGCGCTTCTTAGCATCCTGAAGAAGTACATAAAAACAGTAGGGTGGACGCTAGCAGACATAAGAGGAATCGGCCCAACATATTGCATGCACAGGATACATCTCGAAGAAAACCAAAAAGGGTCTATCGAACCTCAACGCAAACTAAACCTTGCGATGAAGGAGGTTATGAAAAAGGAGATAATTAAATGGTTGGACGTAGGCATTATATACCCAATCGTCGATAACACATGGGTCAGCCCCATTCATTGTGTGCCTAAGAAGGGTGGAATGATGGTAGTTCCAAACGCAAACAATGAGTTAATACCAATGAGGATTGTCACTGGTTGGCAGATTTGCATGGACTACCGCAAACTTAATGCGGCGACGAAGAAAGACCATTTCCCCTTGCTTTTTATTGACCATATGCTAGACCGCCTAGCAGGAAATGATTACTTTTGTTTTTTGGACGGGTATGCGGGCTACAACCAAATAATGATTGCTCCTAAAGACCAAGAGAAAACCATATTCACCTGCCCATATGAAACGTTTTCTTTTCACCGTATGCCATTTGGACTATGCAAGCACTTTCTAGAGGTGGATGATGGTCATCTTCTCTGAGTATCTCGAGGACCCAGTGAAATTTTTATGGATGACTTCTTGGTTTACGAGCAAACGTATGAAGTATGTCTGAACAACTTGGAGAAGATACTAAGGAGATGTGAAGAGACAAATCTTGTGCTGAACTGGGAGAAGTGCCACTTCATGGTGAATGAAGGTATTGTGCTCGAGTACAAAGATTCCAAGGAAGGGCTGGAGGTGGATAAGGTAAAGATTGAGGCCATTGAAATGCTTCCACCTCCAGAAAATGTGAAGGCTATCAGGAGTTTCTTGGGACATGCAGGATTTTACCATCATTTTGTGAAGGACTTTTCGAAGATTGCTCGACCATTGAGTGCGTTGCTGGAGGCCAATAAAACATTTGACTTTGATTCATAATGCCTCAACGCATTCAAAAAACTGAAGAACGCATTGATAACCGCACCTGACTGGACAAAGCCATTTGAGCTAATGTGCAACGCAAGCGGTTATGCGATGGGGGCAGTGCTAGCACAAAAGAGAAAAACAATGCTACACCCCATCGCATATTCGAGTAGAACACTGAACCCTGCCCAAGCGAATTACACTACAACTGAAAAAGAAATTCTTGTGGTGATCTTTGCGTTGAAAACTTTAGAGCTTACTTGCTGGGATCCAAAGTGATCGTTCACACGACCACTCGACAATCAAATATTTGATGACCAATAAAGATGCAAAGCCGAGGTTAATTCTATAGGTTCTCCTCCTACAAGAATTCAACATGGAAATCATTGACCGTAAGGGGACGGAGAACCAGGTTGCGGACCACCTATCAAGATTAGAGAATCTGAAAGTAGACCGCAACCAATCGGAGGTGAATGCATCCTTTCCAGATGAGCAGCTGTTCAAAATTGAAGAATTACCATGGTACACAGATGTGGTCAATTATCTGGTCTATGAACAATTTCTGAAAAATTACATAGCCCACCAAAAGTGGCGGCCTATGCATGAATGTAAATCCTATTATTGGGACGAGCCAAATCTTTACACGAGGGGGTCAGACCAGATTTTGTGTCTATGTGTACCAGAAACTACTTATAAGTGCATACTGTCCCAATGCCATGACTCACCGTATTGTGGACATTTTAGAGGTCAACACACAGCAACAAAGGTGTTACAAAGTGGGTTCTTTTGGCTGACTCTATTCAAGGATGCGAGAGACTATTCTATGAGATGCGACAAGTGCCAACGCACGGGAAATATTTCATGGATGAATGCAATGCCAATGAATATTATATTAGAATTGGAACTCTTCGACGTGTGGGTCATAAACTTCATGGGACCATTTCCGCCATCAAATGGCCACAAGTACATTCTGTTGGCTGTCAATTATGTTTCCAAATAGGTTGAAGCGGTATCATGCGTCACAAGCGATGCGATGATAGTATCCAAATTCTTACGAAGAAATATCTTCACTCATTTTGGCACCCCACGTGCCATAATAAGTGATGAAGGCTCCCACTTTATCAATAGCGTCATTAACAAAATGCCGCTTAAGTACAATATCCACCATAAGGTCGCCACCGCATACCATCCACAGATAAATGGCCAAGTTGAGGTGTCAAATAAGGAAATCAAACTGATCATAGAGAAGGTGGTGAATCCTTCACACAAAGATTGGGCCATGAAGCTGGAGATGCCTTGTGGGCATACAGGACTGCCTATAAAACACCTATAGGCATGTCCCTATATGCACTGGTGTTTGGAAAGGCATACCACTTACTGCTGGAATTAGAGCAAAAAGCACCGTGGGCAGTGAAAAAGCTTAATTTTGATTTGAAGACTGCAGGGGAGGCGAGAAAACATTAACTGCTCGAGCTAGATGAATGGAGAATTTAAGCATATGAAGATGCCAAGATCTACAAGGAACACGCAAAACGTTGGCATGACAAATGACTATGTGAAAAGAATCTCCAGGTTGGACAGAAGGTCATCTTATACAATTCTTGGCTACGACTTTTTCCTAGAAAATTAAAGTCACGTTGGTCCGGACCATTTATAATCAAAGAAGTATTCCCACATGGTGCGGTCGAATTAACCAATGAAGAAGGAACCAACGCATTCAAGGTCAACGGGTAAAGAGTCAAGATATATCACAGAGGAGACTTGCATTGCGAGAAAACCTCCGTGGACCTGAGGAATTTCTGACTGAAAAAGAAATGAGCAGTCCCTGTGCTATTAAGCGATACAAACTCATCAGGGACGCATTTTTTGAAGTATCCTTTTGATATCTTTAATTCATGAACTTACTTTGCCTTTTTGTACAAACACTACTCTTTAAATTATCAACGATGTCTTTCATATTTTTGACCCTCTTGATTTTTTTTAGCAACGACCGTGGTAAATGATTGCGGTGGAGCTACGTGATAACCAAAAAACACGACCAGTTCGTTCAGCCCATCGCAATCGAGAAATCAACCTGCCGCAAACAAGGGTGTGATCACAGATGATGCGAGCAACATAGCAAATTTGGGGGTTATATCTTTCTTTGACTTTTTTTATTCCAAATTTTGCACTCTCGCATCTCATTTTAACATTACGAATTTTATCATCGCATCCTCTTTAGTTGGCGCAATCACTGAATTTAGATTACTTTATTCAGTCACCACATTCTTTTTTCGCACCAAGTATGATTTCAATGATGAAATTCATGCCTTTATTTATCATCGCATGTACCAGAAAAAACTTAATTTCAAGACGGTCAATTCATGAAATATTTCTAGAAGTTAGTGGTCCACCAACTTTCTTTCAAAATGATCTTTACGAAAACTTCCTAAGAGCATCGCATGAATCATTTCAGTCTATCAGCAATGAGGACATTGCTACGTTTAAATTTGGGGGTGCCAGTATTTATTTTCAACCTTGCTACTTTTAGACAATAAAAAAAAAATCATAACTTTGAGATCGGATCCTACTCGTAGTTGGATGTCCGCATGACACCCGGGGGG
>NC_052360.1:9897287-9900264 GCF_009727055.1 Benincasa hispida | reverse complement strand
CATAAATAAGGTGATCACAACTCCACTGCCAAATAGGCATGAGTTTAGACTGAGAAAGAGCACCTTGCTCGTAGTTGGATGCTCGCATGACACCCGTAGGGCAAGCCAAAGCGAAGGCTAGGCACTTGGATAAGTGTAAGGTCAGAAAAAGAATATCTAAATGTCACACCCTGCCTAGACCACCCTCTTAGCCTAGGAAAGGGCGTGACTACAGCAGTTATCAACCCTTTGGCTGACACTTACTGCCTAATAACTCTTACGGAATAACTCTGATACCAAAATATAACTCATATACAGCGGAATGTCTATAGGCCAAAAATTCATTAATTCAGAAACATAACATGTTTAGAGTCATTACAACACTAGATTCATAAGTCCCAAACCCAAAAACCCTAGTCCCTATATGAACAACAATAACATGTGTACAATATTTACAGTAACCACCTAAACCGATGGTTTACAATGTCTTTATCCTTTAGTGACAGAATAAATACAGAGCTATCTTCTGAGGATTTGACCGCTACCTGTAGGGGGAAAGGAAAACATTTGAAAACGGGGTGAGCTTGCTAGCCCAGTGAGTGACTTAAGAAACATAATTGATTCTTATGCAAAAATCTCAATAAAGAGTTTATCTGAAACATAAGCTTCTACAGTACCTTGTACTGTAGTATAAACATTTTCAAAGCATAAAGCATATAAAGCTGTTTTAATCATAAAACATTAAAACTATTTCTCAATTGAGAATAATCCTCAAATACTTACCTAAACTCAGACCAAGTCATAGTTTCCGAACTATTCCTTCTGGCCTCTATCACTTTCAACGACTTCTCGGCCTCTTTCTGCAGCAAGAAAGCCAGTAACTCGACCTTACGGTCCTCAGGGCACCTTATAACCTTAAAACATTTCTGTGTCAAGTCCAATCAGACCTGAACATCTACTGGATCTGTGGATCCATCAAACGTCATGGCTTCTAAATATTTCAGCCTCTCGATGCCAAATTTCTTTTATGGATCGACCTGAATCGATCCTACACTCGCTGTCAATCTCTGAGTGATTCTAACAAACACTCGATCCTCCATCTAGGGATCTACATCTACCCGTGGTGTACTCAACTTGTTCGCAGAAGTCACTTCCTACTTTATTGAGTCTCTAACTCTTTTCCGCTTTGGATCTGGGTCCCGTCTAGCTTCAGGACCTCCGCTGGTAGGGTCAACATTCCTTTTCTCAGTTTGCTTGCTCTGCTTGCCACTTCTTCTTATCATCTTTGCCTAATTATTAGGTACACATGTTAGGGACTTACTTATGGGACTTAATCTAGTGCATGAACTCTCTCTTTCACCCAAAACCTTATGCTCTAATACTAAGCTAGCTCAAACCTTTCCCAAGTTTATGTATACCTTTGCTCTGATACCAAACTGTCACACCCTGCCCCATACCACCCTCTTAGCCTAGGAAAGGGCGTGACTGCAGCAGTTATCAACCCTTTGGCTGACACTTACTGCCTAATAACTCTCGCGGAACAACTCTAATACCAAAATATAACTCATATACAACGGAATGTCTATTGGCCAAAAATTTATTAGTTCAGAAACATAAAATGTTTAGAGTCATTACAACACTAGAATCATAAGTCCCAAACCCAAAAACCCTAGTCCCTATATGAACAACAGTAACATGTGTTCAATATTTACAAGATACCTTCTGCAAATGTCCTTTGGTATCCGTTTTAGTAAACTAAAGTCACTAAATGATTTCTCTTAAAACAATGGTAAAGTACAACAGCATATATAAAATAGCTTTAAAGATACTAATGCATGCTGGCCGTATATTTAACACAGCAAGTTTCAATATAGACTTGCTCCACTTAAGACTTCTCAACACATTGCAATTCGCGTTAAAAATATAACTCAAATGGTTTGTCTGGGAAAAGTCACTTGGTAAAACTAGCTGGCATGAGAATAATCTTCTCTTTTTAAAAAATGCTTTCCTATAAAAATTGTGAATACAAACATTTTAGTCAAAAATGTTTTTAGTCACTCACCTTTGAACCGCTTAGGAACTTTTTCACTCTAGTAATTCCTCTTTCTACTTCGGCTCCTTTTCACCCTAGAATTCAGATTCACTTACGCTCAGATTACTTCATTAGCTCTAAACCTAGTTTTTGAGATACTTCCTTCTACAAATAATATTGTAAATTATCTCAGGAAGCTTACCAAATTTGAGCTCAGAAATCGTCGTGGTTTGGCTGTGAATCTCAAAATCTTCAGACTAGCCCAGCTTACCTTACAGCCTGACCCTTCTATCTTCTTCTCAGTTTCCAGCCCGATCCCTTCGAGTTTTTTCCTCCGTCAGGCCATATCCTGAAACTAGACTTTCAGAGCTTTTAGATGGCTTTTAAATCACTCCAAACACATGTGTAATATTGGGAGAACTCTCGTCCCAAAGTTTGATGCTAAGCTTTCCAGAGTTCACTGTCCACGCGTCTCTTTGAAATTCTAAGACCAATGCATGGATTTTCGCTTCAACTCAGGTTGCTTACTCTCCCACTCTCTTTTACCTGTATTTTTTATTGTGATCTAAAAATGAAGTCTTTGGCCTATTTATAGGCGTCCAAAACCTTCTCCAAAGTCGAAACCAGACCTGCTGCTGCTTTTCCAATGTGTCCCTACAGGTTTCTGCCACCACACTTGACCAAACTTTCTTGCATCAGCATCTGAAGTTGTTCTGTCTTCGCGATGTAGCCCAACGCATGGCTTCCAATCTGAATGCAACACCTCAAATTCCTTAAGGCTTAAGGCTTCCTCCAAGAAGACACATGGTTTGATGACGTTTTTTAAGGTGATCTCATCTTTTATATGTGTGTCAACTCTTAGGATGTTAATGCAATTAGTCCACTACTCAACGCATATCAACTCAACTTAGCCAATCCGCAAGAGCTAGTCCATCACCAACGCATAGGTTGGCCGCTACATCCTCA
>NC_052360.1:9702516-9897262 GCF_009727055.1 Benincasa hispida | reverse complement strand
CAGTAACACCAAAACCAATGGTTTACAATGTCTTTATCCTTATATGGCTCAGAGCAAGATTGAGAGCTATCTTCTGAGATTGACTGCTACCTGTGGTTGGAAGGAAAGGATAAACATTTTGAAAACGGGGTGAGCTTGCTAGGCCTAGTGAGTTCGACTTAAGAAAGATAATAGATTCTGATCAGTCGCAAAAATCTCAATAAAGAGTTTAAATGGCAAACATAACAGCTTCTACAAAACACTTGTACTCGTAGTATATAACATTTATTCCAAGCATAAAGCATATTTGATGAAGTCTCGTTTTTAAATCAAAAACATTTATAAAATGTTCTCATCAGTTGAGAATATACCATCCACTATGGGTAAAAAAACAATTCCCAACACCCAAGCTGCAAGTAAGAGAGAACCTTTTTGCTCTAATTCTGAACTCTATCTTACCTACCGTGCACGGTGGCCATACTAAAGTACATCATACCTTAGGTTACTTCTTGCTCAAATACCTTCTCAAATGTCACCTTTCAGTACCGAGTTGCTAGGATACTTTCTCAAACGTCCTTTCAGTATCCGGTTGGTTTGGTAGCCTTCTCAAAATGTCCTTCAAGTACCAATAGAAATAACCCTTTTTTAAATGCCTTTTTTAAGTATCTAGTTGGGTTAGATACCTTCTCAAATGTCCTTTGGTATCCGTTTATAACGTAAAATGTCATATAATGATTTCTCTTAAAAATGTAAAGTACAACAGCACTTATAAAAATAGCTTTAAAGATATTAATGCATGCCTGGGCTATATTTAAACACAATGAAACTAGAATTTTCATCAATATACAATCAGACTATAAGACTCCAACACTGCAATTCGCGTTTAAAATATAACTTCAAAATGGTTTGTCTGGGAAAATCACTTGTAAAACTATGCCTGGCATGAAATAATCTTCTTGTTTAAAAACATGCTTTTTCTATAAAAATTGTGAATAAAACTTTTAGTCAAAAATGTTTTAGTCACTCACCTTTGACGCGCTTAGAACTTTTCACTCTAGTATTCCATTCTTTTCTAACCTCGGGCTCCTTTTTACCCTAGATTCAGATTTCACTTATCGGCTCAGATTACTACATAGCTCTAAACCTATTTTGATAGATACTTCCTTCTACAAATATTGTAAATTATCTCAGGAAGCTTACAAATTTGAGCTCAGAAATCGTCGTGGTTTGGCTGTGAATCTCAAAATCTTCAAGACTAGCCCAGCTTACCTTACAGCCTGACCTTCTATCTTCTTCTCAGTTTCCAGCCCGATCCCTTCGAGGTTTTTTCCTCCGTCAGGCATATCCTGAAACTAGACTTTCAGAGCTTTTAGATGGCTTTTAAATCACTCCAAACACATGTGTAATATTGGGAGAACTCTTCGTCCCAAGTTTGATGCTATGCTTTCCAGAGTTCACTGTCCACGCGTCTCCTTTGAAATTCTAAGACCAATGGATGGATTTTTCGTTCAACCTACAGGTTCTGGCTTAAGACGCTCTTCTCCATCTTATTAATACGTGTACATTTTTTATTTGTGATCTAAAAATGAAGTCTCTTTGCCCTTTATTTATGGCGGATCCACAAACCTTCTCACAAACGAACAACTCTACAACCTAGCCTGCTGCTTGAATTTCATGGTGGTTTCTGCCCCTCACACGGTGATTCAGCACACATTTCTTTGATCAGCCAGTTGAGAAAGATGTTCGTGTCTTTTTCGGACACTTTCTTTGCCTTTTTGCTAAGTTCGTCCACATAGTTACAACATTTCCAGGGTTACTAAAGTACTTTGACTAAATTCGTCAAAATCTTTGAGTCATAGCAGACTTCCACTTTCGAAATCCAAAGTTCGTATTTTCAGACACTTTCCCTCGACCTTTTGTGCCCTACGTTCATACGCATGGCTCACTAGGTAGCATCGAACGACTTGCTTGGCATGGGTGCATGATGCTGGCCACCGACGCATGGGCGTGCTGCATAGGCTGGCCACTCGACACATGGGCGTGCTGCATAGGCTGGCCATCGCTCACTTGCTTGGCCGCATGGACGTGCTCGGCGCATTGATGCTCAGTAGGGTGCGTCGACGCATGGGCATGGTCGTTCGATAAGGTGCTCGCTGCATAGGCATCGACACATGGGCATGGCCGCTCGGTAGGCTCAGCAGTGCTCGACACAGGGGCTGGGTACATCGACGCATGCTTGGGCAGTTTGGCCGAGGCTATTCAATGTTGGCTGGGCGTATGGCCAAGGCTGCTCGGCGCATGCTAGGTATTTGGCCGAGGTTGCTCGACGTAAGCCACCCTCTAGCCCTCGTGCCATCCCAATGCCTCACCTTCGGCTGCCATCCTTCAACCGCTTGCCACCCTTCAACGCATCCTTCCATTTTCCTTCCTTCAGCCGCATTCCATCCACCAACAACCCTTCCAATGCATCAACACCACCTTCCAACGCATCAACACACAATTTTTATACTTAGCCAAAATTTCCAAGTTTTTCCCAAAAGTCAAGTATTCAAATTTCCTCTTTTCTTCTAATTTCCACCCTTTTCTCTACCATTCCACAATAGTTTCCATATCAACCTACTCATCACACTAATCTCAATAGGGAACATACTCAAGTAGAGAAATTAGGATTCGAGGTTCACATTTACCTCTCCCTTATAAAAATTTCGTCCTTGAAATTTTGCTACAAGTCCGTCAATTAAACAACTGCGAATACTTGTTTCTGATTTGCTCTTCGGCTTCCCACGTTGCTTCTTCTGTGCTATGATTTTGCCATAGTACCAATGGGATTGTCTTATTCCTTAAGACCAGCTCTTTTCTGTCAAGGATCTCCACTGGTTCTTACTCATAAGACAAATTCTCTCTCAATTGTACTGGTTGCTCAGGCAACACAGTGGTAGGATCTGGCACATACTTTCTTAGCATTGCCACATGAAACACATCATGAATATGAGATAACTCTGGAGGTAAATCTAATCGATATGCCATCGGGCCAACTCTTTCTATTATCTCGTAGGGTCCAATATATCTCGGGCTTAATTTCCCTTTCCTACCAAACCTGAGTATTCCTTTCCATGGAGATAACTTAAGAAATACTTTATCACCAACTTCGAACTCCAATTCTCTTCTCCGCTTATCGACATAACTCTTTTGCCTATCTCGAGCTGTCTTAAGATTATCTCTTATAATCTTAACGTTATCTGATGTCTGTTGCACAAGTTCTGGACCTAGTAATTTCCTTTCACCAACTTCATTCCAGCATATCGAAGTCCTACATGGCCTTCCGTATAGTGCCTCAAACGGTGCCATCCCGATACTCGAATGGTAAGTGTTGTTATATGCAAATTTGATTAATGATAGATGCGTATCCCAACTGTCCTTAAATTGCAATATACATGCTCTCAGCATGTCCTCTAATGTCTGGATTGTCCGCTTAGACTGACCATCCGTCTGTGGATGAAAAGTAGTACTAAAGTATAACTTGGTTCCCATAGCTTTCTGCAAACTAGGCCAAAACTTCGATGTAAATCTGGAGTCTCGATCTAATACAATTGAAACTAGAGCTCCAAACTGACTCTTTAACTTGTTCAATATACAACTTAGCTAATTGGTCTAGGGTATAAGTAACTTTAACAGGTAAAAACTTAGTTGTTTTTGTCAATCTATCCACAATTACCCATATACTATCATAGCTCGCTGGTGTCCTAGGTAATGCAAACAGGAAATCCATCGTAATATGCTCCCATTTCCACTCTGGTAATGGGAGTGGATTAAGTAATCCTGCTGGCCTCTGTCTGTCCGGTTTAATTTGTTGACATATTAGACACCTGTCAACATACTCCACTATTTCTCTTTTCATACCAGGCCACCAGTACGATTTCTTTAATGTCCTGTACATCTTCGTACTGCCCGGATGCGTAGCATAGGCCGAACTATGGGCTTCTTCTAGAATAGCTTGTTTAAGTGCTAAGTCTTTAGGTACGCATACCCTTCCTTCTTTTAGTAGCACTTTGTCGGCTCTTAATTGATAGTCCATCCTCAATCCTTTACCTACTTCTTCAGCTAACTTCTAAAGATCAGAATCCTTTAATTATTCACGTAGAATATCTTCCACAAGAGTAGAACGTACTTAAAATGAAGTTAGTAAACCTCCTGTTTGACCGATTGATAATGCTGCCCTAGCATTATACAAATCATGAATCAGTCTATCCTTCACTAAATTGATACTAGCTCTAGCTGATCTGGTTTTTCAACTTAGAGCGTCAACTACCACATTTGCTTTACCTGGGTGATAGTCAATTGTACAGTCATAATCTTTGATCAACTCGATCCATCTTCTCTGTCTCAAGTTCAGTTCCTTCTGATCAAAGATATACTTCAGACTCTTATGATCCGTGAATATATGACATCGCTCACCAAATAGGTAATGTCTCCATAATTTTAGAGCTAACACAACTACTGCTAACTTTAAATCGTGTGTAGGGTAGTTACATTCATGCTTCTTTAACTATCGAGAAGCATAAGCTACTACCTTTCCCTCCTGCATCAACACACATCCTAACCCTTATCGGGATGCATCACAATAGACTTCAAACTCCTTACCTGGTGTAGGTAGAGTTAATATTAGTGCTGATACTAACCTCTGTTTCAATACCTGAAAACTATGCTCACATTTTGGCGACCACTCAAACTTCGCATCTTTTCTGGTCAATTTTGTCAACGACAGAGCTATTTTAGAAAAGCCCTCCACGAATCTCCTATAATAACCTGCTAAACCCATAAAACTGAGTACGTCGGTTACATTCAGGAGTTGTTCCCAATTGATTATTACTTCTATCTTTTGAGAATCTACGCTAACTCCATCAGCTGAAACTATATGCCAAAGGAATATGACTTGGTTTAACCAAAAATCACACTTACTAAATTTGGCATATAACTTCTTTTCCCTTAGCATCTGCAACACCATCCTCAGATGTTCTTTGTGTTTCTCTGCACTACTAGAATACATTAGTATATCATCTATGAAAACTATCACAAACTGATCCAGATAATGATGAAATATCCTATTCATCAAGTCCATAAATACCACAAGAGAATTTGTCAATCCAAACGACATTACTAGGAACTCACAATGTCCATACCTAGTTCTGAATGCAGTCTTTGGAACATTGTGTCTTTCACCTTTAACTGGTGATAACCCGATCTCAAATCTATCTTAGAGAACACCGTGGCTCCCTTTAACTGATCGAAGAGATCATCCATACGAGGCAATGGGTACTTATTATTAATGGTCACCTTATTCAACTGTCTATAGTATATGCATAATATAAGAGTACTGTCTTTCTTCTTAACAAACAAGATTGGCACTCCCCAAGGCGACACATTGGTTCTAATGTACCCATTATCCACAAGTTCCTATAACTGAACTTTTAACTCCTTCAGTTCCATTGGTGCCATCCTAAATGGTGCCTGGGATATAGGTGTTGTACTCAAAACTAACTCAATAGTAAATTCTATTTCCCTGTCAGGTGGTAAGCCTAGTAACTCTTCAGGTAACACATCTAAGAATTCTTGTACCACAAGTACATCTTTAGGTCTCAGTTTATTATCCTGTGAAACTGCATAAGCGGATTGACTAGATAAAGTTATCGTACCAGTTACGACATCTGGTGCCTCTTTCGCTTCCTGGTGTGTCATAGCATAAACTCTACCCTGCTGCTGTTGCTGTTGCTGTTGGGGTCGTCCAGCTACCCCTTACTGCTTAGCTGCACCAGATCCTTCACCTCTAGTTTCGGTGGCTCTGGGTTGGTCTATAGTCTGGGTAACTCCTTTTTGCTCACTCTGTGCTCCATGACCTAGCTGAGGATAATCTCTCTTGAAATGCCTTGCTTGTCCGCACTGGAAGCACACATTTCTATTGCCATAACATACTTCTGTATGGGGCCTACCACAGTTTACACAAAGTGGTTTCCTCCCTGTACTGGCTACTGACTCGCTAGCACGACCTGATACCGATCTACTACTCGGTCTAGCTGTAGGTCTTGACGTCTTTTGACCTAAACTTTGTTGGCTCGTGCCTCCAAAATTCCTCATATCCAACTTTCCAGAGAACGGGGGTCTAAATCTCTTACTTCTCATTTCTCCAGGCATCTTAAACTGTCCTTCACCTGGTTGAAGTATTTCTTCCCTCGCTACACTCTGTTCTACTCGGATAGCGGTCTCTACTAATTGAGTGAAATTCACCCAATTAGATATAGAGGTAACGGGTGTATGTATCTTTCTTCTCAGGCCATTTTTAAATCTTCTACACCTCTCATTCTTTTCCACGATGATCGGAAGGGCATACTGAGATAACTCAGTAAATCTTTGCTCGTACTCAGCAACCGTCATCAATCCCTGAGTTAGCCTAAGAAAATCCTCCATCTTCGTTTTTTTAAAAGCACTAGGGTAATATTTATCCTCAAATACTTACCTAAACTAAGACCAAGTCATAGTTTCCAAACTATTCCTTCTGGCCTCTATCACTTTCCACGACTTCTCGGCCTCTTTCTATAGCAAGAAAGCCGCTAACTCGACCTTACGGTCCTTAGGGCACCTTATAACCTTAAAACATTTCTGAGTCAAGTCCAATCAGACCTCAACATCTACTGGATCTGTGGCTCCATCAAACGTCATGGCTTCTAAATCTTTTAGCCTCTCGATGCCGAATTTCTTTTATGGATCGACCTGAATCGATCCTACACTCGCTGTCAATCTCTGAGTGATTCTATCAAACACTCGATCCTTCATCTAGGGATTTACATCTACCCGTGGTGTACTCAACTTGTTCGCAGAAGTCACTTCCTACTTTACTGAGTCTCTAACTCTTTTCCCCTTTGGATCTGGGTCCAATCTAGCTTCAGGACCTCCACTGGTAGGGTCAACATTCCATTTCTCAGTTTTCTTGCTTCGCTTGCCACTTCTCCTTAGCATCTTTGCCTAATTATTAGGTACACATGTTAGGGACTTACTTATGGGACTTAATCTAGTGCATAACACCCTCTTAGCCTAGGAAAGGACGTGACTGCAGCAGTTATCAACCCTTTGGCTGACACTTACTGCCTAATAACTCTCGCGGAACAACTCTAATACCAAAATATAACTCATATACAATGGAATGTCTATTGGCCAAAAATTTATTAGTTCAGAAACATAACATGTTTAGAGTCATTACAACACTAGAATCATAAGTCCCAAACCCAAAAACCCTAGTCCCTATATGAACAACAGTAACATGTGTTCAATATTTACAGTAACCACCAAAACCAATGGTTTACAATGTCTTTATCCTTTGAGTGGCAGAGAGATGTTAGAGCTATCTTCTGAGGATTTGACTTGCTACCTGTGGGAGGAAGGAAAACATTTGAAAACGGGGTTGAGCTTGCTAGCCTAGTGAGTGACTTTAAGAAAGAAATAGAATTCTCATTGCAAAAATTCTCATAAAGAGTTTAACTGAAACATAAGCTTCTACAAAACCTGACTGTAGTATAAACATTTTCAAGCATAAAGCATATAAAGCTGTTTTAATCATAAACATTAAAAACTGTTTCTCAGTTGAGATAACCCACTATGGGTAAAAACAATCCCAACACCAGCTGCAAGGTCAGAGAGAACCCTTTTGCTCCATCTCTGACTCTATCTACCTACGTGCACGTGGCCATTACTAAGTACCATCATTACCTTAAGGTACTTCTGCTCAATATCCTTCTCAAATGTCCTTCAGTATCGAGTTGCTAGGATACCTTCTCAAACGTCCTTCAGTATCCGGTTGGTTTGTACCTTCTCAAATGTCCTTCAGTACCAATAGATACCTTTTTAAAATGCTTTTAGTATCTAGTTGGGTAGATACCTCTCAAATGTCCTTCGGTACTACGTTTTAAGTAAAACTATTCATAAATGACTTTTCTCTTAAAACATGTAAAGTACAACACATAATAAAAACATAGCTTTAAAGATACTAATGCATGCTGGGTATATTTAACACATATAAATAGATTTTCAACAACTTTCTCACACATGCATGCGTTTAAAATATAACTCATGGTTTGCTGGGAAATCACTTGTAAAACTAGCTGGCATGAGAATAATCTTTTTTTTAAAACATGCTTTCTATAAAACATGTTGAATCAACATTTTAGTCAAAATGTTTTAGTCACTCACCTTGACCGCTTAAGAATTTTCACTCTAGTAATTCCTTTTCTACCTCGGGCTCCCTTTTCACCCCTAGAATTCAGATTCAACTTACAGCTCAGATTACTCATAGCTCTAAATCTTATTTTTGTAAGGGTCAACGACCCTCAAACTATCTTCACAATGGTATGATATTGTCCACTTTGGGCATAAACCCTCATGGCTTCGCTTTTGGTTTCACCCCAAAAGGCCTCATACCAATGAAAATAGTCATCCTTACTTATATACCCATGATCCTCCTCTTATCTAACCAATGTGTGACTTTGTTCGCATTCCCAACAATCTTCCCCTCGAACAAAGGACCATCAAACCTCCAGTCATCAATCCGTCTAACTCATATCTAGGCTAACTCCTACCACCTATCCGATAGAGTTCAACCACGAGTCACACCATGACTACTTCCAATGCTCCACTTTGGTGGCATTCCCAACAATCCTCCCCTCGAACAAAAGACCACCTAGCCTCCCCTCAAACAGTCATCCATCCATCTAACTCATATCTAGGCTAGCTCCTTTTTTACCGAGCATACCGCCTATCCAATAGAGTTCAACCATGGATCCCACCATGACTACTTCCAAGGCTCCATCTTTGTTCAGCACCGAGGATTCTACTGAGCATGGTTAATTCAGGAGCATGGGTCTGATACCACTTGTAAAGGCCAATGACCCTCAAACTATCTCCACAATGGTATGATATTGTCCACTTTGGGCATAAACCTCATGGCTTTGCTTTTGGTTTCACCCCAAAAAGCCTCATACCAATGGAGATAGTCATCCATACTTATATACCCATGATCCTCCTCTTATCTAATCAATGTGGGACTTTATTTGCATTCCCAAAAATTTTGAGATACTTCATTCTACAAAAATATTCTAAATTATCTTAGGAAGCTTACCCTAAAATTTGAGCTCAGAAATCGTCGTAGTTTGGCTGGAATCTCAAAATCTTCAAGACTAGCCTAAGCTTACCTTACAGCCTGACCCTTCTGTTTTCTTCTTAGTTTCTAGCCCGATCCCTTCGAGGTTTTCCTCTGGCAGCCCTATCTAGAAAACTAGGCTTTTAAAGCTTTCAGGTGGCTTTGGAATCACTCTAAACGCATGAGAAAATTGGAAGAACTTCTCGTCCCAAATTGATGCTGCTTTCTAGACTTCACTGTCCAATGCGTCCTCTTTGAAATTCTATGACTAATGCATGGATTTTGGCTTCAACACAAAGTTTGCTTAACTCTCCCACTCCTTTTACTGTATTTTTGAATTGTGATCTTAAAATGAAGTCTTCTGGCCCTATTTATAGGCGTCCAAACCTTCTCCAAAGTCGACACCACCTACTTGGCTGCATGTCCAAGTGTTTCTCCCTCACACTACCAACACATCTTCTTGATCAGCGCAATCTAATTGTCTTTTTCCCATGTGGCCAATGTATGAGCTTCCAATCTGATGAAACCACCTCAAATTCTTAAGGCTTAAGGCTTCCTCCCAAGAAGACACATGGTTAGATGACGTTTTTTAGGTGATCTCATCCTTTATATGCGTCCAACTCTTAGATGTTCAACGCATAGTCCACTACTCAATGCCTAGCAACCCAACTTAGCCATCGCAATCCAACTTAACCATTGAAAGAGCCAGCCATCACCAATGCATAGGATGGCCGCTCATCCTCGACGCATGGCTCACTAGGTAGCATCACACGGCTTGCTTGACATGGGCACATAGTGTTGGCTACCAACGGATGGGCGTGCTGCATTGGCTGGTCGCTTGACGCATGGGCGTGCTGCATAGGCTGGCCATCACTCACTTGCTCGGCTACTTGGACGTGCTCGACGCATTGACGCTTGGCAGGGTGCTTCGACGCATGGGCATGGCCATTCGACAGGGTGCTCGCTGCATGGGCATCGATGCATGGGCATGGCCGCTCAGCACGCTCGGCAGTGCTCGACGCAGGGGCTGGGTACATCAACGCATGCCTGGGCAGTTTGGCCGAGGCTACTTGATGCATGGCTGGGCGTCTAGCCGAGGTTGCTTGACGCATGGCTGGGCATTTAGCCGAGGTTGCTCGACGCAAGCCACCCTCTAGCCCTCATGCCATCCCAATGCCTCACCCTCGGTTGCCATCCTTCAACCGCCTACCACCCTTCAACGTATCCTTCCATTTTCCTTCCTTCAACCACATGCCATCCACCAACAACCATTCCAATGCATCAACACCACCTTCCAACGCATCAACACACAATTTTTATATTTAGCCAAATTTTCTATGTTTTTCCCAAAAGTCAAGTTTTCAAATTTCCTTGTTTCTTCTAATTTCTTCCCTTTTCTCTACCATTCCACACTAGTTTCCACATCAACCTACTCATCACACTGATCTCAATAGGGAACATACTCAAGTAGAGAAATTAGGATTCAGGGTTCACACTAAACCTTGCAAGGATAAAAATCATTTGGAAACACCCCGGTTGGAATAAGTTTTGAAATAAATCATGCGATGTCCTAGAACCAGGTAAAGACTTTTTGAAGGTTAAGCTTATGGTCCCTAAGTATTAGAAATATTTTAGGAAGAGACCAGGATAGGAATTAAGAAGATTTTGGTTCATGAAAATTGAATAAGAGACCTCGAGAAATCTAGGTAGGAAAAAGGTGGCTGACTTTCTAAAGAAAATCTTTAGTTTACGCTTGAGGACAAGCATTGTTTTAAATTTGGGGGCGTGATAATAGGTAGAAATGCACGTTATTATAGTAAAAATAAGTAAAACAATGAGGAACTGTGACGGTAAAAATATACAAAATCATGTCCAAAAGTGTTAAACTGAGAAAATTGCGATCGCATGCGCACATCGCATAAAAGCAACTAATTTACTTATTTTATGAAGGAAAAATACGTTGGCGCAAAGAAAATTATGATCCAAGGAATTAGGCGTCCGCGCGCATTGAAAGATTGCGATCGCAAAGCCTTGCGATCGTATGTGATCACAAGAAGTTGCTCAAAAAGGTGGTCGCATAAAGACGGCGCATCAAGGTGAAAGCTTTATAAATCATGATGGGATGGAAAGCTGATGACGGTTGAATCCGAATTTAGTTGACAAGCCATTAACGACACACTACAGCAAGTACAGGCAACGTTTCGGTGACCATTAATCGACACATCAGAGCAGAAGATTTAATGACTGCCCATCATTGCAATCATTAGAAAGAAAAGCTTCTTCACTTTAAGTTCTATAAATATCGAAGGCCACCATCGTTAAAGGAGTTCGCCAAAAACAAGTTAGATAAGATACAAAGTAGATAGCCGTTAGTCTGTAGTTATACTTAGAAGGCGGAGGCGAGGAAAGAGACGAAGACGCCAAGAGGACATTCCTGGACAACTCGAAAGACTTCTGGGAAGCACTATAAAAGGAGAGAGGGTCGACACTTGCGAAAGCAAGGATATTCTTCTGGGCAGCGTTGGATTGAAAAGACAGTATAAAAGCCAGGGAAGTAAGACATTGCTACCGGGCTTCTTGTCCCTACTTTCCATTGTTGTTTTGTATTCTGCACTTTATTTATAGAAAATGGAATTCTCATTTTAATATCTGTTCAATCTCTCCATAATTCGCATGAGTAGCTAAATTTTCGAATGGCTTAAGAAGTACTTAGCTAGCATGACCCAAGATCTTCACTTCATGTGATCATCTTGTCTTATGTATGCGTCATTCACCTTTAGAGATACTTGAGAGAGTAGTCTAAAGAAAGAATCTAGACTTGAGAGAGTTAGATTAGAATCTAGGCTTGAGAGAGTCAGATTAGAACCGCATAAGCAAGAGATAGGAACTTAGACATAAGTTCTGTTTGCTATTACGCATCTCATGCACCCTAGAAATAGGATATGATAGTATGCGGTCACCTTGTGTATGTGTGCATCATTCATCATCGCATAGACAAGAATAGAGGCTTAGACATAAGTCCTATCAACATTATCGTATATATCGCATGCATCCTAGAAATAGGAACTATGGCATTTTCATTGAGAGATGACATGTTGTTGTGCGTGTGTAGCATGATCGCATAACTTGAACGCAATCTTAGGAAATGTTAGCTAAATCCCTTCTCAACTCGTTCATTGCATACTCATTGTAATTCTCAATTTTATTAACTCTTTACTCGAATCCATCGGATATGATTTTTTTATTTAAACGAAACACCAACCAACTTAGTTGTTTTTACCACCGCAAAAGAATCAATTTTACTGTCGCATAGTAACTCCGTAGTCCATGTGTTCGACCCTAGACTTACCAGGAAACCTAGTGAGATTTATACTTGGGTTTTACTAGGAAAACTTGCATGTGCAATGCATAACTCATCACCACAAATATACATCATAATCGCATCACATTTACAACGCATTGAAGATGAACTAGTGAGGGTAGAGTGGGGTTTCGGTTTTACAGTAGTAAGGATAAAGAACGGTTTTACAGTAGTAAGGATAAAGAACTAAGTCTTTTTTCAATTTCCATGCATGAAGTTTCATTATATAGCCTTAAATCATGCATTAGAACATGGTTGCATGTAGGGCAGCTCCTACTTAGTGTTGATTGAAGAGTTCATGGTGGAATTTGGTGATAATACACCATATGTGACGTTAGTGGATTTTTTTCAATTTTTGGGAAATATCCATTAACTCAAAAACAATTTCAAAAACATTGATTTTTCATTTAAATAAAACTATTTTATTTAAAATTTAGTTTTATATAATAAATTCAAAATTAATTAATTTAAATAAAACTAATTTAAATTAATAAAATATCAATTCCACCGATATGATTCAAATTCATATAATCAACATTTAAATCATAATTTAAATATTAATTGATTCTCCAATCTTGTTTTAATTTCAATTAAATTAAACGTTTTAATTGTATCTTTGAAAAACCCTAAAATTGAATTTGAACATTTCAAATTCATAGCCCTAAATTAGAAATTCATCCAATCAATTACTCAATTCGTTATTCCAATTTATGAGCTAGTAGAGGGACCTATTGGACCTATAGATCATGAGCTCCAATGATTTGTAATCAATTGGTTAAACTCTTTAAACCGAATTAATTACTTTTCATTAACCATCAAGACATACCACTATAGCTCGATAGTTGCACTCTCCTCACCGTAGATGTATTTCTATCCATGTCAACCATAATCAGTAAGTCGATCCTTCATAGGTTGTTCGTATTTACAATTGGGTCAAAATTATCGTTTTACCCCCTGTAAATACATCTTGTTCCTTAAGCTCCCACTGACCCTCTAATGAACAACTGATTCATAATACCACTTATGAATTATGTCCCTCTCTATCATGAGAGGGTGGGGCCTCGATTGTCCAAGACTTGGAATCATCACTTAAGAGAAAAACCTATCTGCTAACCTAAAACAAGTAGGAGTGAACTCCATCTTGCAGGGCTATGTCCCCTACTATCTATCCGGTCTTATCCCCAAAATGGAAGGCTTATTGAGCAATGGTGTTGGACTACTCTCACCCATGCAGATTAAAGGACAACCCGAATAAACAGGAGTACATAGCTAGCTTAGGATTAAGATTGAGTTATTCTAGGTTACTTTAATATGAAATAGTCAGTTTTAACAGTAAACTGTCGTTATAAAGAAAAATGACTATTTCATGGTCTAGTCTTTATGCAAACTCATTGTATAGGATACCTCCACTCACATGTCCCTACATGAATGATCTGTGGATCACATCATTTGTAGTACCTATACAAAATGGGCCGCATCCAATAATGTTACCAAGATGAGATACCCAATTTCATCCATATACTTATAGACCATTTATGCTATATACTATTAACTTGATCCTGTTTATGTCACTACATAAAGTTAAAGTATTCATACTATAGCCATGGATATGTTTATTGGATTTTCATCATAGAATGCAACATTGGATTTTCATAATAGAATACAATATTAAAAACTTTATTGAATAAGATACTCAATAATATTTTATTGATAAATAGAATGCTTAACATGAATTTTACGAACTATGAGTTCTAGGATAGTCTTAACACGCCCTCATAGGCAAGAGTTCACAACTCACTCAGGATTCAGGTCATGTTACCTATTGTCATCCTGGTGAAATGTAAGTCTCTATTATGAACAGAGTTATATAATGAGACTAAACATTTCTTGATCCCGTCTTATACAAACTCCTTAGTATAGAATATCCCTGCTCACATGTCTAATACATGAATGATCAGGATCAGATCATTTGTAGGACTTTACAACAATTGTAACACCTACAGAGCTGGCCATACTCGTAATGTCACAAGGATAAGGTTGTAAAACCCGCACATTACTTTTCCTTCTTAAATGTGTTTATTTTTTAAGTTAAGTAAAGTGTTGGGTTAAATATTTTAGTTAGACTGGATTTGTGTGTTTTGAGGAAAAGGATAAAGTTTGAAGAAAGAAAATATTAAAGTATGGAAACTTAACTCTTGGTTACTTATTAATTTGGCCTTATAAAGATAATTTATGGCTAAGTGTTGATCGTGCTGAAGGGTGTTTAAGCATCGAGTCAGAGCAAGGCAAGCATTGAGTAAATGTTGTCGAGCGTGGAGTATAATTGATCGAGGAAGGGTCGAGCATCGACCAAATGCTATTGAGCGTCGAGTATAAGTGATTGAGGAAGGGATTGAATGTCGAGGGTAAGCGAGGAAGGGCCGCGCATCGAGTACGAGCGATCGAGTAAGGAGCGTGCATCGAGCGAGCTCCCAGCGTTGAGTTTCCCATTGAGTATCGAGTCTTTCTCATCGAGTATTTAACAGAGAGTCACAAAATTTTCCATCGAGTTTCCCAATGAGGTTCGAATTGCTCGAAATGCTCAGTTTTAAACACTCAGTTTTAAACTTCTCTTTTAGTTACCCGAACAGATGGCTTAATCTTGGCCCTTAATATCCACTAGTGGGTGAGGTGGCTTAAGGAGATTTCATGTAAGGTGCTGGACGGTAGTATAAAAAGAGAAGAGAATTTCAAGGGCTCGTTTTGGATGATTTGCTCGAGCAAACCAAATGAACTTGGTACCATTGGAAATCTTTGCGAGTCTAGTTTCTAAAATTGAGCCTTTAGAAGTGATTTCTAGCAGGAAAGAGGGCCGGAGAAGGAAGGAAGAGTCAAAGGCTCATTTTCAGGCACTCGAAGAAGAAATGTAAATCTAGACCGAACCACTTGGATTTTCAAGCTGAAACTTTAAGGTATTATCATGAACACCATTTCAAGTAAGTTTGTAAAAGAAACCTTGGCAAGAAAAGGTCTAGGGTTTGAGTTACATATTTTGGAAGTTAAATCTAGAATCTTTGCTCAAGCAGGGAGTTACGGTTAGGGCTTTTGGGAAATATTTGAAGGCCCAGGTTAAACCCAAGGAATTTCGTGTTGAAACTTTGAGGTAACCTTGTTAACAAAAATTCTGAACATGTTCAGAGAAGGAACTTTCTTAAAATGAGTTCTATTTTTCAAGTTATTTTTGTTAGAAGTTGAATCTGGAAATGTTGGATGAATAGGTAACCCCTTGCTAAGTATGAGCTTGGTTAAAAGAGTAGTCTTAAAAGGGAGGCCAAAGTAGCAACTTAACTCTTATTCTTTTATGTGTAAGTGCTACGTCCATTGAGGAGGTCTACAAAGCTTAGGAACAACCAAAACCAAAGATCCGTGAGTGACTGTTTTCAAATATGTTCACAAAAAGGGACATGCATTCCAAATGAATTCCATGCTCACGTTCATGAGTTTTCCAAGCATCTAAATTTATACTTATGTTTTAAAGAGTTCATGGCATTTCCTAAGCATGACATTTTAAGTTATTTAAATGATTTTTACTAATCTTAGCGTATGTTAAGAATGTATGAGAGAGTATTGTAACCACATATTTATAATTGTGAAGCATGCGTGTTGAATGGTAATAATGCTCTTAGGGCGAAAGCTAAGTAAGTGCTAAGCCTAAAGCTTATGATACTCAAATTTCCTATGAATATTACGTTTCTAATATACTGGGTACCGAAGGTATAGAAGGTATCCGAGAAGTACCTAAGATGTAAAAGGTACTTAGTATACTCCATGTGCACGTAGGTAGTTCTTCATGAGGGGTTGAAGTATGGGTCTCCTGGCTACAGTCTTTATAATGGGACCGAAGTATAGGTCTCACGACCATGAATGGACATTGGGAGCTTGAGCTATGAATGCTCATTCTCTACTAAGGTTTGATAGTATGATTATTTATAATGCTATGATTAATGTATGATACCATGCAAGTTGCTTGAGATTATTTTCCAGCATGTTTATTTATTTACATCAAAGCATATGAAAGGCTTTAGAAGAAATGTATTTCTATGAGTCATTCATTGGGCAACCAACTCACAGTTTTCAAATGTTTTCCTTTTTCGAAGGCGGTGGCCAGTTCCCTCATGGTTGAATCCATTGCAGCTTGCCACCCAAAGTTTGGATATCAAAGGAAGAAGCTTAGGTTAAGCTTTTTTTGATGTACACATATTATGGGGAGGAGTCTAGGACTTATGGAACTTATTTTCTTTTCAGACCCATGTTTATTCTTATTATTTATTTTGTTGGACATAAAATTAATAGAGAGGTGATGCACATAAACATACAATGTTTATTTATGTTAATTAAATATATACGTTAAATTGGATTTAATATATAGATGATTATTTAATTAATGTGCTAATTAATTAAATAAATGTTATTTAACTAACTGGGCACAAAAGTAAATTGGGAAAGACTTAGAGAAGGGGTTAACCCTTCTCCATATAAATTCTTCCTTATGGACCTTTTAGGGAAATAATTAATGTTGGTGAGATTTTCGTAGTCGCCGAAACACAAATCCTCTCTTTACTCTCTAAGAGAAATCTCTTTACCTTTTCCTTTTCTAATTAGTTGGATACCACCATCCTTTTATTGGAATCGTTGAGTATAACAGGATTATTCTCGTGGTCGTGTTCAAATTCGATTAGTAGAAGTTCTTGCCAAGATCAAGAGGATTTTTCGTGGAGCTTAAGAATCTCCAAAGGTAAGAATGATTCTCTCTTGGTTTTTCTTCTCCAAAGCATGTTATTTCATATGTTTATCCTTCATATGTTCTATTTTACAACACTATTTTTGTTTATTCAAAGATCAATTTTCGAGATGCAAGGCGTTCACATGATTTCGCTTAGGATTTGGTCCCTACATGCAAATATCAGACTACATCAATTTGTCAGATATTTTCAAATTAGGAAAGTATTTCATAGGAAAAATATTTTGTTGTCAAAACCTGATGTTAAGACCACATATGTGACAACTACAAAAACCACCGAGTATCTTAAAAAAAATATAAAGCCAATCAACAAATCTACAACAAACTCCCCCTTTGGCTTATATATATTTTTTAAGGACAGAAAAACGACAACAAAAAAAATTAAGACAAAATTTCATTAAGAAAGTCTTAACAAAAGTAGGAACATCAACAAATCTGGTGCAAACCAACTAGAAAGAAACAGTCTTAGAAAAAGCATCAAGGTATTTTTTTTCTAAAAAAAATGATCCATAACACCACACCAAACATTTAGAGCAGCTAACCACCAGAGCAGCAACCGCCATTGCCAAACATCAACCATCAATCAATGCAACCAAACCAAACACACACATGTTTCTCGCCCTTTATGTCATAAAAAATTAAGCATGGGAAGAAGACACTACAATAGATCTGGCCAAAGCTGCACGTATTGTTGTCAACAATCCAAGCACTATGTCTTTACACTTTTGAAGCTTGTGGAGCTGAGCATCAATGTCTTTGGGGTCAGATTACAAATGTTGCAAGACACGACTGCCGAAAGGAGATTCAATGAATTCCTTACATAGACCCTCAACATAGGCATTTGTAGGGGGAGTGGCAAGATCCACTACCATTCAGTCTCCCTTAATTGAGTACCAACTATAATTAATACAGTTTTATTGTTATCGATTCGCTTGGCTTTCTACACTTGTTGGCCCATAATGTTCGAAAACTGGCAAAAAATAGTAGTTGCTAATCTTTTAATACACAGATACCTAAGGCAGCTCTTAGGACTTTAAAATGATCAGTATCAAGAGCCTTGGTAAAGATATCAGCTAATTGATAGTTAATGTTGACATGCTCCAACACAACATGTATACTCTCTACAAGATCATAAATGAAGTGATGTTTGATGCCTATGTGTTTAGTTCGACTGTGTTAACAAGATTCCCTATTATATTAAATGCACTTAAATTTTCACAATAAGGAGTCATGACATCCTGTGAGACACCATAATCTTGTAACATATGTTTCATCCAAATCAATTGTGTGCAGCGACTCCCTACAACAATATATTCAACTTCAACAATTGACAAGGAAACACAATTTTTTTCTTGTTGAACCAGGAAATCGGGTTATTTCCAAGAAAGAAACACCTTCGGGAGGTACTCTTTCTGTCTTCTAAACTTCTAGCCCAATCAGTGTCACGTACCCAACCAAATAGTTATTAGTGTCAAAAAGGTAAATAAATCGTACTCACTTTTCCCTTTTATATATTTGATTATTCTTTTTGCGCTAAACAAATGACTATTCTTTGAACAAGTTTAATACCTTGCACACATCCCAACAGTAAAGGCTATATTTGGTATACTAACTGTTAAGTAGAGTAAGCTTACGTGAGTTTTCTTGATACTAGCATTCTAAACGCCAAATTTCTTCACTAAGCACTTGGTATATTTACTCTGAGAAATAAATATTCCCTCATCAATTTTCTTTATTTAAAAGTCCAGAAAGTAGAACAGTTCCCCTACCATGTTCATTTTAAATTCTTGTTGCATTTGTTTCACAAAGATCTCGACCATCTCTTATGACATTCCTTCGAGAACAATGTCATCGACATAGATTTGGACTATAACAAAGCTCTCAGGGGTTTTCTTTACAAAGAATGTTTATCAACATCACCCCGTCTATACCCACTATTGATCAAAAATTGGGTCACAATTCCATAAACCATAGGGGGGGGGGGGGGGCAGGTGGGGGCGGGCGCTGTTTAATCAGTGCTTTGTTGGTTTTCTTAGTCAGGATGAGAAGAATCAACAAAACCCTTGGGCTGAGCAACATACACTTAAATTTTTCAAGAAACATGAAATACCAAGCAACAATCTAATTACTTCCAGCCTTGCAACAAGTGCAAAGTTTTCATAGAAGTCTATTCCTTCTACTTGCGTGTAGCCTTGAGCTACTAACCTGGCTTTGTTTCTAGTCATATTTCCATTCTCATCAATCTTATTCTTGAATATTCATTTTGTCCCAATTACATTCATAGACACAAGTCTGGGAACAAGTGTCCATACATCATTTTTGGCAAATTGCCCAAGCTCCTCTTGCATTGCATTGATCTAACATTCATCTTCAAGGGCTTCTTTGACACTCTTTGGCTCCTACTAAGAAGAAAAACAGATATTGTTGATCATTTCAAGATAATTAATTTTTTCTTTCTTTCTCGTTGTTACCCCTCATTAAGACCACCAATAATGTCACTAGAGTGAGTTTTTAAGAACTCTGTTGGAAAGTTGCTTGTTGCTTCCTTTTGTCTTCTCAAAACTATCCACGATGTCTTCCACTGTAGTACGCATACTCAGATCAGAGGGCTAGTCAAAAGGAGTGTTAGGAACATCAATATTGACAAGTGGAGTTGAGGAAGAGTCTTCTTTAGTTGCAGAGGTGGAATTGAAGGAAGTGACATTATCATCAATCACAACATTAATGGATTCCATGCTTGTATGAGCACATTTATTAAACACCCAATAGATTTTGCTATTTGAGGAATACCAAAGAAAAATTCCTTTGTCTGACTTTGAGTCCAATTTCCTTATGGCTTCTTTATCAACCAGAATATAACACATATTACCAAAGATGTGAAAATACGTTATATTCAATTTTCTTCCTCTCCACAGCTCATAGATAATGCTCGACGTTCCTAGTCGAAAAACAATCCTGTTATACATGTGACAGGCTGTGTTCAGAGCCTCTGCCCAAAATTGAATTATTATTCAATTGGCATGCAACATTGCATGAGCCATTTCTTGAAGATTCCTGTTTTTCCTTTCTACAATTCTGTTATGCTAGGGTATAATGGGAGCCGAAAATTCTTGGCGAATTCCAACACTATGGCAAAACAAAACAAACTGGGAGTTCTCAAATTCCCTACCATGATCACTCCTAATTCAGACAACATTGAACTCCTTTTCACACTGTAATTGAAGACAAAGAATTTGAAACACAGAGAAGGTGTTAGTTTTATCTCAAAGAAAATGGATCCAAATGTATCTTGAGAAGTCATCCACAACAACTAAGACATATTGTTTGCCTCTCAACCTTTTTGACTGCATAGAACCTATAAAATCCATATGTAGAAGTTATATAACTCAAGATAACCCAGCGTTGCCTGTCTGCTTATGAGGAGTGTGAGTCTGTTTCCCAGTTTGAAAATCCTTGCATATAATTCCAGTTGATACTGATAGAGGGGGAGAACAGTTATAGCATTCTTACTGAGAGCTTTTTAAAGGGTCTTCGTGCTTATATGCCTAAGGCATTTGTGCCATAGGCTAGCTTCATTTTTCCTCGAAAGATAACATACGTACAAAGAATTGTCAAACTCCATAGGTAACAATTATCAGACGAGCATGTACCTGTCATGACGAGCCTTGATATTATCTGTAATAAGACATTTGTCTTTGGTGAAACTCACATTCAAACCTTGGTCACAAAACTAACTAATGCTAATGAGATTGGCAGTAAGCTCCTCAACCAACATTATGTCATTCAATTTTGGAAGACCTGGATAATTTAGAGTTCCCTTTCCAACGATCTTACCATACACACCATCACCAAAAGTAACTTTTCTTGAGCTAATAGATTTGAGATTAGATAAATAGTTATTTTCACCAGTCATATGATGTGAGCTACCATCGAAGTACTAATCGCCTTTGGTTGACGATCTAAGAGAGGTCAAGACAACATTGCATCTGTTTTGGGTGTTCTTTTCTCTCCACGCATGTTTCATCGTACTCGGTCTAGGTCTGTAATTCTGGGGAAATGAGCAATCTTCTTGTGGAAAGAGAACCTATGGAGATTTTTCAATAACTTGTAGTAGAAAAGTGACAACCTACTTTGCTACAATAGTGACAAATCCATCTCTGCCTAGAAACGCGGTCATCTTTCTCAATTTGATTGAGAAAAGGATCTTCTGTAACACCATAAGACTATGGGTCTTGCACTCAAACAAACTCAATCTTTTGTTTCCCTTTAGACTATTTACTAGGTTGGCATTACTGCTGGAAAACCGAGTCCTGAGTTTTCATTTGTTCTTTTCCCTTTTGTTAGGATTTTTTCAAGAGTCTTTGTACCATTATTCAAAATTCTCACATTCTTGTTCATAGTTTCTTTTTAAGATATAACTTGTGAGAGTTCTCGCTTCAATTCTACAATGGTGGATATTAACCTGTGATTGCCATCAATTAAAGTCTCAATTCTTTCCTTTTGTATATCAAGGACTTTTTGATTGTCTTGCCATCTATGAAATAAAGCATGATAAGAAGGATCTGATGCTTTTGTACTTGTAGCATCAGAAGACTTTTCTACATAATTGTCAAATTAGACCTCGCAGGATGATGTGTCTGAAGAAATGTTACAAACAATAGCTTTAACATTTTCCTCGGAGTCACTACTAACTTCTTTTTCAGTATCAGACAGAGTTAGGACATACCTTTTACTTTGTTTCTTGAAGAATTTGAGGCATTAAACTTGAATGTGACTGTAGCCACTATATTCTCTGCACTTAATGTGCTTTTCTCTTTGAGACCCAACTGGACTAGTCTTTTCAACGTCCTTCTTGCTGTTCTGATGTTTGATCTGATTGAAGAGGGAAGACCCACCAAACATGTAGGTATTGTATGTGGTAGACCTTTTGCCAAATCGTTTGAGTACACAGTTGAACTGTTTTAAAAGTAACGACATAGATTCATCAAAAGAATCTTCTGCCTCTCTGTCATGATCAACAAGCTCTTTCTTAACAGAGGATTGAAAAGCGATGCTCTTATTTTTCTTTGATTGCGACTTACGCTAGGGATTGTGTTTTGCAACTTTGAAACGCAAGAGAGAGTCTTTCCCGCTCTGTGGGGGGAAGGAAAAGCTGGTGCGGCGCCTTTTCAGACTTTTCTAGTAGATCATAGGTGAAATCCAATCCCTTGGCCTCTCGGAAGCTCGATCTCGATCGAGCTGCTTCTCGATGCTTTTTTTTTGGGTGACTCACCAACCGACCGGAAAGTCCCATCTATGAATACCTTCTTCTCAATCGGATTGCAACTTCATCAAGATCTTCAATATAGTGGAAGGTACATTGAGTGAATGAAAACTCTCAAATGGAGGTCCTGGGCCCAAATAACTCAATTTTCTCAGGGTAGAACACTTATCTTCTCATCAGGGATATCTCAAAAGTAATCAAGGAACCAAAAAGTTCATCGACTCTTAACTTAGTTATGTCTTGAGCTTCCTTGATAGAGGTAACTTTCATATAAAATCTATTAGGTAGAGACCTAAGAACTTTTCAGACAAGTCTTTCTTCTAAGATTTTCTCTTCAAGAGCAAAGGATCCGTTAGCAATATCCAAAAGTCTGACATTAAAATCAGTAATAGACTCATCATCATGCATTCTTTGGTTCTTAAATTTTGACGTCAACAACTTCAATTTTAACATTTTGACTTTTGAGGTTCCCTCATGAGCAACGAACAAGATGCCCCATGCCTCCTTGGCAGAAACACATATGTTGATACGTCTCAATATATTACAATTCATACCGTTAAATATGGCATTCAGGGCACGTGAATTTTCTAGCAAAGCTTCTTCTTCTTCTTCAAACCATTGTGACTCTGGCTTCAAGATTTCTTTTTGATCGTCAGTTTTGATGGTAGGATAAGTCCACCCAACTACCACTGCCTTTCATGTTTTTCTATCGATCGACTTAAGAAACACAATCATTCAAGCTTTCTAATAAGAGTAGTTAGTTGCGTCTAGGACTGGGAGACAAGTGGTAGAGCCATCTTCTTTGATCCCTTTCATAATCGAAGCACCTGAGATAAAGGTGACCACTCAGATACCAATTGAAAAAAGCGTAAGGATGACACAACATTCAAAATTCGGGTGTTAAACAGAAAGCACTAACAAGTACTGTAACAACAGATTTCTAACAAAATAAAGATAAATGAACACAGAATTTGGTACGTAGTTGGTGATAAACCACCTACATCCGAGGGACTGTATGCCCAAGAAAGATAATTCACTAATAATGATGAGTTAAATAATTTATAACATAGTACTTATTTATAATATACCAATTACTATAGTAGCTCACGTAGAACTCAACTCCCATATCACCTAGACTCCCCTTAGATGTGAAACTCCCTTTCAAATGTACTTAGGCTCTCCTTAAGCTTGCTATTAGTGATAAGACTCCTCTCACTGTGATATCTTCCCTTTAGGATAGTGAACTCCCTTTACTAATGAATCTTAGGATCCTCTAAGACAAAGAACCCCTTCTCTAAAGCTGAGTCTTAGACTTCCCCTTAGACTGAGAATCCCTTCTTCGACAGCTGAGGCTTAGGCTCCCTGTAAGCCGCTATAATCTTCAATGTGTTGCAATCAACGGATGAAGAACTTGTACATTAGAATAAAGGTGAGCAATAAGCAAGGACACAATGTAGAACAATTAGGGTGAAGTATTGAAAACGTCTTGCTCTAAAAAACTAAATCGGCATAATGAAATTGCTCACTAGAAAGCATACCAAGACACTCCTTTTATAGACGAATCCAGAAAAGAAAACATATCCCAAATAGGAGAAAATAGGTAGCACTGCGATAAAGTAAAATATCAGACTACATCAATCTGCCAGATATTTCCATATTAGGAAAGTATTTTGTAGGAAAAATATTCTATTATCAAAACCTGGTGTTAAGACTATATATGAGACAATTGCAAAAACCACCGAGTATCTTAGAAAAGATATAAAGCCAATCAACAAACCTGCAACAATAAAGAAAAGAAGTTTAGTGCAGCCTGAGCTTGGCACCTTTTTGTGAAAACATTGTTAAATAAAGATCATAGGTATATAACTATATCTTCATCAGTATAAGGTTTTTCTAGATGGAGCCATATGGAAAGTTATTGGAAGTCCTTGATATTTGGAGGTTCAAACAATCAAGTATAAGATCTCGTTGTATTTGTATTATCATATTTACGTTATTTATGATTTTGACCATAGAGTTTAGGTATGCTAGTGGTGCCCCTTAATTTGTAATTTGAATTATTTGAATAATTCATTGTTTGTAAATAAATCATTCTTTATTATTAGAGAGAATTCTCACTAATAATAAATTGTTCTCTCTCATTGTTTGTGGACATAGCTAATACATACTTAGTGAACCATGTAAATCTCTTTGTTGATTCTTTATTGTTTACCTTTATTATGCTTATCTTTATATGTTGATTTCATAACAAAAGTTATGAAGGGTTTATGCTCAAAGTGAACAATACCATCATAGTAAAAGATATGTACAAAGTCATGTCCTTGACTTAGAATTATCAATGAAATCCTAGGGTGTCGAACGAAGAAGTTGTGAGTCTTGAAGATGTACAGCCATGGTGGAGATATGTGGTTGAAATTTATCAGATTAATTGGTGGCGATCATGGTGTGCTTTGGAGAAGAGGAGTTAGTTTAAATAAGACCTAAATTGATAGACAATGGCTATTTGAAGGAAACTCAATGGCACTTTGTTCGATGAGAGATTATTGTGGAGTGTGATGACTAAAGTCTCATATTTTCTAGATATGTGGAAGATCAAGTTATTTAAGTAAGGACAACCATCTCAGCTAGTTTGAGACATATTGGGTGAGACTATATATATTTGTTTAAGTTTTCTGGTATTTGTTACTTGGGCAGTTTATGGGTTGTCTCAGAACATGTCTATGTGGGTAGTTGTATCAAAGGATACAAGAAAATCATCTTTTAGTAACGCACAAAATGTGTTGCTAAAGGTCAAAAAGTGCCAATAAAAGTATTAACAACACTGAGACACACATCGACTAAGGATATCGCTATAGCCGTGTAGCTAAAGTGTATTATACAGTGACGTTGAATATTCATCCATGAAAGTTAAGTTTTAGCAACTCTGTTACTAAATGCGGATATATGGTCATTACAAGTATCTTTTGCAACATATTTGAGTGTCGGTAAAATTAATATTTTGTGCCACCATAAATTTGAAACTATTTTTTTCAAAACTACGATTTACTGAAGTTGAAAATGTCACTAAAATTATTTTATTAATTAAAAAATAATATCCGATTTAATATATAAATTTGTTATAAAATTTAAAGGAAAAAAAATACCCTTTTGGTCCATAGGTTTTGGGTTTAGTTTCTATTTAGTCCCTAAGTTTCAAAATGTTACATGTTTAGTTTTTAAACTTTGAGTTTGGTTTCAATTTAATACTTAGGTTTCAAAATGCTACAATTTTACTTTTGACATTTGAGTTTTGCTTCAATTTGGTCCCTATATTTCTAGATTTACACTTTTAGCCTCGATTTTTCACTAAATAATCACTTTCTATCTTTAGAGTTTATTTATATTAATAAATTAAAAATCGTTGAAAGAATTATAACTAATTAAGTTTCCCTATTTTTATCACTTTTAAAATTAAATTTAAAATTTTACTTCACAATTATTTTTAATTAATTAATAGAAATCGACATCAAGGATCAAAAGTGAGTATTTAATGAAAATTTTGAGGTCAAAAGTATAAAATCTTGAAACCCAGGGGCTAAATTGAAAAAAGAACTTAAATCTCAAGGGTAAAGTTGTAACATTTTTAAACTTATGGACTAAATTAAAACAGAACTTAAAACTTAACTACTAAATGTGTAACATTTTAAAATTTAGGGATCAAATAGAAACTAGAGCCAAAACTTAGGAACCAAAAATGTATTATTCTCAAATTTAAAATATAATAATCTTTTGAACAAATTAAGAATCAACTAATCAATTTATAAATTTAAACAAAATATTACAAGTGAAATACATTCCAATACTATCATTGAAACAAAATTAAGTAATATCAACTTGGCCACAAGTTTACATGACAAGTTATATCAACAAACTTCGATATTTTTCTAATAAGTGAGTTAGAGAAATATCAATCTAAGTTATAATTATCATGTTACATCAAGTAAACAATGAAGAAATTAGTACCAAACATTAGGTATCACTAGTTTGCATAACAAAAATTCCTACATAGCAATGATTTCAAACCATGCTCGACATTTGAAATTCAAGAAAACTCATAAACATAGCAATGACTTCAAATAACTATATCCTAAATACAACTTGGGCGATGGGGGTTCAAAAGCACAACTATCTTGAAGAACAAATATCAAAACCATGCTCGACATTTGAAATTTAAGAAAACTCATCAATATAGCAATGACCTCAAAGAATTATCCTAAATACAATTTACGCGGGAAAGGGGTTGAAACAACCATCTTGTATAACCGTGCTCAACATTTGAAACTCAAGAAAACTCATCAGCATAGTAATAACATCAAAGAACTATCTTAAATATAATTGGGGGGAGGGGGATTTCAAAAGCACAACCATCTTGTAGAAAAAACACCAAAACCATGCTCGACGTTCGAAATTCAAGAAAACTCATCCTCATAGCAATGACCTCAAAGAACCATCCTAAATACAATTGGGGGAGTGGGGGTTCAAAAGCACCACTACCTTGTATAACAAACACCAAAACCATGCTCGACATTTGAAATTCAAGAAAACTAATCAATATAGCAATGACCTCAAAGAACTATCCTAAATACAATGTTCTAAAAAAAAACCCCTAAACCCTCTAGACATAACAAATTAAATACCTTCAAACATTAATATAAAAACTCAAAAAAAAAAAAAAAAAAAAAACCCCTTAAGAAATAATATAGCAAAACTAATTTATGACTACTATAACTATAGAATAGTCATAGCAATTCAATTATACCTTGTTTGCATATACTAATCTAATCAAACACTTTATATCAAACTAGAGTTTCAAGTAGAACACCTATTTGACTTGTAAAAATTATCTGTTGATTTTCAATAGATTGTTCTGAACTCCTTTCCATGTTAGATGTAACTTCTTGACTTGTCAACCTTCTCAAGTTTTCTTCAATTATGGCTTGTTGCATTTCAACTGTACTTTGTAAATGTGCAATATGTGCATTTGTTTCTTTTGCATTTTGGTAGCTTGCTTCATTTCTAGTATTTCTTGGTCTTGGTCCCTAACCAAGTCCTTTAAGACAATTTATATAAATAGTGTTCTACGACATCTAATTTATTCCAACTGATATTCACATAGTTGAACAAGGACATCTTGTTCTTCTTTCTTCATCTAAATAATTATTTGCGACTTCGATAAAATCATCAACACTGTTAGAATATTGACTAGATATTCGATCTCTTAAATTTATCCAACTTCGATCCATAACAAGAATATATTAAAGTACTTAAGTTAGAAACCAAAGTGTTAGAATCCAAGTCTTATGTAAATGAAAAATAGGCGATCAAAGTAGTATTAAAGTTAGACAAATCTTATTAATATCAAAATGTTAAATCAAGTGGGAATATTTTGAAGATATTGCACTAGATGTTCCAATACCACATTACTAATAACATTCCATTTTAAATTGATAAGTTTGAGATATAGTAACTTTTCTTGTTGATGCTAAAACTAGTTCCTACAAATTATTAAAACCACCTATACTTAAGACTATTGAAGTAGAATGGTGAATAACTTCATATTGCACAAACATCAACCATTTATAATAACCCCTAATGCTTATTGCAAATTACCTATATCAATTAACTATAAATTCTCAACTATTCCAAGAATGGTAAGAGTGTGAGTTAGCTACCTGTAAAAAAAACAAGGTATTTAAGTGGGTTTTATTGGGGTTTTTGAAAAATTAAAGGTTCAATGGCATTCTTGTAATTAATGACCAGTGGCATTTTTGCAATTATCTTTTCTTCTCCAAAAATAGGGCTTAATTTCGTGTGACCTTGAGGCTGAAAAAAAAGGGGCAGCCACTGAGAAGAACAGAGAAGCCACCTGGGAGCATTCGACGACAACCGCCTGAGAGAAGAAAATTCGAAGAAGTCGCTGCAGCCGACTAAGAAGAAAACAGAAGCAGCAAACGTTCGGAGATCCATTTTTCCATTCGGTGTGCATCTGCAGCATGTGCGTGAAGAAGAGCCACGTTCGGTTGATCGTGGGTCTGCCTGTTAGTTCCGGTTCAGGCGTCGTGGGTTTTCGATCCGGCGAGGTCGACAGGTGCAATCCGGTCTAGGAAGGTTCGGTCTGAGCAGACGATTCATCCAGCAGCGGTTGTTAGTGAGAGAAACGCGTGGATCTGCGCGTGGTTCGTCGGTCAGAGGCGGGTAGCACACTGTTTTGGGCTGTTTTGCAGCAGGTTGTTCTCAACTTTTAGAGATGACGTTGTGTGCGGATCTCTCGGTATCAGTGGATATTGAAATTACAAATTGGTGATTTTGTTGATTATCTATAATTTGTAAAATTCCTTTATTGTTCATTAATAAATTAATTTAAGCTGATTCTCAAAGTGGATGTAGACCAAACTGGTCGAACCACTATATATCTTGGTGTTCTTTACTGCTTTCGATTTATTTCTACTGATTGTTTGCGTTTGGTTTGGTCATATAAGTTAGGTTTAGAAACTCTCACAAGTGGTATCAGAGCTCCAGTTGATCCAAGGAGGGTGTGTGGTAATGTGTGCTGGCATATTCTTTGTTCAGGGATATTTTTATTGGAATTATTTTGACAGATGGCTTCGATGTCTACACGGTTCGAAGTTGTTAAATTTGATGGAAAAAGTGATTTCGGGTTATGGAGGAAAAAGATTAGGGTTATTCTGGTACAACAAAAGTAACCAAAATCTTAGACGAAGATAACCTTCCACCAACAATTACAGAAGCTGAAAAAAGAGATATAGATGAGATGGCCTATTCGACGATAATTCTGTATTTTTCGGATGGAGTGCTTAGGCTAGTAGATGAGGCCACTACTACAGCGGAGTTGTGGAAGAAACTGGAAAGTCTTTATTTGACTAAGTCCTTGCCAAATAAATTATATCTAATGGAGAAATTCTTTGGATATAAGATGGACTCAAGTAAAGGCTTAGAAGAGAACCTAGATGAATTTCAGAAGATTATAGTTGATCTCAATAACATCGGTGAGAAGATGTCGTACGAAAATCAAGCAATTATTCTTATGAATTCTTTGCCAGAATCGTATCGAGAAGTTAAGGTATCTATTAAATATGGACGGGATTCATTGTCCATGGATATGGTGTTGGATGCCTTGAGAATGAGAAATTTTGAGATTAAAAAGGAATGCAAGGATGGAGAGTTACTCATGGCCAGAGGCAGAAGTGAGAAAAAGAACGAAAAAGGAAAAAAGTCGAGATCCAGGTCGAAATCAAAGGGGAAAAGTAAAAAGTGTTTCCTGTCATAAAGAAGGACACTTTAGAAAAATTGCCCATTGAATAAGAGCAAGGAAGCATCAAGTAGCAAGCTTACAGGGGATTCTAGTGCAGCAAATATTACTAATGGGTATGATTCAGTAGAGGTTTTGATGGTGTCTAGCAGGGATATTCAGAATGCTTAGATCATGGATTCAGGGTGCATGTTTCACATGACTCCTAATCAGGATTTCTTGATTGACTTTCAGGAAAATGATAGGGGATCAGTTTAAAATGATGGGGGATCAGTTTTACTTAGTGATAATGATGCTTGTGATATAAAAGGAATTGGGTCAGTTCGAATTGCAATACATGATGGTATGATCAGAATTCTTACAAATGTAAGGTATGTTCCAAAACTCAAACGAAATCTAATTCTCTGGGCGAATTAGATAGAGCAGCTTATTCTTATAAATATGGGAATGGAGTTCTGAAGCTTATCAAGGGTTCTTTGGTTAAGCTGAAGGGGACCTTGAGGAATAGTCTTTATGTGTTGGAGGGTACTGTAGTTTCAGGTAGTGCTGCTGTTGCATCTGGGAAAGAAGCAAATAAATCTATGTTATGGCATAACAGACTAGCTCATGTCAGTGAAAGAGGTCTTCAAGCTCTTTTAGAACAAGGTTTGCTTGGAGGAGTTAAAGACATTGAACTCCCATTTTGTGAACATTGCATAATGGGAAAGTCTACTAGAGTGAAGTTTGGGAAAGGGAAGCATTCTACTATAGGAATTTTGGATTATGTTCATTCAGATTTGTGGGGTCCTACAAAGGTACCTTCTATGGGAGGTTCGAGATACTTTATGTCAATCATTTATGACTTTTCAAGAAAAGTGTGGATGTATCCAATGAAATAGAAGGACGAAGCTTTTGGGAAATTTCTTGAATGGAAAAAGCAGGTTGAGAACCAGATAGGCAGAAAGGTAAAGTATCTGAGGACGGACAATGGTTTGGAATTTGTGAATCATAAATTTGATAAATTTTGCAAATCTGAGGGAATTACAAGGCATTTCATTGTTACGTACACTCCACAACAGAATGGTTTAGCTGAGAGGTTCAACAGAACAATTATAAAGCATACAAGATGTCTCTTGACAAATGCTTCATTACCCTTGAAATTTTGGGGGGGAAGCTGCCCAAACAGCCTATTATCTTATTAATAGGAGTCCGTCTTCTGCTTTAGGCCAAAAGACTCCTCAGGAGATATGGACAGGAAAAGCTCCAAGCTTGTATCATCTCAGAGTGTTTGGATGTTCAGCTTATGCTCATGTTAAGGAAAGGAAGTTGAATAAGAGGGCACTGAAATGTATGCTTATTGGCTATCCTTAGGGTGTTAAAAGATATAAACTTTGGTGCTTGGAAGAGGGCAGAAATAAATGCATTATCAGCAGAGATGTGATCTTTAATGAAACAAAGATGTCATTTCATGTCAAAGAGCAGCAGAAACAGCAGACAGTTGATCAGGTTGAAGCAGAGGTTAGAATTGATTCTAAAGCACAACCATCATTTAGTTTAGGTGATTCCAGTGATCAGTCATCCAGTTCTGATGGTAGACAGCCTCAACTACAGAGGACATTGATTGATTAGGGAGCTTTTGGTGAAGAAAGCTCAAGTGGTAGTGACATACAGAACTATCAGCTTACACGTGACAGGACTCAGCGGGTGAGGTATGCTTCTACGAGTTATGGTTATGCTGATTTAGTTGCTTATGCTCTTACTTGTGCAGTTGACAGTATTGAAGTAGAGCCTCTTACTTTTGAGGAGGCTATTGTATCTTATTCGAAGGAATAGTGGAAGGATGCTATGGAAGTAGAGTTGTTCTCATTGCAAAAGAATCTGACATGATCATTGGTTCCAAAGCCTCTTAATCAGAAACTCATTTAGTCAAAGTGGATTTATAAAATCAAGCCAGGTACAGGAGGTGACAGCAAGCCTAGGTATAAGGCTAGACTGGTAGCCAAGGGCTACACTCAAAAGGAGGGAGTTGACTTTCATGAGATTTTCTCTCTGGTGGTGAGGCATTCGTCCATTCGACTAATTTTATCTATTGCTGTTCACTTTTATATGTTTGTTGAATAGATGGACGTCACCACAGCTTTCCTTCATGGTGAATTAGAGGAAGTGATCTACATGGCTCAACCTAAGGGCTATGAGGTGAAAGAAAAGGAAGACATGGTTTGTCATCTTCACAGGTTCATCTATGGACTGAAGCAATCGCCGAGGCAGTGGTATATCAGGTTTGACACATTTATTCTGAAGCAGGGGTTTCACAAAAGCTCATATGATGCCTACGTATACTGGAAACTATCTCAGAAAGGTACATATACTTATCTACTTCTGTATATGTAGATGATATGATTCTGGGATATGCTATGTGTATGACAAATAGGTTTATGTCAAATCTCGGGAAGGAGCATTGGAATGCAGTTAAATGGGTGCTTCGATATGTGAAAGGTAGTGTCAGTGTATCATTGTGTTTTAGCAGGGATTGTGAGAAATCCGCACTGTTGGAAGGCCAGATGCAAATTATGCTGCAAACCTTGACAAAAGAAGGTCTCTATCAGGCCATATTTTTCGTTTGTTTGGTAATGTGGTCAGTTGGAAGGTTTCTCTACAATCAGTTGTTGCCTTATCTACTACCGAGTCAGAGTATATTTCAGTGGGTAAAGCTGTGAAAGAGGCAGTGTGGTTGAAAAAGATAGTTGATGAGTTGTTGTCGTAGGAGTTCATTTCTATCATCTGTTGTGATAGCCAGAGTGCTATTCATCTTGCGAAGAATCCATCTCAACACGAACAGTCTAAGCATATCGATGTCAAATTTCATTTTATCAGAGAAGTTGTGGCCCAGAAAGATGTTGAACTGGTCAAGGTTCATACAGTTAAGAATTTGTCAGATATGTTAACCAAGGTTCTTCCAGCCCATAGGTTTAAATACCTATTAGATGGGTTAAATATTAAATCTGGATGATAGGATGATTGGAGAATCAGCTTGGCACTTAAATATTCTTGTTATGAGGGAGATTTTTAGAAAATAACAAGGTATTTAAGTGGGTTTTATTGGGTTTTTTTGAAAAAATAAAAGGCTCAATGACATTCTTGTAATTAATGAGCAGTGGCATTTTTACAATTATCTATTCTTCTCCAAAAATAGGGCTTAATTTTGTGTGACCTTGAGGTTGAAAAAAAAGGGGCAGCCACTGAGAAGAACAGAGGAAAAAATTCGAAGATGCCGTCGCAGTCGATCGAGAAGAAAACGGAAGCAGCAAACGTTCAGAGATCCGTTCCTCCGTTCGACGTGCATCCGCAGCGTGTGCATGAAGAAGAGCCGTGTCTGGTTGATCGTGGGTGCGTCTGTCAGTTTCGGTTCAAGTGTCGTGGGTTTTCGGTCTGGCGAGGTCGACAAGTGCAGACCGGTCTAGGAAGGTTCGATCTGAGCAAGCGGTTCGTCCGGCAGCGGTTGTTAGTGAGAGAGACACGCGAATCTGTGTGGTTCGTCGGTCATAGGCGGGTAGCACACTGTTTTGGGCTGTTTTGCAGCAGGTTGTTCTCAGTTTTCAGAGACGATGTTGTGTGTGGATCTCTCGATATCAGTGGATATTGAAATTACATATTGGTGATTTCGTTGATTATCTGTAATTTGTAAAATTTCTTTATTGCTCATTAATAAATTAATTCAAATTGGTTCTCAAAGTGGATGTAGACCAAACTGGTTGAACCATGATGTGTTATTTTATTGAATGGAAATATGGATTATATGCGTTGATGCATTGCGTTGTGCACTCAAGTTTCCCCAGCGGAATTCAAGTGTAAATTCCTCCGAGTTTCCTGATAAGTCCAAGGTCAAACACAGGGACTTGTGAAAATAGTTGCGTTGGTAATGTTATGAAAACATTGTGGTAATCGAGTAAATAAATAAAGTGTGGGTGTGTTGTTTCGTTGATGAAAAAGAAGTAAATAAAGATGGCGGATTTGACAAAGATAATTGCATTGATAGATGCAATGAGTATGCGATGAACGGGTTGGGAAGTCTTTTAGCTAGTGTTACTCGGGAATGTGTCAAACCTTGTGATCATGTTACAACCATGCACAAAATGCATGAAAGCAAGGTGACCGCATACAATCATACTTTATTGCTAAGATGCATACGATGCGTTGATAAAAAATAGTGCTCATTCCTAAGTGCCTAACTCTCGTTTATTGGAGTGTCCCATTAGATAACGAACGGGGGTTAGATCGAACTAATGAGTTTAGTCGATTAATCTCGAATCGTTGGAGCCCATGATCTATAGGTTCACGAGGTCCCCCTACTAGCTCGTAAATGGATAAGCTTTAGGGTAGCTTGAGAAATTAATTAGAAACATTCAAATTAAATGGAACAAGAGAATATATATATATATATGATTTAAATATATGAAGATGATTATTGTGCAAAAATTAATTTAATATTTGATATTAAATTAATTTATGAAATTAATTTAAGAAAATCATTTTCAATTAAAATGGTTTTGAAATAATTTTTTGTTTTAAAAAGAAAAGTAAAAATCGTTTTTGCATGGTGCACAAAATGGAGATTGAATTTTTTTCATTACCTTCATCTTCATGCTCACACAAAGGCCATTATCTTCTTTTCATTGATTCTCCAAGCATGAGTTGCAAGCCATGCACTTCACTTCTTTGCATGTTCATCTACAATATATAAAGAAGATTAGAGTCATTTGAGAAGAATTAATACATAATTTTTTAGAGAAGAATTTATGCGAGAAGAAACTGTTCTTCTTGTCCGGTTGTGAGTGTTCTTCATTGTTCTTCACTTTTTCAAGTTATTCTTGAATCCCACAACTTTACCTAAAGCTTCAAGATGATAGTAGGGAAGGCTTTGAGGTGCTTCACGGTGATATCAAGTGAATACTGATGCTTTACAATTGGTTTCTTGGAGAGTTCATCAAAGGTATGATCTTAAAACCTTCTTTTTAGAAAAGCATGCTTTAGTTTCTGCCAAAACTAGTGAATTTGAATGGATCCTTGATACTTCTGCTGCATGTTATTTAAATCTTTCACATACCTACTCATGAAGTAGCAAAATCTTCAATAAGTCCATTGAGTCTTGCTAGAATTTATACAAAGATTGAAAAAAATTACGAAAATCGCTCTAAAAATTACGAAGAAAAGCTCTCAAAATCATTAAAATGGGTCTCTCTTGTAAAAATGCCTGGAAAAATGATTTTACACAAATGTCGCAGTGTTGCAATGTTGGTAGGAAGCGTTGTAGCACTCCCTTGCATAGCCAAACACATTTTTTTCTCTTTCTGCCAAAATACGTAGTGTTGCAACACTAACCTATATATCAGCATTCTACCTCGACCTTTTAATAATAGACAAATAATGATAGACAACAAAAATCCACTTTTAATGGCACACAAAAGATGTCGGTTTGCCAAAAAATCTACACATTTTCATATTTTCTTCCTTCTTTTCTTCTTTTCCTTTGATCCATTGCTCAGTTTGGCTATATTTTTTATCCTTTTTGCTCCAATTTCATCCAATTTTGTTGTAATGACTCTAAAATGCACTCGGGACTATTTTACCTATTGACATATTAATCAAATTAATAGTATAAAATTGAGGAAATTAACATGTAAAATATAGTTCTTTTCAAAACCTATCAAAATACCCCAACTTTGCTCTTGATCATCCCGAACAAGTAAAATTGAAAACATACATTCAGTCAAAATAGGAATCACTTAATTGTTTATTCATTTGTTTGTTCATTCAAATTATTTATAGGCTCAATTGACTTAAACAAATATTTGATTCTTAACTCTTTTCTCAACAATGAAGGAAGCATTGATACAGTCAAGCATTTAGAAACTTAGAATTTATTAAAAATCAATTGAGACTTGTTTTTTAAAAGAAAATTCTTTTTCTAGCAAAATCATGAAAGAAATGAGTGCAAAGTTTTAGTTTATTTAAGAGTCTAAGGCTAGTGGTAAGGTTCTATCTAATTCTCAATTCTTCTTCGCCCTACATTGGCTCAATTATAGTCTAAAATATACCTAAACTTGCAAAAAAGAGAGGTAATTATAAGGCAAGGGTGCCTTTTATAAACTCACGCACACAAATCTTAATTGACATTTATTTTATCTAGAGCGATAGCTTCCACACTCCGACTGTCAGGAACCTGTCACTCTTTTCTCATGGTCCCTAACTAGACACGATAGAGGTAGCTCTTTTCACCTTTATCCATGCACACACATGTTAGTGAAAGTTATGTTGTTTTCCAAGCTTGCTTATTTCTTTTATTTTTTTTACGTGCTAGCAACTTTTTTTTAGTAAGCCCTATTTTATCCTCTTTGTCTAGACTTGCTTCTAAAACAAGTTAGTTGTTCTCAAGACCAAAAGTTGTCCTATCGGGGTAACAAAAAAAATCAAGTAGAAATGACATTTCTAAAAGTCTAAGATTCTAAATAAACATAAAAACAAAGCATTCAATTTTTTTATGAAATTAAAAGGAAAAGAATTGTTCTTTTGAAAAAATGGTTTCAAAATTTTGTTAGAAAAATTTAAAATGTCTAAAATGTTGTTTGTATCTTTGCTAAAAAGAGTGTGTTGTCAAAATTTTCATCAATAAGAAAGAAATGATTGTTTAGAAATCTAATGAGAATATAAAACAAAATGAATGTGATTATTTTATTTTGTATTTTCATGCATTCATTCAATCATGCATTTATTCATTTATAGCAAAATAATCTTTTGGAGCATCAAAAAGAAATCGTGATTCACAATCTCAAAGTCATCATCATAAAGCCACAAACATATAGTCAAGATATCAAAATATCAAAATGACAATATCTAAATCTAACTCGAGCTCAGATGCTTAAGGGTTCTAGACATGCATTTATATATCAATATAGAGCAAAAAGTTTTGTAAGACTCATTTTTCTATGAAAAAAATGTAAAAATAAAAATAAAAAACATGTAAGCAATGTTTTCCACCTCCAACTTAAAAATTGAACATTGTCCTCAGTGTTTAAACTATGCATATAGGTTCAAGAACAAAAAGTAAGGGATGTAGATAGAAACTTCCCTTATTTTGTGGTTGCCTATTCTTTTGCTTGAGAGAATTCCTTGTTTTTTTTTTTTTTTTTGCGAGCTTTCCTTTTTTCTTGAGTTTTCCTTCAAAGAAAAATAAAAATTGATTATTCTTGATTCTTTTATTTATTAACAGAGTATGCTAAGAAATAAAAAAAAAATAACAGAGTAAGAGAAAAAGAAAAGAAAAAATTTGAAAATGAAAAGAAAGAGAAAATTCATCCTGTTTTGCAAATTTTTAGTGTCGCTTGCTCGAGTGGTGAAGAGGGTGATCACATGTATGAGGGATTAGTCAAACGCAAGTCCAATTGAACTTGGTTTGCATGCCCTTCGTTGTAGACTTTAAGCTTATGCTCGTTCACTATTTGCCTCATGATTTGTATCTAAAAGTACGTGTAGATAAGGATGAAAAATGAGGTTGAGATAGAAGGAAATGAATGACGAATCACTTCTCTAGGTGAGAGGATTAGGTGATGTGTTGAGATGATGCAATGCACTTTGAATAATGCATACAAGCTTTTTGTTCTCTATGGAATGCCACCGCAAAAAATGATATGCGATGTCTTCATCACGCTACCTGATGATATATGCGATGCTATAAAATTCACTATAAAATACCAATTAATGTGTTCATAAAGTTTATGCATGTCACAAGTTTTCTCATGATGAAGCCAAGTATAATTCTACCGTGAGTTTCTCAGAATGATCCGAGGTCGAACACGGGGATTTGCGATGCTAGTGCGACAATAAAGTGATATATGCTACCATAAACAAATTAAGATTGTAAGGTGCTAAAGAGTAAAATGTGGTGATTAATGAACAAATAGGTAAATAAATCTAAAATTGTGCAAGATGTGCATGAGAGAATGTGATGGCAAGTCTTGTGGATAGAATCACAAAGTGAAAACGGGTTTGGGGAAAAGATTATCACAAGTTTGTCAATCAAATTGAGGACGCAACTAAGGTTTCGTCTTCCCTTGGCTTACACCTTTCGGTGATCGCCTACGTTACCATATTTCTATGATGATCAGGGACGAACATTTCCAAACGCAAGGTTGTTTTCTTTTCTAGAAATACTTCTTGCTTTAGTTAACGCATTCTATCAACCTTCTTTCAAGAGGTGGATTGACATCTTCACTTCTACTCTCGCAGGTGAAGATACCATTGAGCATATGTTAAATAAACTTAGCTGACTTCTTCAACATGGATTGACTCACTCGCTGAATCTTTCCCCTACACCCTGGATGTTTAGTGACTCATAGTGAAAGAAATGAAGGATGAATGCATAATGGTGAACACAGAGATGAAGATGAACATGATAGTGATATTAATTGGTAAAGATAAAGTGTTTGTTACAAAGATATGAATGAAAGATAGAAAATGAACAACAAACGATGAACAGAAAGTAAGAACAGTCGAGAGTTGCATGTCAATGTCTTGGCACGGATCCTAATCGGAGTTGCTTGCTTGTCGGCGCGATGGAGAAATGAGGTGGAGAACTTCCTTCTCTGTAGAGTTCTTGGGGAAGAATGTTCCTTGCACATAACTTCTTTTTTGTTATCTTTTTCTGTGTGTTCTTCTTCTGCTGAGTGTTGCTATTTATAGACATTAGCATCTCTTGCGTCAGTGGTCTCGCTCTAAAAAGTTAGTTTTTCCTGTCGAGGCTTGGTGGGAATGTTCATTCTATTCCACTTTCCATTTGTTAGGCCGTACATCAGAAAAAGCTGTACGATTTCAGAAATCCCCGAGAATGCATTGATCTTTTTTGTCCACGAGCAATCGTCGCATGCGGTGATACCTGTTACCTACAAAACAAAGGTTTGGACATCCTTTTTGCCATCGTAATGCGGTCAGTGGGTATGTTTGTGATACTTTTACAATTTTTGCGTTTCTAAGCCAATTTTACTATGTTCGACACAACTTTTTCTTACTATTGTCTCATATTCTAAGTAAGATGATATAAATAACTTGTATTTCTACTAGTTATAACACCCCCCAAATTTAGAAGTATGCTTGTCCTCAAGCATATCCTATACTAAAGTAATTCAGCTTAAGTCCTAAGTCCTTATTTTGAACCGATCAACTACTCAAAATGCTATTCCTCTACATAATTTCTCAAAATCACTTGTTCTTTCTATCCTTTGAACATTTCTTCAAAATGCTCTACTTTAGTCTTACCTTAGACAAACCTCTGCTCAAAGTTCCCTTCTTGTTTTGAAAAATGCTTTCTTTTTCTTGTAAAAATGGAATGCACCTTTTATGTCATAACCTGGTTTGCGTCATACCATAAGGATCATTGATCATGGTTACACTCTTCGTTTTAGCTTACTCCCACAGGTGTCATGCGAACATCCAACTTCGGTTGTGTACCTAGCTCAACTTCAACTCTTATCCCTTGACCAAGTTTTTTTTTTTTTACTTTAGCTGAACAGTGGAGTTGTCTCTTCTCTTTTATTCTTCTTCTCTTTTTTTTTTGTGTTGCATCGATCCTGGCAACCTACCTTTGTTTTGGCTTACCTACATGGGTGTCATGCGAAGTATCCAACTACGGCAGGTTCTTTCCCAACTTAATTCTTATCAGGTTGGGATTTTCCCTTGCGCTGACAGCGGATTTTTTTTTTTTTTAGAAGAACGCATTTGCTCAGACCCTTCCTACCCCCAAATTTAGAGGGTCGGAAGGTCCTCATTGCTGTTTTGAAAAGAAAAGACAAAACACTTAGTCAAAAGTTTGAAAAGAAGGTTTGAGCAGAGTCTTGTACTAGAGAAGGTAAAGTTGAAACTATCGCGATGAATTGTCTAAGTGTTAGGCAAAAAATGCGATATATAAAGAAATTTCGTTAAGGTTACGCATAATACTCATCATAACAGTGTAAATAAACGGCGCAAAAGAGAGAAAAAAAAAAGGAAATACAGCAATAAATTGACAAATGATGAGATAAACAAAGAGGCCAAGGAATAAGGAAAGATAGTCATTCAATATTCATAAATTGACTAAGTACAAAAGATTTTAATAGCAGCAAACACAAAAATTTCAACAAAAAAATAAGGAAGAAAATACAAAGGTAGGGAAGAAGGCGATACACCCCCAAATTTAGACTTGAGCTGGGGGCTCATTGTGCGACGGAGGTTGTGAAGCTTCAGGCGGCACTTCTTAAAAGAAAAGAGGTTATCGCAGATGGTGAGGAACCACGGGACCATGTAAATATGTGGTTAAGAAGTTGAAGTACTTGTGGTTGTGTTCTGCTAACTGCCTCTGATTTAGGCGAAGAGTAAAGATGTTGCGTTGTATGTTGATCATCGCCTGGCGCAGCTTTACGTTGCTTTCTCGCAACTTCATGAGGGTTTGGCAGAAGAAGGAGAGTTCTTGGGTTAAAAAGCCCCACATGTCATCAAGGCCAGCAATAATGGATATGGTGGGAGGAGATGCCATCGATATCTCACCTGCATTAGTTTGAGGCTAAGTGGAAGTTTCTACACCCAAACCGTGTAGGTCATTAACATGTGGTGAAGCTTTAAGAGACAGGTGGTTGGCGAGGGATGGCTAATGGATGTTGCTGGTGATGGGGGGTTGGAGTCCGAGACAAGAAGAAGGTTGGTAAAATGATTAGGAAGAGGGGAAAGGGGATAAATGGTGGGACTTGGTGGTCAAATGACTAAAGGTAAATGATCTTCCAAGGGCTCATTGGGTGGCTGATGCGATGCACTGCCTTCGATAACTTCCTTGCCTTTGTCATTGTGTCACCGTCGTTTGGGTCTGGGCGATTGCGGCACATTAAGATCGATGAAGGGCCTCTTTGGTGGAGGCTCAAGGCAATGGGGCGAATCCTTGAAAAGAACTCCCAAGATTTTAGTGTTGATGAGGCCATGGACTTTTGTCATAGGTTCGTCTTCGATGCCAATGCCTACAGATAGGCATAGGCTGGAGATAGTCCACAGAAAGAAGTATTGACCCCTGATGCGGCCTACATAGCTTCTAATTTGCCTTGCATGTAGTCTGCCCACATTGATCGAAATGCCGCGTGTAATGCATTATGCGGCCATGACTCGATCCTTTGAAATTGTTTTTTCATGAATGGTTGGGATGAGCCGCCTCTTCACCTGTTTCTGGCAGTAGACGGTTGGATGCAAGGGTTCTAATGTCGGTCAAGGACACCATCCAATTGGTGCCTGGTTGCGCCAATATTCTCAATGTGTTCTTCATATGTTCCTTAATAGGATCATCAATCAGCTTGTTATTGGGTGCTTCTGGGAAATCCTTTAACTTATAGAGCTGATTGATGTCCTCAACACTAAATGGCACTACCCTCATGATCGGTCTGTATTGTGGCGCAACTCTTCTCCATTATTATGCCAATCTCAAAATCTTCTTCTTCAGTTTCTTCCTGAAGCTTGTGCCATTGTTCTTTCTGCAGTTCTCCAAGATACTGATAGTCTTCCATATCATTTGGGTATTTCAACGCATTAAGAACGTAGAACTTGGCTTGCTAATTATCAACCCTTATGGTAAGCTCTCCCTTTTGTTCGTCGATCAGCACGCGCCCAGTTACGAGAAATGGGTGACCTAATATTGTCGACACCTCAGTATCAGCTTCTAGTCTAGTATAATGAAGTCAGCTGGAAAGATGAATTTGTCTACTTGCATAAGCACATCCTTTATCTTGCCCTCTGGATGTGTTATTGACTTATCAGCCAACTGGAACGGATTGTGGTGGGTCTTGCGTCGCCAATGTCTAACTTTTTAAAGATTGATAAAGGCATCAGGTTGATACTTGCCACTAAGTCATAGAGCACGTTTCCGACTTCTTTCCCCCCAATCGAGCATGGTAATGTGAAACTTTTCGGATCTTTCATTTTCTTGGGGATATTGTTCTAGAATAGTGCACTACACTCGTATGTTAGTGCAACGATTTCATTTTCCCCGATCTTCCTCTTATTGGCGAGTATATCTTCGAGGAACTTCACATAGATGGGCATCTGTTCTAGCGCTTCCACTAGGGGAATGTTAATATGTAGCTGTCAGAGAACATCTAGGAACCTCTTGAATTGCTTACATCGTCCTTCTTTTTCAACCTAGATAGGAATGGTGGAGGATCCCGCCGTACTTCATGATCGATTGACTGTTCTTTAAGGTCCCTCATTTCCTGAGTTCTTAGGGCCAGAGATTATTCCGGTGAGGGTGTTTGTGATGATTCTTGTTCTGGGGTCTATGAAGATTCATTCTGTGTAGTAGTCATTGCTTCCAAACTGGTGGTTCTATTGTTCATATTCAAGTGGTCATTATTGGTGGTTGCTCCTTCTGATCGACCTATTCCTTCTAGTACTATTGACACAGGGATCGCCTTTTTACTGCTTCTCAATGTCACCGCTTGACATTATTCTTTTCCACTAGATCTGGGTGCTTCTGAGTTGCTGGATAGTGTATCAGGTGGTCCATTTTTCAATTCGGTCTCAAGCTGCCCAACCTGTACCTCCAAATTTCTAATGGAATGCTTGCGACTGAATGAGCGTGCTATTCTTCTGTATGTATTCTTTAGCAGTGATTCTAAGAATGATGAATTGGATGAAGTGTTGGATGAAGAGGGTTGGTTGTTAGGTTGTCTATTCTAATAATGATTTTGGCCTTGACCATGGTGATGAAAGCCTAGAGGATTTCCTCTATTCCCTGAATAATTGGTCTGTATATTTCTCTGGCCTCCCTAGTTAGTATTCCCTCCCCAACTGAAGTTGGGATGATTCCTCCAACCTAGGTTATATGTGTTGCTGAAGGGGTTATTGTGGACCGAATATACTGATTGTTGGTTTGACTAGCAGGCTTGCACTGAATGAGCCTCTCCACATTGTATACAACTTACTGCTGCCACTTGCGTCAGTACACTGGCTTGCGCTGCATTTTGAGAGAGCACTCCTTGATTTATGGCCATGGTTTGTAGGAGTGAGGTGACTATAGCCATCTAGGCGGCCAACATGGTCATTGTGTCCATTAGTACAATGGCGCTCTCTATTTTCCTTCGTTTTGTGCTTTTGCCTCCATATCCATCATTAACCCAATCATCCGTATTTTGCGATATGCAATCTAGGATGACTTTCACTTTAGTATATGTCTTATCCATAAAACCTCTTGCTGCTGAGGCGTCTACGACTACTTACGTCACTCTATTCAGGCCATTATAGAAAGTTTCCATAAGAACGCAATCTGGAATCCCAATATGTGGACAGTTCTTCACCAAACGTTGAAAGCGCACCCATGTTGTGCTCAAAGTTTCATTGTCTGCTTGCTCGAAATTTAGTGCTTCCTGTTGTCATCTTGCATTAACGGCGAGAGGGAAGAACTTCTTCATAAATCTTTCTACCAGCTGATCCCAAGAGTTAATCTCGTTTGGCTTCAAAGAATGAGCCCATTTCTTGGCCTCATCTCAGAGTGTGTAAGGAAATAGATAGAGTTTGCTGCCTTCGGGTATCACACTAGGAATAGAGAACGTATTGCACATCTGGACAAAACTAGTGAGGTGTGCATGCGAGTCTTTTCCTTGCAAACCTCCAAATTGGCCCGTGTTTTGTATCTTTAGAGCATAACAGGTTTAATCTCAAACCTAGCGTTTTCTACCACCGTTGGTCTTGCGATACCAGGCGAAAAATCATATAAGTTGGGTGCCGCATAGTTCCTTATAGGAATATTGCGATTAGCAGCCAAGAAGATTGGGTCTTATAGCGGCCGATTCATTCCTTTATTTACTTCAACTCTATCATTGTTGTTGTTTGCCAAATTTTTGCGACGCCTATTACGATTTTGGCATGCTCTCCTGCGAAAGGTTCTCTCGATTTCTGGGTCGGTGTTGAATTTTGGATTTGTCCCAGTACTTATACACTGTCAGCTGCTTTTTGCTTAAGCACACCATACTCGAGAAACTTGTCATGCACAATATCACAAAAAATATCAACACTAAAGTCACCAATCCCCGGCAACGGTGCCAAAAACTTGTTCTCTATGGAATGCTGCCGCAAGAATGATATGCGATGTCTTAATCATGCTACCCGATGATATATGTGATGCTATAGAATTCACTGTAAAATGCCAATTAATGCGTTCATATAGTTGATATATGCGTGCCACAAGTTTTCTCACGATGAAGCCAAGTATAATTCCACCGCGAGTTTCTCAGAATGATCCGAGGTCAAACACGAAGATTTGTGATGCTAGTGCGACAATGAAGTGATATATGCAACTATAAACAAATTAAGATTGTGAGGTGCTAAAGAGTAAAATGTGGTGAACAAATTAAAATTGTGAGGTGCTAAAGAGTAAAATGTGGTGATAAATGAACAAACAGGTAAATAAATATGAAATTGTGCAAGGTGTGCATGAGAGAATGTGATGGCATGTCTTGTGGATAGAATCACAAAGTGAAAATGGGTTTGGGGAAAAGATTATCGCAAGTTTTTCAATCCTATTGAGGACGCAACTAAGGTTCCGTCTTCCCTTGGCTTACACCTCTCAGTGATTGCTTGCGTCACCATATTTCTATGATGAGCAGGGACGAACGTTTCCAAACATAAGGTTGTTTCCATCTTTTGAAATACTTCTTGCTTTAGTTAACGCATTCTATCAACCTTCTTTCAAGAGGTGGATTAACATTTTCACTTCTGCACTAGTAGGTGAAGATGCCATTGAGCATACGTTAAATAAACTTAGCTAATTCTTCAACGTGGATTGGCTCACTACTTGTTCAATCCTTCCCCTACACCCTGGAGGTTTAGTGACTCATGGTGAAAGAAATGAAGGATGAATGCATAATGGTGAACAGAGAGATGAACATGAACATGATAGTGATATTAATTGGTAAAGATAAAGTGTATGTTACAGAGATATGAATGAAAGATAGAAAATGAACAACAAACGATGAACAGAGAGAGTTGTGTGTCAATGTCTTAGTACGGATCCCAATCAAAGCTATTTGCTTGCCGATGCGATGGATGAATGAGGTGAAGAACTTCCTTATCAGGAGAGTTCTTGGGGGAAGAATGTTCCTTGCACAGAACTTATTTTTCATCTGTTTTTCCGTGTGTTCTCCTTATGCTGAGTGTTGCTATTTATAACTTTAGCACCTCTTGCATCTGTGGTTTTGCTTTAAAAATTTAGTTTTTCCTGTCGAGGCTTGATGGAATGTCCGCACTGTTTCCATTCCATTTGTTAGGCTGTACATCAGAAAAAGTTGTATGATTTTAGAAATCCCAGAGAATGCGTTGATCTTTTTTGTCCACGAGCAATCGTCACAAGTGGTGATACCTGTTACCTACAAAACAAAGGTTTGGACATCCTTTTTGCCATCGCAATGTGGTCAACGAGTGTGTTTGCGATACTTTTACAATCTTTGCGTTTCTAAGCCAATTTTACTATGTTCAACGCAACTTTTCCTTCCTATTGCCGCATATTCTAAGTAAAATGATATAAATAACTTGTATTTCTACCAATTATCACTTTTCCTAAATCAGATCCAAGTATAAATCTAACACAAGTTCCTGGTAAATCTAGGGTCAAACACGGTGATTTTATGACAAACTAACACAGGCCTCCATTGTTTCAGTTACATAAAGGTCCTAGATTAATGCGGGGGAGGTTTATTTACACTAATCTCAATGCACGCATACAAGAGGACATAAGAGTTCAATTGAAACAGAGGGATTTAGGAATCAACGTGCTAAATGCTTGGGATATGCGTTGATTCCATGTAAGAAGAATATGTGTGTGAAGGTGTAAGGGTGAAGTAAAGATTATATGAATGCTTTTTTACAAACCAAGTGTATGTGGATGCATTATGTTTCTGTTCCTCATATCATATCATTCAACATTTCTCAATGCAAATACCACATATATTTCTATTTCTAGGGTGCATGTGTTGGTCACAGAAAGTAGTAAAAGTACAAGTACTTTTATTTAAATAGTGCATTTTGACTCAATGCGTTCTCTAGTTATCCTATTTTCTCGAATAGTTTAACTACTTTATAAATTCAACCAAGTGGTCAAGATTATTAAAGCTTGAAATTTAAGTGTGCAACAAATTAGGAATTTGGCAATCACATACAATGGATTGTAAACAGAGAGACAAGAGTGGATGGATCAAATGTAAGATTGAATTTTAAAGATAGAAACTATTTTTACAACAATCACACTTAATCCGTGGAATGGAAACGGAAGTGAAATAAAAGAAAGGAAATAAGTCAAAACACAGAGTTCAATCTCTTGTCCTCTTTGGCTTGATTCAAATGCGTGTGCAACCAACTTGGTAAAGAAACGAAGAAGAACTCTCTCTCAAGCTTGGTCTTCGACAACTCTCCTTAACTAATGATGACAATGGTTCTTTTCCTCCTATCTCCTTCTTGCAATAGCAGAGCAACTACAATCTAAGTTCTATGGTTTCTATAAGAATGTCCCCCTTTTTGGTTGCAAGTCTTCTTACTTATAGGCATTTTCCTCGACAACTTGTGATAAGACAACATTAATTTCTGTGTCGGTCAGCTGCCTGCCAGTTCAAATGTTTTTCAAACGTCGCAAGTCAGATGCTCATACCTGTAAGTGGTGATTTGACAGAAGAAGCGCGAGCCAATGTATCTTTTCTGTGTTGGACAACTTCGACGCATGCTCTTGTGTTAGCTTGACCTACAATACTTAGTGAATTTCTTGAAATCCTATAATAAGATGCGTTAGTGAAGTAGTTTTAACATGAAGTATGCTTTTGCAAGAGTTAGTGATATTTTGAAGAATTCCATGTGTTTTCCCTTAAGATGAATGGGTTTTTATCATTAAGAATCCTAATTGTTCCAACTTTTAAGAGACAATAACTTGTATTTCTACAAGTTATCACTCACCTTGAAATTTTTTCCTATTTCAAGGAGCATCAAAATTCTTGGTGTTTTTAGGCCTTTTCTTCTTGGGATTCTTGAAACAACTACCCAAGAATTTTCTCTTCTTAGAAGATGGGAGAGTCTTGGACTCAATTCCTTTTAACTACACTTTAAAAATAGAGAAAAAGTTAGTTTTATTTTTGTTATTACAAATAAATTTAGAATTAGAATCATGAGTTGAAGGTTTTTCTTTCAAACAATCATTTTTTTTGTTGAATTTATTTTTAAAGTATCAACATTTTGGCAAAAATTGTTGGAGGATTTTAAATCATCAATTTTTTTTGAAGAAGATTGATCATTTTTGCAAATTTCAAGAGAAGAATTAGAAACATGCTTTTTGTTTGAAACATTATGATCGCAAAACTTAAGAGATGCATGAGAAGAATTATGGGAAATAAAATTAGAGTCATAATCAATAGAGGGAGCTGCCAAACAATTAAAATTTTCATACAACATAGAATCAACAATATCATCTATCTCATCATGTGTATCAATGGAGCAAAGAGACAAGTACTCTTCTGGAAATTTCATGGCATCATAAATGTTGAATGATTTTACTTCTCCATCAAATTCTACCAACAAAGACCCTTTATCTACATTAATTCTAGTTTTTTGTGGTTTTCATGAAGGGTCTTCCTAGTAAGATAGTAGAAGAAGACGTAGTGTAAGGTTCATCCATTTTCAAGATATAAAAATCAACGGGAAAAATCAATTCACCTACTCTCAACAAGACATCCTCAACTATGCCTAAAGGTTGTATGTATGACCTAATGGCAAGTTGTATGCAAACATTAGTCTTTTATAAGCCATTAAATTTTAGGTCTTTATAAATATGATAAGGCATAACATTTATTGAGGCACCTAAATCTAGCATAGCATACGTAATGATTCATTCTTCTATTTTTCATGGCAAGATAAACATTCTCGGATCTCTACATTTTTCGGGTATAACTTTTTTAACAAAGCAGAGACATTCTTACTAACGGTTACTCTCTCCTCTTCCTTCCCTTTTCTTTTCTTAGTACATAAGTCTTTCAAAAATTTAGCATACCTAGGTGTTTGTTGAATAGCATTAAGCAAAGGGATGTTAATTTGTACCTTTTTAAACATCTCAACAAGCTCTAGGTCGGTTTCTTCTCCCTTAGGCCTTGCTAATCTACTAGGGAATGGTGCCTTAGGTACATAGAGTTCTACTTTAGGAGGAGAGTAATCACATACCTCAGAAATAATAGGAGTCTCATCGGTTCACTTACCTTGCTCTATTGTTCTTTCATTATCTTTTCTTGCTTCTTTGAAGGGGATTGAACCAAGTTTGCATCCTGAGAGGAGGAGGATGAGGGAATCTCGTTTTCACTTCTAAGAGTTACTACACTTACGTTCACATGCTCGAGTTAGGTGGGAAGCTTTCTGGATGACTTTCTTTCTAGCTTGCTTACCATGGTTGTTAGTTGGGCTATTTAAGTCCCTAAATTTGTGAAGCCTTGTCTTGTTAGAGTCATTTGGTCTTTTGTTGCAATTCAATATTGTCCTTTTAAACTTGATGTAATTCCTGTTGAAATTTCAAAGAGTGGCCAGCTAGTGATTTTACAACATCTCTAAAGACATACCTAAGGAAGATGATGAGGAAGATTGGTTTCGATTTTCAAATTGTCCTTGAGATCTCCACTTGAAGTTAGGATGATCTCTCCACCCATGATTGTAGGTTTGCCCATGCAGATCGTACTTCCTTTGGAAGCCTCCTATTGCATTCACTTGAGCTTGTGGGCAAGTTTCGAAAGTATGTTCGGCCACTCCATATGCTCCACGTGTCTTAACTTAAGGAAGGCAACCTTGAGCAACCTATGTAAAAAGAGACACAAGATTAGAGACTTGAGTTCTAAGCTCAATTACCTCTTTGGATTGAGCAACGTTGTGGTCGAATCCTTGATTCAAAATTCTGAGAATTTTTCGCCATAGTGGATATGAGTTGACTAGCTTTGGTGGGCTACTTGTCAGCAAGAGCCCCTCCAGCGACAGCATCAATGTTGCTCCTCTTCAATGGAAGCGAACCTAAATAGAAATATTGGATAAGATATTGTTCTAAATTTGATGATGAGGAAATGAAGCACAAAATTGTTTATATCTTTCCCAATATTCATAAGTGACTCTCCTATAACTTGCTTAATGCCATGAATTTCTTTCCTAATATTATGTGCCTTAGATGCAGGAAATTTTTTTTCTAACTTCTTTTTCAAACCATTCCACGTAGTGATGGATCCCACCGGTAAGTAGTACAACTAATCTTTGGCCACATATTTCAAAGAGAAGGGAAAGACCCTAAGATTAAGTTGTTCTTAGGTTACACCATGCGGGCACATTCATCACATACTAAATGAAATTCTTTCATGTGTTTATGTGGATCCTTGTCGAGTTGTCCTCTAAATGTAGGCAAGAGATGCACAAGTCTCGATTATGTTCGAACAGAACGGTAATCTCCGGGTACACTATGCACAATGGTTGTTGATTGTGATCTGGCTCTGCAAGCTCACACAATGTTTGCTTCCTTGCTTCTCCCATAATGCTTGATAAAGTTGGTTCTTCTTCTTCTTGTCTTAGTTCTTCAAATTGTCTTTCTTCTCTTCTTGTTCTTTTTCCTTCGAAGTCGTCTTTTCTTTGCGATCAATGTCTACAATAAAATCACAAAGTACACTCCTAGAGGAGTGAGTCCTGCACAAAAGGAAATTTAATCACACTAACTAGTTTTGGGTTTATCAATTCTCTTATTTTTTTCAGAGGAATTCAAAATTCAAATAAGCCAATTGCACGATTCTTTAGCAACGACGCCAATTTGTTCGAGCTAAAAATGATGTCATTAGTTCAATTTGACCCAAAATAAATAGAATTTGTAAAACACACGCAACTACTAATGCTAACACGTAGTAATAGTGGAAGCACGAGGTCAATCCATAGACAGCCTCTATTAATTGGCAAAATTGGGTTTTGAAATTCAAATGGGGGAGGGGGGATTTTGAGTAAAAATTTATGCAAGAATTTCAATGGAAAAATGATCTTGGGGATTTTATTTAGATTAACCTAATTCTATCATAAACTTAATTGATTTCAAGTAATTCAATTGTTCCATAGTTAATTAAGGCTAAGCCCTAATGCCTTAATTAGCCAATTAACCTAAATTGGTCAACTAACCCTAATTTAGTTCATAAATGCTTCCTAAAGACATTCCACGTTTAATTTCTAAATTGTATTAATTCTTGGGTTTTCTTAACTATGTCATTCTTGAAATTAAGAAGACTAAAATCAAGATTGATTAATTTGAATGTTCTAAACTAGAAAATCTTTTCAAGAAAATAAGAAATAGTCCAAATTCTCATTCAAGATTACTAGTTCTTGCAATCTAATTAAAATTTGCTATAGGGCTATGTAATTTTGCATACAAAAACCTATAAAAATTGAGATTTTAATTTAATCTTTAAAAGATTTTATTCAAGTATCAGCAAGAACATTCAAAAACGAAAAATTGTAAGAAGAAATTAAAAGAAAAGCCTCAAGAATTGATTAATCAAATATAATCCCCAAGAAAAAAGAACTAACCTACTCGCGAAGTAGTAAAATCTTCAAGAAATCCATTAAGTCTTGCAAGAACTTGTACAAATATTGAAGAAAATTACAGAACTCTCTATAAAAAAATATAGAGAAAAGATCTCGAAATCATTAAAATCAGTCTCTCTCGTAAAAATGGCTAAAAAAATTACCTTTACACAGATGTCGCAGCATCGTAACGCTGCTTGACATATCGCCATTCTCCCTTGACCTTTTAATGACAGGTAGTAGAAATCTTCTTTTAATCACGTACAAAAGATGTCGATTGGCAAAAAGATCTGCACATCTTCATATTTTCTTCCTTCTTTTCTTCTTTTCCTTCGATCCATTGTTCGGTTTTGGCTTCTTTAGCTATATTTTTTCGTCCTTTTTGCTCCAATTTCATCCAATTTTGTTGTCGTGACTCTAAAATGCTCTTGGGACTATTTTACCTATAAAATTGACATGATAAGCAAATTAATAGTATAAAATTGAGGGAATTAACATGTAAAATATAATTATTTTCAAGACCTATCAATCCAAATTAGAGTGCATAGGAGAGTCTAGCGCCAGTTCAGGCAAGAGATCGTAGTGTGCTAACTGTGGTAAGTCGCATTCTGGGTAATGTTACGAGGGACAAAACGTTTGCTATCAGTGCAGACAGTGAGGATACTATAGAAGAGAGTGCCCCAGTTAGTTTCAAGGGCACAAGCTGAGTAGAAGATAACCTCACAGATAGTGAACCAGCCTAGGGCAGGTACAACAGGTGAAGAGGGCACCAATAGTGCCAAACAAAAGAATGTAGAAGGAGGTCCTTGGCAAGAGGGCAGAGTTTATGCCATGACCCAGCAGAAACCAGAGGATGCACCAGACATTGTGACTAGTATAGTATTTATTCATGATAGGTCTGCTCATGTATTGTTTGATCCAAGGGTGACCCATTCATTTATTTCTAGCATGTTTAGAATGAGTATTGATAGGACGCTAGAAACTATGCCTGAGAAGTTAGTTATTTCTACACATGTTGGTGATGTGTTGATAGTTAATGATTGTTATAGAAACTGTGTAACTTTGACTGAAGAACATAGCATGGTAATTGATTTGATTTCCCTAGAACTGTTAGAGTTTGATGCTATTCTGGGATGGATTTCTTGTTTAGATATCATGCAACTGTTGACTGTCATAAAACATAAGTGATATTTAGATTACCAGATAGAGTGAAGATAGTGTTTACAAGAGAAAGGAAAATGTTTTGTTTGATTTCAACGTAAAAGCTAGAAAGTTATTAAGCAAAGGATGTGCAGCCTATTTGACACATGTAACAGTTTCACATATGAGAAAGGCAAGACCAGGGAATGTCCTTATGGTGAAGGATTTTATTGATGTATTTCCTGAAAAGTTATCAGGACTACCACCTGATAGGGAACTAGAGTTTATTATAGATGATACAAAAAACAACACCTATTTCTCAGGCACTAGTGGATAAAGGCTAAGCTGAAGAAGTTAAAGACCCAGTTGTAGGAACTAATGGATAAAGGTTATATCAGGCCTAGTGTACCACCCTAGGGAGCACCGGTTTTATCTGTAACAAAGAAAGATGACACACTCAGGTTGTGTATTAACTACAAACAGTTGAACATGGTAACTATATGAAATAAGTATCCATTACCTCTTATCAATGATTTGTTTGACCAAAAAAAGAGACGTTAATGTTCTCCAAGATTGACTTGAGGTCAGGTTATCATCAGTTGAAGGTTAAGGAGTCAAATGTTCCTAAGACAGCCTTCAGAACCAGGTATGGGCATTATAAGTTCCTAATTATGCCATTCAAGATATTTCATCTGTACTTAGATCAGTTTGTAATTGTTTTCATAGATGATGTCATGGTTTCTTCAGATAGTAAAGAGAAACATGCAAAAAATATGAGAATAGTATTACAGATGCTACGTGAAAAGCAGTTATATGCTAAGTTCAGTAAATGCGAGTTTTGGCTCGATCAGGTGATATTTCTGGGATACATAGTGTCACACCCCCTCCCAGATTACCTTCTTAACCTATAAGGGGATGTGACGGTCGGAGTTACCGATCTACTCGCCAGCACTTACTGCCTATCTTATCCATATAACCTGCTTAAAGCCTTGTTATGCAATTATGACTTAGCGGCACAATAATTTATAACTTGAACTAGCAAAAGTAACTTATTTACAAACTCAGAAATGACAAACAAAACATACATCCAACAAAAACACAAGAACAGAAACAAAGGGTCCCAAAACATAGTCACAAGTCCCTGACTCCTCTCACAACATGTGTACATTATTTACAAGCTTTAACCTAAGCTTTCTCCTTCCTAGCCAAGACTTGAGTGACAAGTAGCAGCAGGTTCAACCTCAAGGAATCTGACTGCTACCTGGAAAAAAGAAAAACATTGGGAAATGCAAGCTGGTTGCCCATGAGTGACTTATAGAAATATAGTTCGTCTCACGCCTTTCATACACATATGAAAACATGTAAACATGTTGAAATTAGTCTCAAGAAACATTCATAGAAACATACATTAAACATAACATCATATTTTGTATATACTAACAAACCCTAGTTGAGAACAAGCGTTCGTAGCTCAAGCTCCAAACGTCCGTTCATGGCCATGAGACCCATACTTCAGTCCCATTATAATGAACTATGGCCAAATTAAACATTAATTATATCAAATATAATTATACAAACCCTACTTCCAATTTGAACATTTTCAAATTGAAATTCAACTTGAATAATTCAAGTTGATATTATTCCAATTTCACTCAATTTATTAATTCAAGGTGTTCATGTTTTATGAGCTAGTAGGGGTCTTTATGGACCTACAGATCATGAGCTCCAATAATTAAAGTTAATTGGCTAACCTCTTTAGTCCAAATTAATCAGGATTCGTTAACTATAAAGACACACCCTATAGCTTGACAGTGGCACTTTCCTCACTGTAGATATATTTGTGTCCACATGATTTAACAATAACCAGTAAGTCGACCCTTCACAGGTTGTTCGTAATAACGGTTGAGTCAATGTGTTGTTTTACACCCGATATTACGTCTTGTTCCTTAAGCTCCTACTCCTTTAATGACCAATTGGTTTATGATCCAATCACTAAACTGAATCCCTCTCGGGCAAATGAGAGGGTGTGGCCCCTTGTTCAATACATGGATACAGTACTTACGAGAATAACCTTTCTCCTATCCCTAAATCGGGTAGGCGTGAATTTCTTATTGCACCCTATGTCCACAACTATCTACCCAGTCTTACCCCTGAAATGGGAGGATTATTAAGTTTGTGCTATTTAACCAACCCTCACCTATACAAATCTAAGGATAATCCCGAATAAATAGGAGTTCATAGTTAGCTCAAGATTAAGATCGAGTTACCTAGGTCATCTAAGCAAAATAGTCAGTCTTAAACTGTAAACAACGTTATAAAGTAAGAGTGACTTATTTCTTGGTTCGATCTTATGAAAACTCATTGCATAGGATTCCCCCACTCCTCATGTCAATACATGAACGAATCAGGATCACTTCGTTTGTAGCACCTTTACAACAACTTGTAACCGCTACAAAGTAGGCCGCATCCAATAGTGTTCAGAATAAGGCACCCAACTTTATTCGTATATTGTAGACCATTTTGGCTATTTACTCGAACTTGATCCATCTTTAAGTCTCTACATAAAGTTCAAGTATTCATGTAATAGTCATTCATCTTAGTTTTTTGGATTTAGACTTTACGAATGAAATTTAAAGATTCAATAACAACTTTATTGAAAAAATGTTGAATAACATCTTTATTGATAATAGAATGTGTTTAACTTTACAAACTACAGGTTTTAGGACACACAACCCAACAATACTCCCATTTGGACTGAAACTCCATTGAATTATTATAATTATATACAATGTTGAGTTACAATGAGAGAATAAATACTAAAGAATAAATACAATAAACTAGGGCATCAGATACACGTAAATTTTCCCACTTTCCCTAGTGATAAGTGTCTCGTAGACCTAGCCCTACTAGGTGACCCTCGAACACTTTAGCCGAGAAGGCCTTTGTAAATGGATCAGCTAGGTTGTCTTGTGAGACTATTTGTGTGACGATCACGTCTCATCTGTGTACAATCTCCCTGATGAGATAGTACTTTTGCTTGATGTGCTTTCCACGTTTATGGCTTCAAGGTTCCTTTGAATTTTCAATTGCTTCACTATTATCACAATACAGGGTGACTGGCAGGTGCATATTTGGAACCACTTCCAAATTAGACAGGAACTTCCTGAGCCATACTGCTTCTTTAGATGCTCCATTTGCAGCTACATACTCCGCTTCCATTGTGGAGTCACCAATACAACTTTGCTTGATACTTCTCCATCCTACTGTGAAGGAATGATAAAACATGCAACGGAAGACTTCAGAATCAATAAGCACTTAAACTACATTTAATTTGAGTTTTAAGCATGTTGTTCATATGATATTCAAAAAAGGGTTTGAAACACATATTACCTTTGAAGATTTCCTTCACAAATTTAGCTGAAATCTACCAAGATGGAGCTTGAAACTTCAAAAGGACTACCATCAAGATCTTCTCTATATGCTCAAGCTGGTGGAAACACTTAAATCAAGTTGAACTGATGAAGAACACGTGAGGGATGTGTAGGGTTTTCTGATTTTTACTTCAGCAAGTAAAACTCAGAAATGCTTAATGTTCTTCATGCATGGAGCTTCTATATACAGGTAGAATTCATGCAAATATACAAGGTTGCATGGTAGGCTGCTCCAGCTTGAAGATCATCACAAAATGAAATTGGAATTTGGTGATAATCCATCAACTATGTTAGTGGGTTTTTCCCAAAAATGGAAAAACCCATTAACTAAAAATTATTTCAAAAACCATTTTATTTTTGTGATTTAAATTAGGTTTATAAAACTAATTCAAATATAATTAATTTAAATAAAAACTAATTTTAATTAAACTTTTTAATCAAAATAAATATTAAATTAATAAAATATAAATTTCACCAATAAATCAATTTTATATTTAAATCATAATTTAACTATTAATTGCTTTTCCAATTTTGTTTAATTTCGGTTAAATTAAACGTTTTTAATTGTATCATATACATTCAATCGAAACCCTAAAATTGAATTTGGACATTTCAAATTCATAACCCTAATTTCATACATCAAAACTCAATTTGTTATTCCAATTTAAGAGCTAGTAGAAGGACCTAATGAATCTACAAATCCGTGAGCTCCAACAATCAGTAATTAATTCGTTAAAACTCTTAATCAAATTAATTACTATTCCTTATCTATTAAGACACACCACTATAGCTCGATAGTTGCACTCTCCTCACTGTAGATATATTTCTGTCCATATAAACCATAATCAGTAAGTCGATCCTTCACAGGTCGCTCATAATTACAGCTGGATCAAAATTACCGTTGTACCTCTATAAATACATCTTGTTCCTTAAGTTTCCACTGACCCTCTAATGAACAATTTGATTCATAATATTACTCATGAATCATGTCTTTCTCTATCATGAGAAGGCAGGGCCCCGATTGTTCAAGACCTGGAATCAGAACTTAAGCGAACAACCTATCTAAATTGGTATGAGTGAATTCCATCTTGCAGGGCTAGGTCTTCAGCTATCCTTCCAGTCTTATCCCCAAAATGGAAGGCTTATTGAGTAGTGTTGTTGGACTACTCTCACCTATGCAAATCAAAGGAAAATCTCGAATAAACAGAAGTTCATAGCTAGCTCAAGATTAAGATTGAGTTATCCTAGGTTACTTAAGTATGAAATAGTCATTCTTAACAGTAAACGGTCATTATAAAGAAAAGTGACTATTGCGTGGTCCAGTCTATATGCAAACTCATTGCATAGGATGCTCCCACTCACATGTCTTTACGTGAATGATTTGTGGATCACATCATTTGCATTACCTATACAAAATAGGTCGCATCCAATAGTGTTACCAGGATGAGATACCCAATTTCATCCATATACTTATAGACTAATTAGGCTATATACTATGAACATGATCCTGTTTATGTCACCACATAAAATAAAGTATTCATACTATAGCATAGGATATGTTTAATGGATTTTCATGATAGAGTGCAAAATCGACAACTTTATTGAATAATATACTCAACGATATTTTATTGATAAGTAGAATGTTTAACACAAAATTTACGAACTGCGAGTTATAGACATTCCCAACAATTTCCCACTTGAATTAAAGCTTCAATGAGAATAAATATATACAATACAATGTTGAGAAACATAAAGGGAAAATACAATAAACTAGGGCATATCAAATACCATAGATATTCTTCCACTTGCCCTAGATTATATTGCTCGGACTCCTAGTCCAACCAGGTGGCCCTCTGATAACTGTATAAATACAAGTTATTTATATTCTTTTATTTAGATATTACAGCTAAAAGAAAGAAAAGTCGCATCGATAGTATAGAAATTGGCTAAGAAATGCGAAAATTATAAAATGTTGTCAATACACCCACTAACACCATTGCAATGGTAGAATAGAATGTTTCAGTTTTCGTTTTGCAGGAAATAAGTCACCGCATGCGTTCATGGCTCAAAAACGAAATGAACAACGCATCTACGTCGCATTACGCCCATCAATCAAGAATGAAGAGATGATCAACGCAATGACAGTGTATACGACAATCGATCAAGAACTTTAGTAATCGATCAATGACGGTGCGGCGATCAATCGAAGATGTGAAGAGCAACGTATTTGCGAAAGATTCTGACAAATGTACAGCTTTCAATTGTACATTTCTGACGAGTTGATTGCGTAACAGAAGGAATTTTTCATTCTGCCATTTCAGGAACTACCATAACTATACAGTGGGGACCAAAAATTCAAAGAGCCAAGGACTTGCCTATAAATAGCTTATTTAAATTCGCTGAAAAGATATACAGATACAGATACTGGTACCTACATGAATACATAGAGATGTGCATATACTGATTTTGGGAGAGAGGCTGGTCTGAAGTGACTGTCCCGAGTAGATCCGAGAGAACCAGGAGACAAGGCCGAGAGGTGAGTCTCCGAGCAGAGAATCCTTCCAATTTCCATAGTTGAAGCTCTGTGCAAAGGTCAATTCTACTGGGAAAGCAAGCCTGAGAGGGAAGCTTTCCTCTCCACCACTTCCACATGTCGGTGATGTGTTGTTTTATTAAGTGTGGAAAATGGATGATATGCATTGATGGAATTACGTTGTGCACTCAAGTTTCCCCAACGGAATTTAAGTGTAAATTCCTTTGAGTTTTCTGGTAAGTCCAGGGTCGAACACAGGGACTTGTGAAAATAGTTTGCTTGGATATTTTCTTATGAAAACTTTGCGGTAACTGATAAAATAAATAAGATGGTTGGTTTGTTGTTGCGTTAATGAAATTAACGATAAATGCGGCAGAGTTCGAAAAGAGTTGGAAATGGGAAATACGATGAATATGCGGTGAACGAGTTGAGAAAGGTTTTGGCTAACACTCCCTAGGCTGCGTTCATGCCTTGTGATCATGCAACATGCATACAATAGTAAACCACCTCTCGGCGTGAATGCCACAGCTTCTAAGGCTAGAACGCATGCAATAAATATGCGATAAGTCTACAGGGTTTACATATAAACCTCTATTTTTATTTATGCAATGACATTCACACAAATATGCGACCACATAATATCATTCCTATTCCTAGGATGCATGTGATGCAAGTTGACGAACAGAGCTTATCTTTAAGTCCCTATTTCTTGTTTATGCAGACCTAATCTTGCTCTTTCAAGTTAGATTCTAACCTAGCTCTCTTGAGACATTAGGTTCTTTCTTTAGATTCTCTCTCGAGTAACTCTAAAGGGATGTCTCGCACAACATAAAACAAGACAATCGCAAGCAATGAACTTCCTAGATCATGTTAGCTTAGTTCTTCTCAACCCATTCAACTAGTTTATCTACTCATGCATATTAAGAGAGTGAGCAAGTGTAGAATTAGAACTTCCATTAAATAGATAAAAGATGAATTACAGAATAACAATGCAAGTATAGTAAAGAGCCTAGAGCAATTTCTTGCCACCAGGTGTTACACTGTTCTACTCGTGCTCTAAAGATATTCTCACTTTCGCGAGAGTCAACCTACTCACTTTTGCGATATATTCTTAAGTCTTATTCAGGTCTACTTTTAAAATATTTCTAAGACATAGGGACTACAAGTTTAACTATCAAAAGGACTTTACTAAATTCTGGAACATCGCATGATTTATTTCAAAAAGAAAATTTCTACCGGGGTGACAAAAGATTTATCCTTGCACAAAAATTTTCTTTATTGCTATGTTTTTCTGACCTTACGCTGATCTAGGTGCCTTGCCTTCATTTTGGCTTGCCCCCACGGGTGTCATGCAGACATCCAACTACGAGCAATGCACTCTTCTCAGACTAAACTCATACCAATTTGGCATTGGAGTTGCGGTCATTGATTTATGTGTTGAACCTGGTAACTTACATTCGTTTTGGCTTCCCCCACGTGTGTCATGCGGATATCCAACTACGGGTAAATGCCTTTCACAACTTAACTCTTATCAACATGGGTTTCCCCTTTGTGTTGACAGTGTAGTTGTTATTCTCAAAAATGTTTTTTTTATATAGAACCGAAAATAGCAAGGTCGAAAATAAATACCTCACCCCCAAATTTAAAATGCGGCAATGTCCTCATTGCCAAAAGATTAAAATAAGTTAAGTGATGTCAGAGAATGCATTGTAAAGAGAGTTTGAAAGAAAGCTAGCAAACCCCTAACTTTCAGAAATATTTTATGAAGTGACTATCTTAAGATTAAGTTGACTCTAACATATACGAAAGGAATAGAAGAATATGTTTCATCATTGAAATCTTACTTGGCAAAGAAACAAAATGCGGTAAACTACTAAATTTATCTACTTGTTAAATGACTGTGGTAATCAAGAAGGATGCGGTGATAAAACTTTGAAAAGCGAAATGCAAAGTGATAGCGCCAAATTTGAAATAAAGATAAGGAAGATTACACCCCCAAATTTTGCGTTATCGCTTGCATTGTGTTGACGCATCCCTCGTTACGGCGATATTTCTTCTGTGGGTTGCAGTGATGGAATAAGATGAATGCTTCTCCGTGTAACATCGTCGTAATCCAGCACCTCGAGCGTTGTAAGAAAAACAGAGAGAGGGTCAAGTTATTTTAAATAAGAGAAATTGTTAACACAATTTTTTTTTTTAGATTGAATTAGTACTGAAAAATGACAATGTCATGTTGTCATCGCATACATAAAATTTTCCAAAACTTGCGTCCCTGAGAAATTGCGATCATGTGACATAGCAGGGACCACCTACTTCCTTCTTTATTCAAAGTTTCTTAGTTCCATGGAGTCGACTTGGCGATGTCAGTTTTCTCCATGGTATACCTTTACTCGCTGCCCATTGACTTTGAATATATTGGTACCATCGTTACTTGATAATTCCACCGCACTATGTGAAAGTACTTGTCGAATTACGAACGGTCCGGACCAACGAGACTTTAGCTTTCCCGGGAAGAGTGGCAGACGTGAATTGAAAAGTAAGACCTTCTGCCCGACTTAGAGGTTCTTGCCGCATATGCGTTGATCATGCCAGCGCTCGGTGCGCTCCTTATAAATTTTTGCATTTTCATATGCATTGTTCCTTCATTCTTCTAGCTCAACCAATTGCATTTTCCACGCTTCCCTTGCTTCCTTTAAATCGAAGTTCATTTTCTTTACTGCCCACAATGCTTTATATTCCAGCTCCAAGGGCAAGTGACGCTTTTTCGAATACCAACGCATAGGGGACATTCCTATAGGTGTTTTAAATGCAGTTCGATATGCCCATAACGCATCATCAAGCTTCATTGCCCAATCTTTCTGTGAAGGTTTGACTACCTTCTCAAGTATCGATTTAATTTCCCAATTGGACACTTTTGCTTGGCCATTTGTTTGCGGATGGTATCCGGTGGCCACTTTGTGGAGGATATTGTACTTGCGCAACAGCTTCTTTATATTGTTGTTGACAAAGTGTGATCCTTCATCACTTATGATGGCACGGGAAGTGCTAAAACGCGTGAAAATATTTTTCTTCAGAAACTGGTAGACTACTGCTGCATCACTTACGGCACATGCAACTGCTTCTACCACTTGGAGACATAGTCAATGGCTAATAAAATATAGTGCTTGTCGTTTGAAGGAGGGAATGGTCCTATGAAATCAATCCCCCATACATTGAATAATTCCAGCTCCAGGATAGTATTCATCGGCATCACATTCTTCCATGAAATGTTGCTAGTGCGTTGACATCGATCACATTTCATTGCGTAGTCAGCAACATCCTTGAATAATGAAGGCCAAAAGAATCCACATTGCAAAACTTTGGCTGTAGTACGTTGTCCTCCAAAGTTCCCTCCATAAGGCGAATCGTGGCACAGTGACAATATGCGTTGTTGAGAAGCATCTAAGACGCATAATCGAATGATTTGGTCTACACCTCTTTTATACAGATTCGATTTATCCCAATAGTAGATTCTACATTCATTTGACCAAATAATTAACAATGTCCGCATACCATGGAAATTCTTCTATGCGAAACAGCTGCTCATCCAGGAACACGACACTCACTTCAGATTCATTGCGGTCAGCCTTAGGATTTTCCAGTTTGGACAAGTGATCCGCAACTTGATTCTCTGTCCCCTCTCGATCAATTATCTCGATATCAAATTCTTGAAGAAGGGGAACCCATTTGATCAATCTCAGCTTTGCGTCCTTCTTTGTCATCAAATATTTGATTGTCGAGTGATCAGTATGAATGAGTACCGTGGTTCCCAACAAGTATGCCAAGAATTTTTCCAACGCAAAACTCATAGCCAGGAGCTCTTTTTAAGTTGAGTAGGGTTCAGGGTCTTACTTGCATATGCGATGGGGTGCAAAATTGTTTTCTTTTTTTGCACTAGTGCGGCTCCCATCGTATACCCGCTTGCGTCGCACATGATTTCGAACAGCAGTGTCCAATCCAGCGCAATTAAGACGGGTGTGGTAATCAGTGCATCCTTTAAAATTTGAAATGCGTTGAGGCAATTGTTGTCAAATTCAAACTTTCTGTCTGCCTCTAGTAACGCAAATGGTCTTGTTATCTTAGAAAAGTCTTTAACGAATCGTCTGTAGAATCCAGCATGCCCCAAGAATCTTCGTACTGCTTTCACGTTGGTTGGAGGTGGAAGATTTTCAATTGCGTCAATCTTTGCTTTGTCCACCTTCAACTCTTCTCGAGAGACCTTGTGTCCCAACACTATACCTTCTGTAACCATAAAGTGATATTTTTCCCAATTAAGCATCAGGTTCGTCTCTTCACATCTTTTTAGAATTTTCTCCAAATTGGCCAGGCAGACTTCATAAGTGTTCCAATAAACGGAGAAGTCATCCATAAATATTTTTACCTAGTCCTCAAGAAAATCTGAAAAGATTGCCACCATGCACCTCTGGAACGTGCTTGGCACATTGCAGAGGCCAAACATGTAACGACCCGACCCCCTAGGACTTTGATAAGGCCGTTATGAAAATAAATGCATGCACAGAATTTAAAACGACGCTCGGTTATTTGAAATAAATGTTAATTAAACAAGAGAAGTTCAAAAGACATTTATTAAATGCAATTGTTAAAACAAATAATAGGGTACCCAAAATTCTTAACGACTAACAAAAGTATATAAAAGAAATAATCCTTAGTAATAAATTTTTAAATAGTAAAACTAAATATTAAGAGGAAAATAAGGACTCAAATTTCAAGGTGCGGAAGCAAAAAATCTAGTCCCAGTGACATGATCACGAATTTCGCTGCGCCATCGCCGGTGTGTCTTTACCTTTTCCTGAAACATCAACATATTCATCATGTTCATCCCTGTTTCACCATAGAAATATGGGAACGCGGCCGATCACCGAGAGATGTACACCAAGGGAAAGCAGAACCTTAGTTGCATCTTTAATGCAATTGACAAACTTGCGATGTTTTTACTATTTACTCTTTCTCTTTCTACTTTCATTCATAAAGACTTGCCATCGCATACATCGATTCTTTGTACAACTTCACAGTCGGTTCTCAACCTCAGTATCATGTATCATGTATCTTGTATCGTGTATCATATTAGTTTAGGATTTATTTTATTAACGCATTTTATTTTCACCGGCAATTTACATTTCTATATAAATCAACATTCTTTATCATTATTAAAAACCATTTGCATGTATCATATAAGTAATGCATTAACAAAAACAATCCTGTGCTCGACCTCGGATCATTCTAAGAAACTTGCATTGGAATTATACTTGGTTTCAGCGCAAGGAAACTTGTGACACGCATTACTCCAACGCATACTACAAGCATATCATTAACAACGCATATATTTAGACGTAGTATCGCATAAAAAATGTCTTTATCGCAAAAGAGCTTAAGCGCAATTAGAGCATTCATTCATTCATCAGTGCATCAGATAGACAACATTACATGTCGTATACTTACAAGTTTATGGCAGCATGAACTTGTATCATTCATATTCATCATTGTCTATATGCATAAAGATAAAGGCAACCAATTCTATGTCATCAAGTTTATGGCGCCATTGTCGAGGATTGGTAACGGTTAGTGTTGAGTACTTTTGCGGTATTTTGTAGGACATATCTCTTTTTACTGGTTGTTTATCGCGAAGAGCAGTCTGATGGTTTATGAGTACTAGAATTGATCCAGAAATTCTAAGTTGACCCAGAGATCAGGTGTATTTTTTGCACAAAAGCACATCAAAACCAATTTAGGCAAAGAAGAAACATGAAAAATAATAATGAGAGGCCCGAGGGGAATCAAAGGTTAAATTGGCCAGCGCAAGACCCTGTATTTCTTACTGCCGACCGCAACATCCCAATGAGGAACTATGCGACACCGAATTTTTGTTCTCGCCTGGAATTTCAAGACCCACAGTTGAGGAGAATGCAAGGTTTGAGATAAGGTCGATCATGCTTCAAATGATTCAAAATGCGAGACAATTCGGAGGTCTACAAGGAGAAGACCCGCATGCTCATTTGACTAGGTTTGTAGAGATGTGCAACGCATTCTCCATACCTGGTGTGACTCCCAAAGGAATTAGATTGTATCTTTTTTCGTATACATTGCGGGATGAGGCAAGAAGGTGGGCTCAATCACTAGAGCCAAATGAAATCAACGCATGGGATCAGTTGGTCGAAAGGTTTATGAATAGATTCTTCTCTCTAGCCGTCAACGCAAGGAGACGAGGGGATGTGCTGAATTTTGAATAGAAGAGTTATGAAACTTTGAGCACTGCCTGGGTGTGATTCAGACAATTAGTTAAAAACTGTCCGCACATCGGGATTCCCGATTGCGTTCTAATGGAGACTTTTTATAATGGCTTGGATCAATCAACGCAAGCAGTTGCTCATGCCTCCACGGCAGAAGGATTGATGGACAAGACATATACAGAAGCAAAGATCATCTTAGATTGCATTTTGCAAAATATAGATGAGTGGTTAGATAACGGGTATAAGGAAAGAGGCTCAGAGCAAGGAAGAGTAGAAAGTGCCATTGTACCAGCTTACACAATGAGCACCCTGGCCGATCAGATGGCTACAGTGACCTAGCTCATCCAAACTATGGTTATTCAGCAAGGACAACTCTCTCAAAGTTCAACACAAGCCAATGCGTTGACACACGTGGCCGCAATAAATTGCGTTCAATGTGGAGAGGGACATTTAGTGGAAGTCTGCCTGTTGAATCAACGATCTGTATACTCTATCTACAATGAACCATTCAGCAACACTTACGATCCTGATTGGCAAAATCACCCAACATTCATTTGGGACGGGAATCACAACCAGGGGGGCCAATGTAATCTTCAGAGCAAGCATCATGGGAATCGAGGCAATCCTCCGATTTTCATTAATCAGAATCTCAACCAAGGTAACTTTCAAAGTGTACAACCCTACGACCAACCATCCTTTTCTAACACCTCTTGTAGTACCTCGTCTTTGGAAACATTATTGAAACATTATATTGAGAAGAACGAGGCAATTAAGCAATTGTAAGCTTCCTCCCTTAGATATTTTGAGGTACAAATTGAATAGCTTGCAATCGAACTTAAGAATAAAGCGCCTGGTACGCTGCCTAGCAGCTTGGGAACATCGGGGCCACGTGGTTAAAGAGCAATGTCAAGCAGTTACATTGAGAAGTGGCAAGACAACGGTTCCCGTGCCACTAGTACCAGACTCAATAACAAGACCAGTAGACTTAACCATTAACGATGACCATTCAACCACAAATAAAAGAATTACCAGTTTAGAAGAAAGTACATCTACAAAGGATGAATCTCGGCAAGACTCCAATGCAAAGTCACCGCAATCTCCAGCTCCTAAAACACAGTAAGCAAATGACCTCAATGAATAACCAATTGAATAGGAAGTACAGCTGGATCTGATGCTTGAAATTTAATGAAGTGGAAATTATGGATTATATGTGTTGGTGGATTGCGTTGTGCACTCAAGTTTCCCCAGAGGAAACCAAGTGTAAATTCCTCTGAGTTTCCTGGTAAGTTCAAGGTCGAACACAGAGACTTGTGAAAATAGTTGCGTTAGAGATTTTTATGAAAACTTGCGGTAACCAGTTGAATAAATAAGTGTTGAGTTGATGTTGCGTTAATGAAAATAATAACAAATGCGGCAGAGTTCAAAAAGAGTTGATGAACGGGAAATACGATGAGTATGTGGTAAAGGGTTTGAAAAGGGTTTTGGCTAACACTCCTTAGGATGCCTTCATGCCTTGCAATCATGCAACATGCATACAATAGTAAACCACCTCTCGGCATGAATGCCATGGCTTCTAAGGCTAGAACGCATGCGATAAATTTGCGATGAGTCTAGGGTTTACACATAAACCTCTATCTCTATGTATGCGATGACAACATGACATTCACACAAATATGCGACCACATAATATCATTCCTATTCCTAGGATGCATGCGATGCAAGTTGACAAACAGAGCTTATCTCTAAGTCCCTATCTCTTGTTTATGCAAGCCTAATCTTGCTCTTTTGGGTCCAGTTTCTAACCTAACTCTCTCCCAACATTGGGTTCTTTCTTTAGATTCTCTCTCAAGTAACTCTAAAGGGGTATTTTTCACGACATTAAACAAGACAATCGCAAGCAATGAACTTCCTAGTTCATGTTAGCTTAGTTCCTCTCAACCCATTCAACTAGTTTAGCTACTCATGCGTATTAAGAGAGTGAGCGGATGTAGAAATAGAACTTCCATTGAATAAATATAAGATGAAGTACAGAATAACAATGCAAATATAGTAAAAAGCCTGGAGCAATTTCTTGCTGCCAGGCAGTACACTGTTTCTACTCGTGCTCTAATGATATTCTCGCTTTTGTGAGAGTCAGCACGCTCTCTGCTCTAATGCCCCAAGGTTCTCTCTCGAGCTGCCTCGGACAATCTCCACCATCACCACTCTTCTCTTGCTTCGCTGAAAAAATGGAAAAGAAAGCTATGAAGAAAGGTATAATGGTGGTGAGGTAATCGACTGCTTAACCCCTTCTCTGAAGAATGCACTTAGTATTTATAGGGTATCAAAGGTGAAAGGCGGCTTCTCTCTCCTGGTTGTGCAAATAGGACAGCTTTAATTCCTAACTGATACACCGGATAATTGTCACCGATAAAGCTGGATGTACTTTGTGATCGTTATCGACTGTCAACTTAATTTGGATCCGACTGCCGTCAGCTTTCTGTCCCATCAATCTTAATTGTCCTTTCGTCCGGATGCCCCCACCATGTTGCGGTGATTCTTCTTGGATGAATGTTTGCGAGCACGATCAATGCAAAGTCTTGCGGTGAAGTTGCACTCGACCAATGTATTCCTATGATCACATTCTTTGCATTGCGTTAATGCATTATTCTACACCAAAATATAAAGATCAACTGCTCTAATGCATTGGATGCAAGCGACCACAATATTATAGAATTTATGCTTAATGGATGTAATTTAACATATTTCATCAACGCAATCCAACATTGTTTAAGGATTTAGCACTATGATAACGTGCATTTCTACCCATTATCATACCCCTAAATTTAAACAATGCTTGTCCTCAAGCATAAGCTAAATATTCCTTTAGCAAGTTAGCCGTAAAGTTCTTTCTCTAGATTTTTCAAGGATACTTCGTTCAAATCTTATAAGCCATAATTTCTTTAAGTCTTATTCAAATCTCTTCCTAAAATACTTCTAAGACTTAGGATTGCAAGCTTAACTTTCAAAAGGACTTTACTGAATTCCGGAACATCGCATGATTTATTTCAAAAAGAAAATTTTCCACCAGAGTGTCAACTGATTTATCCTTACACAAAAATTTTCTTCATTGCTATTTTTTTCTAACCTTGCGTCGATTCGAGTGCTTTGCCTTTGTTTTGGCTTGCCCCCACGGGTGTCATGCGGACATCCAACTATGAGCAATGCACTCTTTCTCAGAATAAACTCATACCAACTTGGCAGTGGAGTTGCGTTCATGTATTTATACGTTGATCCTGGTGACTTACTTTCGTTTTGGCTTGCCCCCATGTGTGTCATGCGGATATCCAACTACATGTAAGTGCCTTTCCCAACTTAACTCTTATCAACATGGGTTTTCCATTGTGTTGACAGTGGAATTATTAATCAATTTTTTTTTTTTTTTTTTGTAGTAGCAATAGAAGTGAAAAATGAAAAGATAGTAAAGTAAGGATAATTCTGAGTAGTGGAGAAAAGAGCTGAAGACTTGAGATTTTCCAAAACTTTGCGTCCCTGATAAATTGCGATCATCTGATAACGTAGGGGCCACCTACTTCCTTCTTCATTCAAGGTTTCTTAATTCCATGGAGTCGACTTGGCGATGCTAGTCTTTTCCATGGTATGCCTTTACTCGCTGCCTATTGACCTTTAATATGTTGGTTCCGTCGTTATTTGATAATTCCACCACGCCTGCGGAAGTACTTATCGAATTATGAATGGTCCAGACCAACGAGACTTTAGCTTTCCTAGGAAGAGTCGCAGACGTGAATTGAAAAGCAAGACTTTCTGCCCAACTTGGATGTTCTTACTGCATATGCGTTGCTCATGCCAGCGTTTGGTGCGCTCTTTATAAATTTTCTCATTTTCATATGCGTTGTTCCTCCATTCATCTAGCTCGACCAGTTGCACTTTCCACATTTTCCCTATTTTCTTCAAATTGAAATTCAGTTTCTTGACCACCCACAATGCTTTATTTTCCAGCTCCAAAGGCAAGTGACATGCCTTGCCGAATACCAATGCATAAGGGGACATACCTATAGGTGTTTTGAATGCAATTCGGTATGCCCATAACGCATCATCAAGCTTCATTGCCCAATCCTTCTGCGAAGGTTTGACTACCTTCTCAAGTATCAATTTAATTTCTCGATTGGACACTTCAGCTTGGCCATTTGTTTGTGGATGGTATGCGGCGGCCACTTTGTGGAGGATATTGTACTTGTGCAGTAGCTCCTTTATATTGTGGTTGACAAAGTGTGATCCTTCATCACTTATGATGGCATAGGGAGTGCCAAAACGCGTGAAAATATTCTTCCTCAGGAACTGGGAGACTACTGCCGCATCACTTGCTGTGCATGCAATTGCCTCTACCCACTTGGAGACATAGTCATTGGCTAATAGAATATAGTGCTTACCGTTTGAAGGGGAGAATGGTCGCATGAAATCAATCCCCCATACGTCAAATAGTTCCAGCTCCAAGATAGTATTCATTGGCATTGCATTCTTCCATGAAATGTTGTCGGTGCATTGACACCAATCACTTTTCATTGTGTAGTCAGCAGCATCCTTAAATAATGAAGGCTAGAAGAATCCACTTTGTAAAACTTTGGCTGTAATACGTTGTCCTCCAAAGTGCCTTCCATATGGCAAATCGTGGCACTGTGATAATATGCATTGTTGAGCAGCATCTGGGACTCATAATCGAATGATTTGGTCTGCACCTCTTTATATAGATTCTGCTCATCCCAATAATAGCGTCTGCATTCATTCTTGAGCTTCTTCTGTTGATGGTAGGTGTAATCTTTAGGAAATTGTTCACAAACCAAATAATTAACGATGTTCGCATACCAAGGCAGTCCTTCTATGCGAAACAACTGCTCATCCGGGAACACGACACTCACTTCAGATTCATTGCGATCAACCTTAGGATTTTCTAATCTGGACAAGTGATCCGCAACTTGATTCTCTATTCCCTTCCGATCAATTATCTCGATATAAAATTCTTGAAGGAGGAAAACCCATCTGATCAACCTCGGCTTTGCATCCTTCTTTGTCATCAAATATTCGATTGCCGAGTGATCAGTGTGAATGAGTACCTTGATTCCCAATAGATATGCCCGGAATTTTTCCAACACAAAAATCACAGCGAAGAGCTCTTTTTCAGTGGTGGTATAATTAAGTTGAGCAGGGTTTAGAGTTTTACTCGCATATGCGATGGGTTACAAAATAGTTTTCTTCTTTTGCACTAATCCAGCTCCCATCACATACCCACTTGTGTCGCACAGGAGTTCGAATAGGAGTGCCCAATTCGACGCAATCAAGATGGGTACGGTAATCAGCGCATCTTTTAAAAGTTTGAATGCGTTGAGGCAATTGTTGTCAAATTCAAATTTCCTGTCTGCCTCTAACGACGCACTCAGTGGTCTTGCTATTTTAGAAAAGTTCTTGACAAATCGTCTATAGAATCCAGCATGCCCCAAGAAGCTTTGCACAACCTTCACATTGATTGGAGGTGGAAGCTTTTTAATTGCGTCAATCTTTGCTTTGTCCACCTCCAACCTTTCTCGGGAGACCTAATGTCCTAACACTATTCCCTTCTTCACTATGAAGTGACATTTTTCCCAATTGAGCACCAAGTTCGTCTCTTCACATCTTTTTAGAATTTTCTCTAAATTGGACAAGCAGACTTCATAAGTGTTCCCATAAACGGAGAAGTCATCCATAAATATTTCTACTGAGTCCTCGAGATAATCTGAAAAGATCGCCATCATGCACCTCTAGAACGTGCTTGGCGCATTGCAGAGGCCAAACGGCATGCGGCGAAAAGAAAATGTCCCATATGGGCAGGTGAATGTGGTCTTGTCTTGGTCCTCAGAAGTTATCATGATCTGATTATAACCGGCATATCCATCCAAGAAGCAATAAAAATCATTCCCTACTAATCTGCCAAGCATTTTATCGATGAATGGCAAAGGGAAGTGATCTTTCTTTGTGGCCGCATTCAATTCGCGGTAGTCCATACAGATGCATCATCCAGTAATGGTCCTTTGCGGTATTAGTGCATTGTTCTCATTTGGGACTATCGTCCCCTTCTTTGGCACACATTGCACGGGGCTGACCCACGTGCTATCTGCAATGGGATAGATAATGCCCACATCCAGCCACTTGATAATCTCCTTTTCAACGACCTCCTTCATCGCAAGGTTAAGTATGCGTTAACTTTCAATGGTTGCTTTATGGTTTTCCTCAAGATGAATGTGGTGCATGCAGTACGCGGGGCTAATTCCTCTGATACAGCGAGCGTTCAGCCGATTACTCGCACATGCTTCTTGATAATGCTCATCAATGCATTCTCTTGATCTTCATTAAATGTGGAGGAAATTATCACTGGCAGCTTCTCATTCTACCCCAGGAATGCGTACTTCAAATGTGTTGGTAGGATTTTCAATTCAAGTGTTAGTGGTTCCACGAGAGATGGTTGTGTTATTTTTCTTTCTTCTTTCGGCTCTTCTTCTTGCGTTGCGATCAATCCTGCTTCTTTGTTTGTTTTTGCTATGATCACATTGCAGGCAGCTACGGAAGCATTGGCATCCTCTTCTTCATACTCTTCATCAGACTTTTCTTCTTCAATCAAATTCAGGTCATCTTCAGAATCTGGCAGGTCTTCCTCATCAGGAAATTTCATTGCACAAATTATGTTAAATTTGAGCTTTTTTTCCGTTTATGCTCAAAGTGATTTCTCCCTTGTGCACATCAATTTGAGCATGACCCGTATGATGGGCACATCTTTATCAGCCTCATATCCAGGATGATGAAGTCAGTTGACAAAATAAATTTATCAATCGTGATTAGCACGTCCTTCACCTTACCCTTTGGATGAACCCAAGATCTATCGGCCAGTTGGAGAGTCATAGATGTGGGCACAAGTTGCCCCACATTTAATCGTCGAAACATTGACAGTTGCATCAAATTTATGTTGGCCCCCAAGTCACACAGGGCTTGCCCAATATAGAGTCCTCCTATGGAGCAAGGAATAGTGAAGCTCCCAGGATCGCTCATCTTCGGTGGGATAATAGATTTTGAACTTTGCATTAATGCCACTGTGGCAAATTTTCCAACACCTCTTTTCTTAGTTACCATGTCCTTCAGAAACTTAGCATAGGTAGACATTTCCTCAATCGCTTCACTGAAAGGAATATTAACATGTAATTATTTTAGCATAGACAGGAAGCGTTGGTACTGTACCTCTTTGTTTTTCTTCTTTCTTAGCCTCTGAGGGAAGGGTGGTAACTGGATTTTCACAGTTTCCGTTTCATTTGACTTTGAGGTTGACACAACCTCAGGTTTTACCACTTTATTTTCCTTTTCTTCTTCTCGCGTTGCCGCAATCTCAAGCTCAGCTGCGATAGAAGTTGTCCTACTCTGGTTCTTTCTTCCTCCCTCCACGGTCTTTCCACTACGCAATGTCACAACCTGACATTGCTTCTTACCTGATCCCTCTAGGTTGCGCGGAAGCTCAGTTGAACTTGGCAATGCCCCTTGCGGTCTACTTTTGAGCTCATTCGCAATCTAGCCCATTTGCAATTCAAAGTTGCGGATGGACGTTGCCCGACTTTGAAACACTGTCTCGTTTTTCTCTATATATTACTTCAATAGGCTTTCTAGAGAAGAAGATTGCGGTGGTTGTTGTGAGCTACTTGCTTGGTTGCTCTGTTAACTGCTACTACGTTGAAAGAATCCTGGTGGCCCTTCTTTTTGTGTGATAGATTGAAAATTTTGTTGTTGATTCTTCCAAGAAAATTGGGATGGTTTTTCCACCCAGGGTTGTAGGTGTTTGAAAAGGGGTTATTCTTTACAAAATATGCAGACTGTGGATTTTGAGGGCAATCCTCCATCGCATGCCCATCACTGCAAGTCGCACACCTTGCGGTGTTTTGACTTATTGTGTTGATTTGCCCACCTTGCGGTGTTGGGCTGCTGATCGTCATTCCTTAAATCAAATTCATCATTGCAGTCATTTGGTTTTGCAATGAGACAATAGCACCATTATTTGCATCACAATCCTTGAGTCTTAATCTCTGGTCACTCTCTCTCCAGTCTTCATGATTCTTCGAGATGCGGTCTAGGATATTCTTCGCCTCATCATAAGTCTTGTCAAGCAGACCACCAGTTGCTACCGCATTGGCAGCAGTCTATGAAGCAGGATTCAATTCGTGGTAGAAAATTTCCATTTGCAGGCAATCTTATAGCCCATTATGCGGAAAATCTTGAACCAACCTTTTAAACCTTGCCCAAACATCGTTAAGCGATTCGTCCATATCTTGTTCAATATTAGTAATAAGATTTCTTCGACTTGCGTTTTCGATAGGTGAAAAATACTTCTTCATAAACTTTTCCACCACCTGCTCCCAAGAAGTGATCTCTCCTAATTCGAGCGAATAAGCCTATTTCTTAGCCTAATCACAGAGAGAAAATGGGAACAACGTTAGTCGAACTTCTCCATCAGAGATGTTCGGGAATACAAAAGTATTTTAGCTTTCAATAAAACTTCGGAGATGAGCATGTGGATCCTCGCCATGCCTTCCTCCGAATTGACCTGTAGCCTGGATCATTTGCAGCATCATTGGTTTCATTTCAAATGTACTTCTGTCTAAGGCAGGCCTCATTATTCCCAAAGAGAAATCATAGAGGTTTGGTGATGCATAGTCCCTAATAGGCCTATTGTAATCGTTTGCCAACAGAATCAGATTTGCCATGACATTGTTGTTGTTTGGTGCTTCATTCCTAGGCTGCTCCGCCATCTCTTCTTTATCGGATTGTGGTTTCTGTTTGCGGTCTTTTAGTCTCCTTCGAAATGTTTTCTCAATCTCTGGGTCGTAGTTCACTAGAGATTGAGAGTTCTGCAAAGAAATCACAAAAATTACCATTAACAACTATTTTTTCGAAGTCCTCGGCAAGGGCGCCAAAAACTTAATGCTTGAAATTTTATGAAGTAGAAATTATGGATGATATGTGTTGGTGGATTGCGTTGTGTACTCAAGTTTCCCCAGAGGAATCCAAGTGTAAATTCCTCTGAGTTTCCTGGTAAGTCTAGGGTCGAGTACAGAGACTTGTGAAAATAGTTGCATTGGAGATTTTTATGAAAACTTGCAGTAACCAGTTGAATAAATAAGTGTTGGGTTGTTGTTGCGTTAATTAAAATAATAACGAATGCGGCAGAGTTCGAAAAGAGTTGGTAAATGGGAAATACGATGAGTATGCGGTGAACGGGTTGAGAAGGGTTCCGTCTAACACTCTCTAGGATGCGTTCATGCCTTGCAATCATGCAACATGCATACAATAGTAAACCACCTCTCAGCGTGAATGCCACGGCTTCTAAGGCTAGAACACATGCGATAAATATGCGATGAGTCTACAGGGTTTACACATAAACCTCTATCTCTATGTATGCGATGACAACATGACATTCATACAAATATGCGACCACATAATATCATTCCTATTCCTAGGATGCATGCGATGCAAGTTGACAAACAGAGCTTATCTCTAAGTCCCTATCTCTTGTTTATGCAAGTCTAATCTTGCTCTTTCGAGTCCAGATTCTAACCTAGCTATCTCGAGACATTAGGTTCTTTCTTTAGATTCTCTCTCGAGTAACTCTATAGGGGTATTTTGCACGACATTAAACAAGACAATCACAAGCAATGAACTTCCTAGATCATGTTAGCTTAGTTCCTCTCAACCCATTTAACTAGTTTAGCTACTCATGCGTATTAAGAGAGTGAGCAGATGTAGAAATAGAACTTCCATTGAATAAATATAACATGAAGTACAGAATAACAATGCAAGTATAGTAAAGAGCCTAGAGCAATTTCTTACTGTCAGGCGTTACACCATTTCTACTCGTGCTCTAAAGATATTCTCGCTTTCGCGAGAGTCAGCCTGCTCTCTGCTCTTACGCCTCATGGTTCTCTCTTGAGCTGCCTTGTACAATCTCTAGCGTCACTGATAACTTGTAGAAATACAAGTTATTTATACTGCTTTTTAGATATTGCGGTTAAAAGAGAGGAAAGTTGCATCAGTTGTATGGAAATTGGCTAGGAAATACAATAATTAGAAATTTTCGTCAATACACCCACTAACACCATTGCGATGGTAGAAAAGAATATTTCAAGTCCGTTTTGCAGGAAATCCAGTCACCGTATGCGTTCATGGATCAAGAGAGAAAGATTAATGCATCTACGTCGTATTGCACCCATCATTCAGGGATGAATAGATAATCAACGCAATGACGGCGCATGCGAAAATTAATCCAGAGCTGAACTTCAATCGCATGTGGTAATAAAAAACAACACTGCATGTGGGCACACGATCAAAAGATGCAAATGAGCAATGTAATCACGGAGGATTTTGACACGTGTACAACTGACCATTGTGCATTTTCGACGGATTGATTGCGTAACAGAAGGAATATTTATTCTACCATTCTCAGAATTTCCAGAACAATAAAGTGGGGACCACAAGTCAGAGAGTCAAAGCTTTCATCTATAAATACCCTAAAAGAATTCACTGAAAGATATACTTGATACAGGGGATAATTGATACGAGGCTATTGAGAGAGAGGCTGATCTGAGTGCTGATCGGAGAAGATCTGGAAAGAGAAGAGAGAAGGCCGAGAGGTGAGTCTCAGGGTGAATCATTCCAAATCCCCACCGTGAAGCTCTATACCTAGATCAACTCTACTGGTTGAGCAAGCCTGAGAGGGAAGCTCATCCTTCCATTCACTCTATCTACGCCGGCAAGCAATCTCTCCATCCAGATCAGTGTCAAGACATTGGCACTCTTCTGTATCTGTTTCTAACTCTTATTCATCAATTGTATTTCATCTTCCTAGTGTAAATCATTCACAACCATATATCAGATGCTTGATTTTATAATTAAATGTCATGATCACTTTCATTTCCACATTTCTGTCTATTTTCGTTCCTCCATTAATCACTTTCTCCATGATGTTTTCTTAATCCCGTGGTAATTAATATGAATTACAACAACTTAATCTGTGCCAAAGAAATAAAGATATTTAGCTAAAGTATGCTAGAAGACATCTTCACCTGTGAGAGTAGAAGTGAAGATGCCATTCTGATCTGTCGAGAGATGGTTAGAAGAATGCGTTAACTAAAGCAAAAAGTACTTCCAAAGATGGAAGCAACCTTTCGTTCACTACATTTGTCCCTGTTTCACCATAGAGATGTAGGAAACGCTGCCGATCATCGAGAGGTGTAAGCTAAGGGAAAGCGAAACCGTACTTATATTTTGACGCAATTAAGGAACTTGGGATGTTTATATTAATTATCCTTTCTCTTTCTGTTTTGCACATAAGCCTTGCCACCGTATAACACGACCTTTGTATAATCTTCACAATCAGTCTCAACCTCGGTATCTTGTATCATGTAACCTGTATCTTGTATCATCTTAGCTTAGGTTTATGTTATCGCACTTTACTTTTATCGCAATTTACTTTATTATCGCATTTTTATCGCTTATCTTTACTTTACTGCATAATTTATTATCACATGTACAAACCACACTTCTATTAAATTGAAAAACCCCCGGTCGCATATATCATGAACGTAACACAATCAACCTAAAACAATCCCTCTGTTCGACCTCGGATCACACCAAGAAACATGCGGTGAAATTATACTTGGTTTCAATGCAAGGAAACTTGTGACAACGCATAGCATACTATAAGAACATTCATTAATAACACATACATCTAGAAGTAGTATCGCATATCATCACAATCATCCATGTGTTGCATGACATAAGAAGATAAATTTTATTCATTCATATTCATATATGTCAACAAGTTTATGGCATCATCTCATTTTATGTCATCAATTATGGCGCCGTTGTCGGGGAACTGGTAACGGGAACATGGACTTGTAGCTTAGATTAAAATTATGTCATCAAGTTTATGGCGTCGTTTCCGGGGATTGGTTAACGGTTATTGTTTGAGAATGTTTCTGGTATTTTGTAGGACATATCTCTTTGTACTTGTAATGGTGGTGAGGTAATCGACTGCTTAACCCCTAATGGTGGTGAGCATCAAAGGTGAAAGGTGGCTTCTCTCTCCTGGTTGTGCAGATGGGACAACTTTAATTCTTGACTTATGTGCAGGATAATTGTCACCGATAAAGCTGGATGTACTTTGTGACCGTTATCAGCTGTCAACTTAATTTGGATTTGACTGCCTTCAGCTTTCTGTCCCATCGATCTTAATTGTCCTTTCGTCCAGATGTGCCCACCATGTTGCGGTGATTCTTCTTGGGTGAATGTTTGCGAGCACGATCAACGCAAAGTCTTACGGTGAAGTTATGCTCGGCCAATGTATTCCTATGAAGTTGGGCTTGCCCTTGTCAATCTTCAAAATGTTAAATATCGGCAACGCAAGACCAACCACAATTACATTGTAGCTGACCGATAGATCAATAACGCATCCAAAGGGCAAAATAGAGGATGTACTTGTGCAAATGGATAAGTTCATTTTCCTTGCAGATTTTATCATATTAGATTATGAAGCTAATATTGAGGTACCTATCATCTTGGGTCGCCCATTTCTTGCAACAGGGCGAGCACTGATCGATGTACAGAAAGGAGAACTTACCAAAAAGGTCGATCGGCAAGTTAAGTTCAACGTCCTCAATGCGTTGAAATACCCGAGTGATATGGAAAATTATCAATATGTTGGGGAATTGCAGGAAGAACATTGGCACGTGCCTCTAGAAGAATCGGAGGAAGAAGACTTGGGGATCGACGCAATTTGGGAGGAAAATTGCACCGCAATTCAAATTGAGTCAGATTTTGAAACAATCAAGTTATCTAAACGAACAATGCAGCGTACTAAGCCATCTTTAGAAGAACCACCCATGTTAGAGTTGAAGCAGTTGTCAGTGCACCTCAAATATGTATATTTAAGAGGCAATAACACTTTACCGGTTATTATATCTGCCTCGCTGAGCAAAGAGAAGAAGGAATCACTTATCTAGATCCTGAAGAACAATGCAAAAGCTTTGGGATGGACCTTAGCAAATATTCAAGGGATCAGTCCTTTGTTTGTATTGCATGCATAAGATTCGTCTTGAAGAGGGAAAAAAAGGATCTATAGAAAGACAACGCTATTTGAACCCTGCCATTAGGGAGGTTGTGAAGAAAGAGATAGTAAGTGGCTTGATGCAGGCGTCATTTACCCTATATCAGATAGCAGCTGGGTAAGTCTAGTGCAATGCGTTCCAAAGAAGGGGGAATGACAGTCGTCACCAATAGCAAGAATGAGTTAATTCCTACAAGGACAACCACGAGGTGGAGAATCTGTATGGATTACCACAAATTAAATCTGGCCATAAAGAAGGACCACTTTCCACTCCCATTTATTGATCAAATGTTAGATCGACTTGTGGGGAACAAGTTCTTTTTTTTCTTGACGGCTGCTCAGGGTATAAACTTCATGACATAGAATTGGTTGCCTTTATCTTTATGCATATAGACAATGATGAATATGAATGATTCAAGCTCATGCTGCCATAATCTTGTAAGGATACGACATGTAATGTCATCTATCTGCTGCATTGATGAATGAATGAATGCTCTAATTGCGCTTAAGCTCTTTTGCATAAAGACATTTTTAATGCGATACTACGTCTAAATATATGTGTTGTTAATGATATGCTCGTAATATGCATTGGAGTAGTGCGAGTCACAAGTTTCCTTACACTAAAACCAAGTATAATTCCAAAGCAAGTTTCTCAGAATAATCCGAGGTCGAACACATGGATTGTTTTCGTTAATGCATTACTTATGTGATACATGCGACCGGTTTTTAATAATGAATAAAGAACGTTGATTTATACAGAAATGTAAATTGCGGTGAAAGTAAAAATGCGTTAATAAAATAAATCCTAAACTAATATGATACACGTACAAAATACATGATACATGATACTGAGGTCGAGAACCGACTGTGAAGTTGTACAAAGAATCGATGTATGTGGTGGCAAGTCTTTATGAATGAAGCAGAAAGAGAAAGAGTAAATAGTAAAAACATCGCAAGTTGGTCAATTGTGTTAAAGATGCAACTAAGGTTCCGCTTTCCCATGCGTACACCACTTGGTGATCGACCGTATTCCCATATCTCTATGGTGAAACAGGGATGAACGTGATGAATGTAAGGTTGTTTCCATCTCTGGAACTATTTCTCGCTTTAGTTAATGCATTCTTCCAACCTTCTCTCAATAGGTTGAATAACATCTTCACTTTTGCTCTCACAGGTGAAGATGTCGTCGAGCATGCTTTAGCTAAACTTAATTATTTCCTTAACACAAATTAACTCACTCGCTTAATTCTTGCTATTTACATATGGGATTAAGAACACATCATGGAGAAAATGGGTTATTGGATGTACGGAAAGAGACAGAGAGATGACAATGGTGACTATCATAACTTTTAATTCTAAAAATTAAGCGATCGCATACATGTTGTGAATTGAAAGATTAGACAAGATGAATACAGATGATGAAATAGTGATTAGAAACAAATACGGAAAGAGTGTCAACATCTTGACACAGATCCCGACGGAGATTGTGCTTGTCGGTGTGTAAAAGTAGTGGAGAGGAAAGCTTCCCCTCAGGCTTACTTTCCCGGTAGAATTGAACCTTTGCACAGAGCTTCAACTATGGGAATTGAAAGGATTCTCTGCTCGGAGACTCACCTCTCGGCCTTGTCTCGTGGTTCTCCTAGGTCACTCTAGATAGTCGCTTTAGACCAGCCTCTCTCCCAGAATCAGTATATGCACGTCTCTATGTATTCATGTAGGTACCAATAACTGTATCTGTATATCTTTTCAACAAATTTGAAGAAGATATTTATAGGCAAGTCTTTGGCTCTTTGAATTTGTGGTCCTCACTTAATAGTTATGGTAGTTCCTGAAATGGCAGAATGGAAAATTCCTTCTGTTACGCAATCAACCCATCAGAAATGCACAACTGAAAGCTGTACACTTGTCAGAATCTTCCACAAATGCGTTGCTCTTCACATCTTCGATCAATCGCCGCATGCGCCATCATTGCGTTGATCATCTCTTCATTCTTGATTGATGGGCGCAATGCAACGTAGATGCGTTGTTCATTTCATTTTTGAGCCATGAATGCATGCAGTGACTTATTTTCTGCAAAACAGAAACTAAAACATTCTATTCTACCATTGCAATGGTGTTAGTGGGTGTATTGACGACATTTTATAATTTTCGCATTTCTTAGCCAATTTCTATACTATCGATGCAACTTTTCTTTCTTTGAGCCGCAATATCTAAATAAAATAGTATAAATAACTCGTATTTCTACAAGTTATCACCCTCGAACACTTTAGTCGAGAGGTTCTTCGTAAATGGATTAGCAAGGTTGTTTTCAGAGGCTATCTTCATGATGATCACGTCTCCTCGGTGTACTATCTCTCTGATGAGATGGTACTTTCTCTCAATATGTTTTCCACGTTTGTGACTCATTGGTTCTTTCGAGTTGGCAACAGCATCACTATTGTCACAATACAGTGTGATATGTTAGTGCATATCTGGAACTACAGCCAAGAATTTGCCTAGCCATACTACTTCTTTAGCGGTTTCACATGCGGCTACGTATTCTTCTACCATTGTGGAGTCAGCGATATAACTTTGCTTAATGCTTCTCCAAACTATAGCTTCTCCATTGAGATTGAAAACTGAAGCTGAAGCAGATTTCCTTGAATCCACGGCGATCTGGAAATCAAAATCAGTGTATCCAATAATGATCAAATCCTTAGGTCCATACAAAAGCATATAGTCCCTCGTTCTTCTTAGATACTTGAAGATGATTTTTTACAGTAGTCCAATGACTGTGTCCTGGATTGGACTGGAACCTGTTGACGATTCCAACTGCAAAGCATATGTCAAGATGTGTACATAACATTACATACATCAAACTCCCAACTGTAGATGCATATGGATTTCTTGTCATTTCCTTGACATCTTAAAGTGTCTTAGGACACTATTCCTTTGACAAATGAATTCCATGTCTAAAAGGTAACATGCCTTTTTTAGAATTTTTCATATTATATCTTGACAACATCTTGTCAATATAAGATGCATGAGATAGTGCTAGGGTTCTATTCTTTCGATTTCAAAAGATCTCTATTCCTAGAATGTATTGAGCATCACCCAAATCTTTCATTTGGAACTGTGTTGCTAACTGTCTCTTTACATCAGCAAGAAAGCTTGCCTCATTCCCAATGAGCAAGATATCATCAACATAAAGAACTAAGAATGTTACATTCTTGTTGAATATTTTCTTGTATACACAAGGTTCGTCAACATTCTGTTCAAAGCCATAATATTTTATCGTAGTATCAAATCTTATATTCCAGGATGTTGAAGCTTGTTTTAACCCATAAATGGATCGTTTATGCTTACAGACTTTCTATTCCTGTCCTTGTTCGATGAACACTTCTGGTTGAGACATAAAAATACTTTCATCAAAATGGTAGTTCAGAAAAGCTGTCTTGACAACCATTTTCCATATTTCATAGTCATAATATGTGGCAATGGATAGAAGTATTCTAATCGATTTTATCATGACAACAGGAGAAAAGGTTTCTTCATAATCAACCCCTTCTCTTTGGGTAAAACCTTTCACCACGAGTCTGGCTTTATAAGTTTGCACCTTGCCATTTTGGTCTCGTTTTCTTTTGTAGATCCATTTGCAACCTATAGGTTTAACCCCATACGATTGATCTACAAGTTCCCAGACAGAGTTGAAGTTCTTAAAATCCATTTCAACATCCATGGCTTTTATCCACTGTTCCCTGTCAACATCTTCCATTGCCTTTTTAAAGGTTAATGGATCCTCTAATCCATCATCATGTATGATGTTTTAAGTTTCTGTTAAAACCATGTAGCATTCAAGTTTCTGAATAATCCTCCCACTACGTCGAGGCATACTCAATTCTTGAGACAGACGTGACAGGACAACAACAGTTATTGATGGACCAGCCTGACCAACAACTCTTGTTAAATTTTCTGTAGCATCTTTGGTCATTTCTTACAATATTAATTTACTACAAAGTAGATAATTTTTTGTATGATCTTCTTCCAAGAATGTAGCATTTGTCGATACAATTACTTTGTCTTCTTGGGGATCATAGAACAATCCTCCTTTTGTTTCTTTGGGGTATCCTACAAATAGGCATAATTTTAAACGTGTTTCCAGTTTCTTAGGATTTTGTACCAACATGTGTGCTCGACAACCCCAAATACGAAAATGACACAAACTAGTTTTGCGTCCTTTCCATAATTCGTATAATGTTTCTGAAACACTTTTTGAAAGAACAACGTTTAGAATATATATTGCAATCTGCACTGCATACCCTTAAAATGATTAAGGTAACTGAGCATAAATCATCATTGATCGGACCATGTCTAACAAGGTTCGATTTCTCCTTTCTGCAACACTATTTTGTTGTGGTGTTCCAGCTACTGTGAGTTGGGATTGAATTCTATGATTAACTAGATAGTTATGGAATTGTAAATCCATATACTCACCATCCTGATCAGATCAAAGTGTTCTAGTCCTTTTACTTAACAAATTTTCTATCTCGGCCTTAAATTCTTTGAACTTTTCAAGAGTTTCAGACTTGTGACTAATTAAGTAAATGTAGCCATATCTTGAGTAACCATCAATAAAATTGACAAAATACTAATAGCCTCCTTGTGCTTTTACACTCATTTGACCACATAGATCTGAATGTATAAGTTCGAGAGACTCTTTGGCACGAAGACCTTTGTCAGAAAAATATCTTTTTCTCATTTTTTCCTCAAGACATGATTCACATGGAGGTAAAGAACTATCTTCTAACTGACTTAGATGAACGTTTTTTTTCCAATCTCTTAATCTATTGAGATTAATGTGGCCAAGTCTGAGGTGCAAAGATAGGCATTACGAGAAATTTTTCGGTTTTAATTTGGGTCTCAGCTGTTTTAAACATCTCTATATTTAGAATGCCCTTTGCTTCAGTTGGTTTTCATATATACAAGTTATTTTCGAGTCTTGCAAAACAAATATGAACACCTCTTGAAAAAACAACACTTCATTGGATTCAAAAGATATTCTATACATATTTTCTAGTAGACAGAAAATGGTGATTAAGTTTCTTTTCATCTTAGGTACATAATACACATTCCTAAGTAAGACGAAAAATGCTCCAAAAAATAGCTTGACATCTCCCACTATATGAGCTGAAATGACTTCACCCGTTCCCACCTTGAAAGTCATTTCCTGTTCAAAAAGTTCTCTCCAAGAACTAGTTTCCTATAGAAAAGCGCAAATATGAATCGCGGCGCCTGAATATAATATCCAGGTTAGGTGAGTATTCTCCACTAGACATGTTTCAACTACTAGTAAATATGATTTACCTTGTTTTGCCTTTTCCACTTTCTTATCCACCAAATATTTTTGGGCAGTTACACTTCCAATGCCCATCTTCTCTGCAATGGAAACACTTTCCTTTAGGAGTCTTGTTTTGTTTTTATTTTTCTTAGCAGTGGTTTTTTTATTCCCTTTACCCGTCTTATTCGTTTCTACAAATTTGTCTTTTGAAGAAGAAGGAGCGGATTTCTTGTTATCAGTGGGTATTGTTCCAAACGTCGACCCCTTAAAAAACTTCTTAGATCAAGAAATAACATTTACTTCTTTTTCCTTAAGTTTCATCATAGACTGATATGTATGTAACTCATTCAACAACGTAGTCAAATTATAAGTGATTTTGTTCATAACAACATTGGTTCTAAAAGGAAGATAACTCTCTGGGAGAGACTCCAATATCATACTTACTTGACATATCTCATCTACCATCGCCCTATGAGCCTCAGCAATATTAAAATGGACCATCATATCAAGAACATGTTCTCTAACATTGGAACAATCTTTCATGCGAGTACTGTAGACATACTTAATGGCTTCATATCGAACAGAGGATGACAGTTGCCCGAACATCTCCTAGAGCGATGTCATTATCTCACAGGCAGTGGGCATTACCTCATGTTTCTTATTAAGTACATCGGATATACTTGCTAAGATGTAAGCCTGGGCCTTTCCATTGGCTCTAACCCACCGATCATAGATGATTCCGAACATTTCGGTTGGTTGTTGTACTGGGAACTGGAGGACATTCCTCTATCAAAATGAACCTCAAATCATCCACAACTAATATTGTATTGATGTTGGATTTCCAGTTAGAATATCCTTCACCGTTAAACTTATCGGAAGCTAGCAGTTGTATAATTGAGTTCGACATTGCTGAAAAAAATTTAATCAAATTCTATTAAACTTTATGCATCTAAATCCAAATTTAACAAAAATAATAAAGTACCCAAACATCTTTTTTATTTGCAATGATACTTTAGTGATTTAGAATAGTTGCTACCGTGGGGCAGTCAACGATTCCCTCACTAAAGCAAGATAATTCTTGGCCAAATACTATATCAGAATAACTCTTTACTCCTATAGTTCTTTTGGTTATCGTTTTCGGTCAAGATCTTTACTAAAAATTAGTAATTCTTCTAAGTGTGACCCGCCATTTTCAAATTTTATAGAACCATATGAATATGCCCCTGATATGGAAGACAATACCCAAGACGAAACTATAAGACCCTATTCATTACTGAAGTTGAGGTTGTTTAGAATCCTATGTTACTACCATCCGTGGGGATCGTCGTGGTTAAAGACTAGCTAGTGCTACCTAAAAATAACAGCAAGCGCAGCATAGGAATCTCATGGTTCAAACTAATGGAGGAGACCGTAGGACAATGTTGACACATTTCCTTCACCCATTTACTATGAACTACTTCCCTCATTCACCTTGTTATTGACCCATGCAAACACTTTTTGAATGGAGTAGTTGCAGTAAAAGCGACATGAAGCTGAGCATGGATCTCACGGTGTGAATTCTTGAGGGCATGAGAGCTAATAACTATATATCAAATATATTGTTAATCTCCCATTGAAGTGTTCTAAATGTTTGGTATCTACTTAGGTTAAAAATGGATAGCCATTTAAACAACCTAAGTCTATATCATTTTTATCCAAGTATAACATTTATATTTGGATATAACCCTACGATGTCTAAGTGTTTAAACCAGTTTTAAACCTCACACCGCTCACGCAAGCTCATAAAATTAGGTAACGATGCTCAATCTTTCGGTCATAATCCCCAGGTAAGAGGTGTTACGTAAACCGTCAACTTAAGTACCCTTAGCTTTAGACAGGTTTATGAACCAATTTGAGTTTGTAACCAAATTTTATAAGGTAACAATCTATTTTAACGGTTTAAAAATTAGTTGTTAACCTAAGTGAGCATGTTGTGTATCTTTGTTATGGATTTTAAAGTCCAATTTCCTTTTATAACAACTTACAAAAAAAATTAGACATGCTAAACATCCATAACATTCATCAAAGGCATTCAATATAACATTTATATTAAAAGAAACCCTATACATGCATACTATATATTATAACCATTTATAACATACTTTCAATGCATGTAACATGCTTCCTACGATGGGATTTTAAATCTACATGGCATATTGTATACATATACAAGATTTATTTAATTATAACATACATCACATGCATAAACAATTAAACACATACTGATACGGTTTTTAGTTTGGCCTTTTTTAAGTAAACAAAAGCCTAAGTATTACAAAATAAAATAGGTAATAGCTCCAAACAGCTTCCGGACCACTTGAACAACTCCAAACCAAGCCCAAAAAGAGTTAAACTGAATGTGAACCACCTGAACCGGACCAATCAAAACCCTTTTGAAAGTGAACCGGGTCAAGTTTGAAGAAAATCGATCAAACCAGTCAATCCTTGATAAACCAGTTCAAGAATCTCACTTGGATAAACTGGATCTCGCCGATGGACCAAGATCTCGCTTGGTTTGAACTGGATCTCGCTCCATGTTGAAATCTTCCTCAAACTTGATCTCTCACTGCTGGTTAAGATCTCGCTCAAAATTTGATCTCTTGCTGGCTTATTGAAATCTCGCTCAAACCATCAGAATCTCGCTCCTGGTTTGAAATCTTGCTCGAACTTGATTCAAAACCTCACTCAAACTTGAAATCTCGCTAGGACATCCATCACAATCTCACTCGAACTAGAAATCTCGCACAAACTTGATTCAAAAACTCACTTGAACTTGAAATCTCGCTCAAAATTTTAACAGAATATCGCTTGAACTAGAAATCTCGCTCAAACTGGATTCAAAACCTCCTTTGAACTTGAAATCTCACTCGAACTTGGTCCAATCTTGCTGGAAATTCAAACAGTAGCTGAAGAACTGGAAATCTGCAGCTCGGCCTTCTTCACTTCTTTCTTCAATTACATCCTAATTTCAATTTCTAATGACTCCATACGAATTACAGACTCTTAAACATAAAAAGAGCCAATTACAAGAGAAACAACATAATTGAAAGGATTCAAATGCCAAAACACTGGAAAAACCATATCAGTATACTATATCATGCAGTTCATGAAAAAACACCCACCAAACTCAAATTAACAATAGTTAAGTTCTTAAATTATGCTCTGATACTAATTGAAGGAATGATAAAAACATGCAACGGAAGACTTCATAATCAATAAGCACATAAACTACATTTAATTTGAGTTTTAAGCATGTTGTTCATATGATATTTAGAAGAGAGTTTGAAACACATATTACCTTTGAAGATTTCCTTCACAAATTCAGCTGAAATCCACCAAGATAGAGCTTGAAACTTCAAGAGGACTACCATCCTGATCTTTTCTACTATGCTCAAGCTGGAACGTGAGGTGGAAACACTTAAATCAAGTTGAATTGATGAAGAACAAGTGAGGGATGTGTAGAGTTTTCAAGTTTTTACTTCAGTAAGTAAAACTCAAAAATGATTAATGTTCTTCATGCATCAAGTAGAATTGATACAAATATACAAGATTGCATGGTGGACAGCTCCAATAAGAAGATCATCATAAAATGAAATTGAAATTTGGTGATAATCGATCAACTATGTTGGTGGGTTTTTCCCAAAAATGGAAAAACCCCATTAACTTAAAATGATTTCAAAAATCATTTTATTTTTGTAATTTAAATTAGTTTTATAAAATTAATTCAAATATAATTAATTTAAATAAAAACTAATTTTAATTATTAATTTTTTAATTAAAAATTTTAAACAAAATAATATTAATTTAATATCTAAATATTAAATTAATAAAATATAAATTTCACCAATAAATCAATTTTATATTTAAATCATAATTTAACTATTAATTGATTTTCCAATTTTGTTTAATTTCAATTAAATTAAATGTTTTTAATTGTATCATATACATTCAATCGAAAACCCTAAAATTGAATTTGAACATTTCAAATTCATAACCCTAATTTCATACATTAAAACTCAATTTGATATTCCAATTTAAGAACTAGTAGAGGGACCTAATGGACTTACAGATCGTGAGCTCCAACGATCTATAAGTAATTCGTTACTTAATTACTATTTGTTAACTATTAAGACACACCACTATAGCTCGATAGTTGCACTCTTCTCACTGTATATTTCTATCCATATAAACCATAATCAGTAAGTCGATCCTTCACAGGTCGTTCATAATTATAGTTGGATCAAAATTACCGTTTTACCCCTGTAAATACATCGTGTTCCTTAAGTTCCTACTGACCCTCTAATGAACAATTTGATTAATAATGTTACTCTTGAATCATGTCCTTCTCTATCATGAGAAGGCAGGGCCCTGATTGTTCAAGACCTAGAATCAACACTTAAGAGAACAACCTATCTGCTAACCCTAAAATGGGTAGGAGTGAATTCTATCTTGCAGGGCTATGTCCCTAGCTATCCTTCCGGTCTTATCCCCAAAATGGAAGGCTTATTGAGCAGTGCTATTGGAATACTCATACCTATGCAGATCAAAGGATAATCCTGAATAAACAAGCATTCATAGCTAGCTCAGGATTAAGATTGAGTTATCCTAGTTACTTAAGTATGAAATAGTTAGTCTTAACAGTAAACGGTCGTTATAAAGAAAAGTGACTATTTCGTGGTCTAGTCTATATGCAAACTCATTGCATAGGATGCTCCCACTCACATGTCTTTACATGAATGATTTGCATATCACATCATTTGTATTACCTATACAAAATGGGCTGCATCCAATAGTGTTACCAGGATGAGATACCTAATTTCATCCATATACTTATAGACCATTTAGGCTATATACTATTAACTTGATCCTGTTTATATCACCACATAAAGTTAAAGTATTCATACTATAGACATGAATATATTTATTGGATTTTCATGATAGAGTGATAAATCAACAACTTTATTGAATAATATACTCAACAATATTTTATTGACAAATAGAATGTTTAACTCAAAATTTACGAACTACGAGTTCTAGGACATTCCCAACATCCCAACATACTACTCCTCCATTTAGAGTGAATACTGACCCAGAAGTTGGTTTCCTTGAATCAATATCGGTCTGGAAGTCAGAATTAGTATATCTAGTAAGGATCATATCCTTAGCACCATACAAGAGCATGTAATTCTCGCTCTCCAAAGATGCTTGTGAATTTTCTTAACGGCAGTCCAATGATCATATCCAAGATTGGACTGAAACTTGCTGACTATTCCAACAGCATAGCATATGTCAGGACAAGTACACAACATGGCATACATTAAATTCCCTACTGTTGATGCATATGGAATTCGTTTCATAACCTCAAAATCTTGAGGTGTCTTAGGATTTAATTCTTTAGACAGATGAATTCTATGTCTGAAAGGCAACGTTCCTTTCTTGGAATTTTGCATTTTGTATCTAGACAACATCTTGTCTATATAAGATGCTTGAGATAATGTTAAAGTTATGTTCTTGCAATTCCGAACTATTTGGATCCCAAGAACATACTGTGTTTCTCCCAAATCATTCATTTGGAATTTCGTAGCCAACCATCTCTTAACATCAGCTAGAAATTCTACTTCATTTCCAATTAGTAGAATATCATCAACATACAACACTAGAAAATCAATAGTTTTGTTAACGATTTTCTTGTAAACACAAGGTTTATCAACATTTTGTTCAAAGCCATAAGATTTGATCGCATTGTCAAATATCATATTCCAGGATTTAGATACTTGTGTCAACCCATAAATGGATCGATTAAGCTTACAAACCTTTTGTTCTAGACCCTATTCAATAAACCCTTCTGGTTGAAACACATAGATACTCTTTTCAAGATAACCATTCAGGAAGGTTGTCTTGACATCCATTTTCCATATTTCATAATCATAAAATGCAACTATGGTCAAGAGTATTCTAATTGACTTAATCATGGAAATCGAAGAGAAGATTTCTTCATAATCTACCCCCTTTCTTTGGGTAAACCCTTTTGCCACAAGTCTAGCTTTGTAGGTTTGTACCTTACCAACTTGGTCTCGTTTTCTCTTGTAGATCCATTTGCAACTTATGAGTTTTACCCCTTCATTTGATCTACAAGATCCCAGACTGAATTGAAATACATAGATTCCTTTTTAAGGTCCATGGCTTTAATCCATTTGTCTTTGTTCACATCATTCATTGCTTTTTTTAAAGTCAATGGATCCTCTAAGCCATCATTTGATATGATGACTTGAGTCAGTTAAACCCATGTACTAGTCAGGCTGTTGCATAACCTTCCCACTACGACGAGGCATTCTCAACTCTTGAGAAGGATGTGAAGTACTAGTTTCATCAACTACTCTTGTTGATGGACCTACTCTGTCAATAACTCTTGTTGATGCATTCGTCGTTTCTCTAGACATTTCTTCTATTACTAGCCTACTACAAGGTTGATGATTCTTCATGTGGTCCTCCTCCAAGAAAGTTGCATTTGTTGGTACAAACACCTTATCTTCCTAAGCATCGTAAAAATTATCGCATTTCGTTTCTTTTGGGTAGCCTACAAATAGGCATACTTTTGAGCAACGTTCCAACTTTTTAGGATTTTGCACCAACACATGTGCTGGGCAACCCCAGATTCTGAAGTGATGTAAACTTCCTTTACGTCCTCTCTAGAGATCGTAAAGTGTTTCAAAAATATTTTTCAAGGGAACCATGTTCAAAATGTACACTGCAGTTTCAACTGCATGTCCTCAAAAAGAATTTGGTAACTGAGCATAACTCATCATGGAACGAACCATATCCAACAAGGTTCTGTTTCTTCTTTCTGCCACACTATTTTGCTAAGGTGTGTCAGGGGATGTGAGTTGAGACTGGATTCCATGTTCAATCAAATAGTTCTGGAATTCCAATTCCATATACTCACGACCTCGATTTGGTCGAAGTGTTTTAATCCTTTTACCTAATTGGTTCTCAACCTCAGCCTTATGCTCTATGAACTTCTCGAATATTTCGTACGTTTGGTGCATTAGGCAAATATGCCCATACCTTGAATGGTAATCAACAAAGCTGATGAAATATTCTCCAACGTGAGGACCTTACATACATGGGTCTCTTCTTCAGGCAACTCAATACTGTTAAGTTAACAATCTTCACTATCTGGGAACTTCAATGTGTTGAGCATATTGAACTTCAGCTCTTGATTATCTACGCGCATAGTTAATTCTCTTTTATGCACGTCAATTAAAACTTTCCCAGTAGCTAAGAAGGGGCATCCAAGGATAATTGGTACCTCCCTATCTGCTTCATAGTCCAAGATAATAAAGTCAGCTGAAAATATGAAGTTGTCAACCTTTACCAGAACGTCTTCAATCTTTCCTTCTAGGTACATAATTGTTCTATCAACAAGCTGAAGAGTAACAGAAGTGGGTTGTGCTTCGCCAATTCCTAGTTTCTTAAAAATTGAGAGTGACATGAGATTAATGCTAGCTCCCAAATCGCACAACGCATGACCCACATCCAATCCTCCTATCAAGCAAGGAACTGTGAAGCTCCCAGGGTCTTCTGCTTCTTTGGTTGATTGTTGCTTACTAACGCATTGCAGTCCTACGTTAGCACGATTACTTCCTTCTCATGACTCTTCTTTTCTTCGTCAAAATGTCCTTAAAAAATTTGACATATGTTGGCATCTGCTACAAGGCCTCTATAAGTGGAATGTTGATATGCAACTGCCTTAGGAGCTCAAGAAAGCGCTTGAATTGTTGTTCATCATTCTTCTTCATCAAGATGCTAAGGAATGGTGCATTCAGCGGCACCTCAGGCTTTCCCGCATTAGACGTACTGGGTTCTGAATGGCTTGTAGTCCCAAGCGTTCTTTCTTCTTGATCCATTGAATGTGTGATGCATTTTTTTGAAGGACTGCTATTTCTTGGATTCATTCTTCTTTCTTCAAGAGATTTTCCACTTCGCAACGTCACCGCGTGACATTGCTCCTTCCCATTGTTATTCCTAGGTGTTTTAGTATTGCTAGGTAGAACTCCAGGCTGCCTGTTTTTCAACTCACTCGCTATCTGCCCTACCTGGATTTCCAAGTTTCTAATAGACGACGCTTGGCTTTTCAACAACACGTCATTCTGGGCTATGTATTCCTTCAATAGTTTCTCAAGCAGAGATCCTGAGCTCGATGCATGTCCTCCTCTATTAAAGGGTTGTTGATGTGGCTGATGCATTTGTTGAAATGCGGGCGGCGGTCCATTCCTTTGCTGTTGGTTCGCCCTTGGGTGGTGCTCCTGATGATTTCCTCCTATCCAAGAAATATGTATAAGGATTCTGATAATACATCCAGGATTATTATATGTATTGGAAAACGGGTTGTTTTTAATGAAACATACTAAATAAGGATTCTGTGGGCAATCCGCATAGGAGTGAGGATCTCCACAGCCCATACAGCGAACCATAGGTTTCCCGAACGTTTCTACCAGATTCACCTTCTGCTGATTTGATGCGTTTCCTAGCGTTATGTTCTGCAGAAGGCTGGTCATCATAGCCACTTGAGCAGAAAGTGTGGCTATTGCATTAGAATCGATAGAATTAACGTTCTGAGATCTCTTCTTCCTGTCAGCTCTTCCATCATACGTATCGTCCACCCATTCCATGTTGTGTTTAGCAATGCGGTCTAATATCTCTTTAGCCTCAGTGTAAGATTTGTCCATAAGTCCACCAGCCGCTGCTGCGTTTGCTGCCATCTGTGATGCTCTATTCAATCCTCCATAAAATGTCTCCATTTGAATAGTTAGAGGTAGTCCATGGTTTGGGCAATTCTTGACCAATCCCTTAAAACGCTCCAATGATGCGCTTAAGGTCTCAACTTCTTCTTGTTCAAAGTTCATAATCTCTCAACGCCTCCTTGCGTTGGTGGTAGATGGGAAGTATTTTTGCATAAATTTTTCCACCAACTTCTCCCAGGTGGTGATTTCATCAGGTTTCGGTAAGCTCACCCATTGCTTTGCATCATCACACAAAGAATAGAGGAACAAAGATAGCCTGATCGCCTCTAGGGTGATTCCAGGAATCACAAATGAATTACACATTTCTAGTAAACACTTCAATGTGGGCATGAGGATCTTCGCCACAACCACCTCCAAATTGTCCAGCAGTCTGAAGCATTTGGAGCATTACAGATTTCATCTCGAATCTGGTCCCGTCTGGCATTGGGTAGATGATTCCTGGAGAGAAATCATACAGTACAAGGGATGCGTACTCTCTCATAGGACGCGTGCTGCTATTCACCATTAGGATTGGATTCTGTGCAGCATGAGCTAGTTACTGAGCTAGTTGCTGATTTGCTTATTCTTCCGCCATTTCTTGTTGCCTGTTCTATTGACTGAGAAATTGCTACCTCAACCTTCGACGACGATTAGATCGATTCCTACTATTGAATGAGAAATTTTGGACCAATCACAAGTCACCACGTCGTTTGCTAAATTAACGACGAATTTCTATTTAGGTCCAATTAGAAGTTGACACATGTCTCGAATTGAATTGAAGAAAATTTCTATGACGTCACGCGGATGAATCAGATGAGATTAAATTGGTCTAATTTGATATTACTATTTGGGCTTAAAGTTCAAACTACAAAAAAAAGTTGAATTGGACCCAAATTCCAGATCAGGCCCAAAACTAACTAATTGGGCCCAAGGGTCAGGCCGATGGAACAACCAAGCCCACGAAGCCCACCTGAGAACTCTATAAATAGAGAAGTTCTCTTCATTTGTAAAGGCAACATTTTCTACACTCAGAAGACCCAGAGAGAATTCACTAACAAGCAGAGGACTCTCAAGTCTCTTGAAGCTACACTCCTATAAGGCAAAAGACCTTTGAAGACACAAATACTCTTCCTAGACTTCTACTTCAAGCTTCCAAGACTCCTAAAGCGGCACTCTTATAAGGAAGAAGACCTTTGAAGATACAAATACTCTTCCAAGACTCTTGAAGCTACACTTCTATAAGGCAGAAGACCCTTGAAGACACAAATACTCTTCCAATACTTCTACTTTAAGCTTCCAAGACTCCTAAAGCTGCACTCCTATAAGGCAGAAGACCTTTGAAGATACAAATACTCTTCCAAGACTTCTACTTCAAGTTTCCAAGACTCCTAAAGCTACACTCCTATAAGGCAGAAGACCTTTGAAGATACAAATACTCTTCTAAGATTTCTACTTCAAGCTTCCAAGACTCCTGAAGTTGCACTCCTATAAGGCAGAAGACCTTTAAAGACACAAATACTCTTCCAAGACTTCTACTTCAAGCTTCCAAGACTCCTGAAGCTACACTCTTATAAGGCAGAAGACCTTTGAAGATACAAATACTCTTCCAAGACTTCTAAAGGTGCACTCAGGCAGAAGACCTTTGAAGATACATCTCTTCCAAGACTTCTACTTTAAGCTTCCAAAACTCCTGAAGCTGCACTCTTATAAGGCAGAAAACCCTTGAAGACACAAATACTCTTCCAAGACTTCTACTTCAAGCTTCCAAGACTTCTGAAGCTGCACTCCTATAAGGCAGAAGACCCTTAAAGACACAAATACTCTTCCAAGACTTCTACTTCAAGCTTCCAAGACTCCTGAAGCTGCACTCCTATAAGGCAGAAGACCTTTGAAGACACAAATACTCTTCCAAGACTCCTGAAGCTGCACTTCTATAAGGTAGAAGACCTTTGAAGACACAAATACTCTTCCAAGACTTCTACTTCAAGCTTCCAAGACTCCTGAATCTACATTTCTATAAGGCAGAAGACATTTGAAGACACAAATACGCTTCCAAGACTTCTACTTCAAGCTTCCAAGACTCCTGAAGCTGCACTTCTATAAAGCAGAAGACCTTTTGAAGACACAAATACTCTTCCAAGACTTCTGCTTCAAGAACGTTCGATGCTTTCCTTCTCCAAGTCAAGCATATTCACCCAACTGAGAGAGAATCAGAGGATCAAATATTAAAGATCAAACCACATCACATCAAATAAACTCCAACATCAACACCAACTTAAGTTCAACTCCACGAAACACATTTCTCTGGAAACCTCGTGTGAACACCTACGTCGGAAGGTCCTTTCAATCTCGGGGTCGTATATGAGTTCAGGAGTGCTCTCCCTGCTCATAAACGTTCACAAGCTTAGGCTTAGCTTGTAATACTCCCTCAACCGAAGTGTTCCTACAACAGATACAAATGAAATTTCTGGTTATTCTTGTTTCTAAATCCCCGACAACGGCACCAAAAACTTGTTCGTTGCTATCGTGATTCACTTTAGGAGTGTATTGTATAAAATAAATTGGAAGAATAATTTCTAAGTATAAGTGATGCGTTGATGCTTTGATGCGTTTAAGTATTTGTAATGCGTTAGTGCATTGGAGAGATGCAATAGAATGCACAACACTTCTTCTTATGACGTTCAAGTTTTCCTAAACCAGACCCAAGTGTAAATCTAATTTAGGTTCCTGGCAAGCCCAGGGTCGAACTCAGGGATTCAGTTAAACAAACGCAGACCTTGCATTGTATCTATTGTAGGGGTTTTCCTAAATAAATGAGAGAAATATTTTATTTACACTAAAATGTTGTGCCTGTGCAAGAAGATACAAAAGAGTTGAGTGGTGAGTGATGGATCATGCGAAAATGGAGTTTAATGTAAATGGATGTGTCGGTCTAAAATGAATGTACACAAACCAGAATGTAATGTGGATGAGATTGGATGATTTTTTTATCTTTTATTTATGTGTTAGACTTTATTCAACACCTCAATGCGAATAAAATGCAAAACCTATCTCTAGGATGCATGCGTCTAACACAGAATGCAATAGACACCAGTAAGTCTATCTCTAGCTATACTAGATGTCCTACTTATTGCAGCTTAGTTATTCTCTCGAATAATCTAAGTTAAAGATGCTTTTACCAATTGATCAAGTCAGCTTAAGCATTTGAAATGAGATTTTGCATAAAGTATAAATGCATTCAACATGAACAAGAAATAAACAATGGCAAAATGAGATGGATCAAATATATGAATTTTATAAAGAGGCAAATTGTCTTTACAAAAAGCAATATTCAATAAAATGAAATGGAAGCAATAAATGAGATGAAAGGAACTGAGTCAAGCCACAGAGTACAATTTCTTGTATCTCTTTGGCTCAATTCTATTGTGTACAATCACTTGTATAAGAAGAGGACGAAATGTCTTTCTCAAGCTTGGGTTCCTTCACTCCCTGACCAGGGATGGTGGTGGTTCTCAACCTTTCTGATTGTCTTGGCACCACAACAAAGCTTAAACTATGACTATATTAATTATAGAGAGTATGGATCTTGATAATTTCTTAACTAAATAATTTTCTAACTCTACGAACTCTGGAGGGACTTCATCTATTTATAGGTGTTAGTCATGTCCACTTGGTGAATGGGCAGCATTAAAGTCCATACCCTGGTCAGCATTAAAGTCCATACCCTGGTCAGCCGCCTGACTCTCGGGAGATTTTTAGACGCCGCCTGTTGCAGGTGCCCATACTTGCAAATGGTGATGTGACACAATCAGCCTGGATCAATGAATCTTCTCTGCGTTGAACTCCCTCTGATGCATGGCCCATGCGTTAAAGCTTTCCCTGCGGAACCTTCTTGATTATGCGTTAGCTTTTTGTAAAGATCCTACAATACAATGCGTTAATGCCACGATATTTAGTAATAAAACTTCTTTTGCATGAGTTTGCTAATGTTTGAATAAATCCATGCGTTTCTTCTAAAAATGAGGAGAATTTATCATTAAAAACCTTAATTGTTCCAACTTAAGAGCAAAGATAACTTGTATTTCTACAAGTTATCACCACCCCCAAATTTGAACAATGCTTGTCCTCAAGCATTCCAAAATAATTCTTTGTTATCTCCTTTGTCTTAGGTGTGCAGAGTTCGCCTCTTATCATATTCAGTCATAAGTTTGAGACAAGAGTTTGGAAAATGCAACTCAGATTGACTCTTTTCTAAAAAGGACTAATGTTCAGTTTCAGATGCAGCAGGCCTTTTATCAACAACTCCTTTCGTTTCTCAAAACATTCTCGTCTTTTCTAAACCAGCAATGCGTTAGATGTTCTTTTTAAGATAAATGTCGGATAAAAAGAAAAAATTATGAATTCACTTACCCATTTGTTGTTCTAGGTATCCCACTTTCGTTTTGGCTTGCCCCCACGGGTGTCATGCGAGCATTCAACTACGGGTGAGAACCCTTCAAAACTAAACTCATATCTAATATTCATGCATTTCAAGTTATATTTTCTTTAGACAAGATAGAGGAGTTCTATGGGACGCGTTGGTCTAGGAGACTTAACTTCGTTTTGGCTTGCCCCCACGGGTGTCATGCGAGCATCCAACTATGGCTAAGTTCCTTTTCCAACTTAACTCATGCCATTTTAAGGTTTTTCTTTTGAAGAAATGGCAGAGGAGTTGCATTTAACATTTTTATTATTTTGTTCCCTTTTCTTTATGATGTACTTGTTTGATGCGTCTTAACTTGGATTTCCCTCATCCCTAAATTTGGAGATGAGCTATACTCATCCCAAATTTGGAGACGAGCTAAATCCTCATTGCTAAAAGAGAAACAAAATTTCAAAAAGGCTTTGAGAGTCCAAAAGGAGTTTAAGACTTGAAGCTTGCATGCATTAGAAAGTAAACTTAGTCTTTTTAGAGAAGTTCAGGCCTTGTTGATTTTCCTAACGCCTACTCTATACTTATAGATTTCATATAGTTGATACCATTGAGGTCAGGCAATGCACAAGACTTAGAAAATATCTAAAGAACAAAAATAAAGTATGCTAAGGTCAAACGCAAGGAACAAAATGATAGGAATTTCTCATTTTATAGATTCACATGAAGTAAGCAAACAAATCAAGCAAATACAAAAGAACATCAATTAAATCAGAATACAAAATTAACCCAACACTCCAAAACTCTATTGTGCTAGCACGTCATCTCTGCATTCTTCTCCAGGGTCTTCATCCATAAAGCGCATAGGGTTTCTAAGATGGCCATGCAGTGAAGGCAGAGCAAACATTACAACCAAGACCTGATTGATGTATTGCGTTGTATAAACAAATTGGTCTTGCATCCTTCGTGTTTGCTGCCTTAGGTAATCTCTTAGAACCCGATTCTGTTGCTGAAGTCCTTCGATGGACGCGGCCAATGGTCTGAGCTGATCACTGATAAAAGTTTTCTACTCTTCTAAGTCAGCGCTGCGTTGAGGTGGTGCTGGTTCTTCATTTCTTCCAACTGGGTCTTCGAAATTTGCTGCGTTGCTCGATCCTAACCCAGTTGGTTCAAAGATTATTGGAAGAGGCACAAAATTGGGAATTGGACTTGGTGGGGGCAAAGGTAAAGAATAAGGGATGTTTTGATCTATATGAGGTTGTTCTTGGTGCGTTTGATCAGGACTCCCTTCTGGCGGTGCCAATGGTGAGTCATGGATAGTAAGGTTGAGGCTTGGACACGCTTCTTCTTCCATAAGTTCAAGCTCTACTTCAATATCTTCATGCTCTGAAGCTTCATCACTGTGTTCACGATCTAGACGCGTTTTCGTTTGGGGGCGCGTTTGGATGATCGAGGTTTGGCTGCCACTTCCTTGGTAGGTAAGGCAGGTTGATATGGCGAGTCGTGAAGTAAATGCCTTACTAACTTTATATCTATCAAACCATCAATCTCTTCATGATCATCTCCCAGAGGGATGCCCCCGCGTTCACACAATGCACAGATCAGCCATGGGAAGTATAGTTGTCCTCGCGGTTTGGTCTTGATGGCCTTNCCCAGAGGGATGCCCCCGCGTTCACACAATGCACAGATCAGCCATGGGAAGTATAGTTGTCCTCACGATTTGGTCTTGATGGCCTTGATCTGATCCCTTATTATTCTTTCAACGTCTAAAGGGATACATTGCATGACGCAATAGGTAGCTAGGATGCGTTCCTTTGACAGTGCTTCGTCATGCGTTGTAGGCATGATGCTCCTTTTGATCAGATAGTACCATAGGTTCGCATCTGGAGTTAAGTTCCTGGAGGCTAGCATCTTTGCTCCATTTCTAGATGTTTGCCAGTTGCTTCCAAGTTTGGCTACCGTCCTTAATGCATCTTCCAATTGACTTGGCGTTGGCTGCTCCAAGATGCGATTACCTTCCGCATCCGAATTACTATCAATGTTGAACACTTCATTGATCTTGTCGGCTGAGAAGTGCACTAATACCCCATCAACAAAAGCTGTGTTCTTCTCCATGTCAAACTCGCTGTTGTAAAACATGCGGACGAGGCTAGGCCAAATACGTGTGTGCCCAATGCAGAACTGACTCCACCCCAATGCTTTTATTGTTTCTGTTATGTATATAGGCAGTGGGTGGCACTCGGGAAAGAAGCCCTTTTCTACAAGTATATCACTAAATTGATGCTAAAGAAGCCCTTTTCTACAAGTATATCACTAAACTGATGCTTTCTTCTCGAGGTCTTCTTAGGTAACGCGTCGGTTACCTTGCGTTTTCCTGCAGCGTGCTCTTTGGCTTCCCTTGCTAGTTCTCTCAATTCATTCTCCAATTCCCTTTGGAGAGCCGTCTTCTTTCGCCCTTGCCTCGTGGGCTGGTAGTCTTCCAAGTCCTTCTCTAATGCATCGTGCCTTGAGCAACTCTCATGCATTGCATCCTCAAGGCCGGATGCATATTGCTCATCTTCTTCCTCCAATATTAATTTCCTTTTCTTTGTCACTCTCTTTGATTTTAAAGGCCCATCATTCGCGTTGGTTTGGCGTGATTGAGATGCGTCTAGGCCAATTCCCCCATCTTCTTCTTCTCCATCTTCTTCTCTATCTTCTTCTTCTAATTCTGCCTCTAGCATCATAGCGTATTGCGCTGCTTCGTCTAACTCAAGTGATGCATTAGATGGCTCCAAATACTTCCTGTTCGTTCAGTCGAGCCAATTCAGCCAATTCTTCAGGGTTACACTCTGACGCAAGACTGTCAGAAGGGGATATGGGTGGAGTAAATGGAGGGGTGCCCACTGGGGTATGAGGCATCCCAAGGGAGGATATGAGGATGGGCGAATGCGGTGGTTGGCTAGATGCGTCTAAGTCGACTCATCTTATGGTTGCTAAGGTTGGATTGAAAGTGGAGGCGGTGGACACACGGCTGGAGATGGGGAGTTGTAAAGGTAGGCTAGAAGTGGGTCATGCATTGCACCCACTGGGGTTATGTTAGGAATGAATGGTGGTAGGGCGGGCTTGGTGTAGGGCTTAGAGGTAGCCGTAGATGACAGACGTAGCATCGGTTTTGCAGGTGTTTTGAGCTTTGGCTTAGGGGTAGTTTTGAATTTTGGTTGAGAGATCTTGGTCGGAAGGGTAGCGATGGCTTTGAAGGTTTTGGAAGGGAGTTTTGTGGGTGTTGTGGTGGGCTTTGACAGCCTTTGGGAGGAGGAGGAGGTTGCTCCGCCGTGCATAGGTTTGGATTGGACAGAGGGTTTGAAGATTTTTTTTAGGGCTTGGGGGAGGCAAAAGAGAAACAGACGAGGAAGAGTAGGAACTTATCGGCGAGTCATTCCCAAAGCTCATGGTCTGGTTCTGACTATCTGAAGCAGACGACATTGTGGCTGGAGATAAGCTTGAGTAGATCGGAGGTGATGGAAATGGAAAGGCTAGGTTTTTTTTCTTTTTAGTTTTAAAGAGCTTTAGAGGGAAATGAGGAAGAACAAAAAAATGAATCGTTCGATCGTTTTATAGGCTGAGAGAGGTTTAGTGGGCTGACGTCAGGTGGCGCCTGACGTCTGTAATAAATGTGAAGCTGAAAGGACGTCTTGGGTTTCTAAGCACTCGAGTGCTTTTGTATTCTCGAGACGCATCCCTTCAACTGGGTCATGCGTTAGACTTGAGTCTAACGCGTCCGTTATTCCCAACTCGATTATACACAACTTTTAAAAAGAAAACAAGTAAAATTTCTAATTTATGATGGCAAAAACAAAGAACAATCAATCTTGAAAACATAGGCAGACAAACACACCAAAAAACCCAAATGCATTTTAAAACACAGTATGCAAAAAGACAAGGACAGAGGAAGCGTCCCTAGAATATATGGCAATGCAAATGCAAGGATGCTTCGACACGGGCCTCAACTGGCTTCGCATAGTGCAAGAGATGACTTTTGACGTTCCAGTCCATCTTCAAAGTATGGCTTTACTCTTTGGTCATTTACTTTGAATGCGTTGGTGCCATCCTCTCGTGTTAATTCCACTACTCCATATGGAAAGATTGTCTTAATCATAAAGGGTCCTAACCACCTGGATTTTAACTTCCCTAGAAACAAATGCAGACGTGAATTGAACAAAATAACTTTTTGGCCAACAACAAGATCTTTCTTACTGATGCGTTGGTCGTGCCAACGCTTTGTCTTCTCTTTGTATAGCTTGTTGTTCTTGTACGCGTTCAATCGCCACTCCTCAAGCTCACTGAGCTGAAGTTTGCATTGAGTGTCTGTAGAGTCCAAGTTCATGTTTAGCTTCTTAACTGCCCAAAACGCCTTGTGCTCCAACTCTAAAGGTAAGTAACAAGCTTTTCCAAATACAAGAAAGTATGGAGACATACCTATAGGGGTTTTATAAGCAGTCCTGTAGGCCTAGAGCACTTCATCCAGCCTCTGTGNCTTTTCCAAATACAAGAAAGTATGGAGACATACCTATAGGGGTTTTATAAGCAGTCCTGTAGGCCTAGAGCACTTCATCCAGCCTCTGTGCCCAGTCCTTCCGCATTACATTAACAACTTTCCCCATGATAGATTTGATTTCTCGATTGGATACTTTCACTTGACCGTTTGTTTATGGGTGGTAGGAAATAGCGATCTTGTGCCTAATATTATATTTTGCAAGTAATTTAGAAATGATGTGATTAATGAAGTGCGTACCTTCATCGCTTATCAGGAATCTTGGCGTTCCAAATCGCGTGAAAATGTTCCTGGTAAGAAACTTGGAAACAGTGGACGCATCATTCCTAGCACAGGCTACTGCTTCTACCCATTTTGACACATAGTCTACTATAAGCAAGATATACTGTTAGCCGCAGGACAAGGGAAAAGGTCCCATAAAATCAATACCCCAAAAATCAAACAACTCAACTTCGAGAATATTGTTCAAGGGCATTGTGTCCCTTGAAGAAATATTCCCAGTTCATTGACAGAGGTCACAATTACGAACAAACTCCCTCGCATCTTTGAACAGGGTGGGCCAGAAGTATCCGCTCTGAAGGATCTTCACAGCGGTTCTCTGCCCACCAAAATGTCCTCCGTAAGGAGAGTCATGACACTCAGCTAAGATGCATTGTGTCTCCTCCTCCGAAACGCATTAACGCATTATGGAGTCAGGGCCTTGCTTATATAGAAATGGTTCATCCCAAAAATAAAACTTGTTGTCATGTATTAACCGTTTCTTTTGCTGAGAGTTGAAGTTCCCAGGGAATTGCTTGGTAGTCAAATAATTGACAATGTCCACATACCAAGGTTCCCTGCCTTCAACTTTGAATAGGCTTTCATCAGGGAATGCGTCCTTGATTTCACACTCTTGATCTTGAATTTCTTGTTGTTCTAGCCTGAACAGGTGGTTAGCCACCTAGTTCTCGGTTCCATTTATGTCTTGAATATCTATATCAAATTCTTGTAGCAGTAGCACCCATCTTATCAATCTTGGCTTCGTGTCCTCTTTACTCATCAGGAATTTTATGACTGAGGGATCGGTATATATGGTGGCTGACGTACCGACTAGGTAAGATCTAAACTTTTCAATACCAAACATTACAGCCATCATTTCTTTTTCAATGGTTGTGTAGTATTCCTGAGAGTCATTCAGAGTTTTGGACGTGTAAGAGATGGGATGTATCAAATTTCCCTTCATTTGCCCTAACATTGTTCCAACTGCCACATCACTCACGTCGCACATGAGAATAAAACGCTGCGTCCAATTCGATGCTATTAATACCGGAGCTGTCGTCAACGCATATTTCAATGTTTCAAACGTGTCAGTGCAGTCTTCATTAATATCATAGGGCCGGTGGGTGTTGCTACTATAAGAATTTGATCTAGAGATTCAAGACTGGAAGGGCACCGAGAACCAAGTCGCAGATCATTTGTCTAGATTGGAGAATTGCGAGGTTCAAGGGACAGAAAAAGATATTGAGGAAAGATTCCCCGATGAGCTGTTGATGGCAGTAAACATTAATGATCCCTGGTATGCGGACATAGTAAACTTCATCATTTGCGGTCAAATACCAGATGACTATACTTACCAGCAGAAGAAAAAGCTAAGAATTGATGCCAAATTTTATTTCTGGGACGATCCATTCCTATATCAACTCAAACCTAATCATATATTGCGTCGATGCGTTCCTGAACGCGAAGTTAGGCACATTTTAGAATTTTGTCATGAGTCCCCATATGGAGGACATTTTGGGGGGCAGCAGACCACAGCAAAAGTCCTACAGTGTGGCTATTTCTGGCCAACATTGTTTAAGGATGCCCATGCCCATGTTGTGCAATGTGACAGATGTTAGAAAATGGGGAATATGTCTAAAAGAAATAAAATGCCACTGACGACAATCTTAGAGGTTGAATTATTTGATGTTTGGGGAATTGACTTCATGGGCTTGTTTCCACCATCAGAAGGTCATCACTATATTCTGGTCGTGGTTGACTATGTATCAAAATGGGTTGAGGCCATCGCATGCACCAAGAATGATGCGGCCACAGTGGCGAAGTTTCTGAAGAAGAACATTTTTGCTGGATATGGGACACCCACGGGCCTTAATCAGCGATGAGGGTTCCCACTTTATCAACCGCATAATTGCCAACCTGTTGACTAAATTCAACGTTAGCCATCGAGTTGCGATTGCATATCATCCACAGACTAATGGGCAGGCAGAAAATTAACATAGTGATCAAAACTATCTTGGAGAAGGTAGTCAGTACTTCTAGGAAGGATTGGTCACCCAAGCTTGATGAAGCATTGTGGGCTTACAGGACTGCTTATAAAACACCAATTAGCATGTCCCCATACGCCCTGGTCTTTGGAAAAGCTTGTCATCTGCCACTCGAGTTGGAACATAAGGCAATGTGGGCATGTAAAAAGCTGAAGTTTGATTTAGCAAGTGCGGGGAAAGTCCGAAAGCTGCAATTGAATCAGCTGGTCAAATGGCGATGGGACGCCTACGAAAATTCCATGATCAATAAGGAGAAAACCAAGAAGTGGCATGACAACCGCATAAATGACCAAACATTCACCAAAGGTCAATAGATATTATTATTTGACACTCGTTTGCGGTTGTTCCCAGGAATGTTGAAGTCCCGCTGGTCTAGGCCATTCCGAATCAAGACAATCTTTCCTTACGGCACAGTAGAATTAACAACTTTAGATGGGAATAGTGCATTTAAAGTTAATGGTCAACGAATTAAGCATTACTATGGAGGCAACTTTGAACGACGCATGGACACCATTGACTTGGGCAAGCAAGATTAAACCGCTTGAGGGGGAAGCAATTGCAGTAATTCTGAAACATATGACAATCAGCATCCCTATCTATGTTTACATGCTTTCTCTCCAGTTTCCTTTTACCAACTTCTAAATTCTGCTATTTACTGCTCATTAGAATTAGTCTTTAATGCTTTCTGCGTTTCCTTTCAATATACTTTCATATGAATTTCTATTCCTTAGATTTAGTAGTGTTGTTCGTAAATTTTTGTGAATGATTGGATGAATCATTAAACACCGCAAAGTTCTTTTCGACTTGCGTTTTAGATGAATTAGAAAGAAAAGTAAATATTCATATATAACGCGATGATGGGTGCATTGTGTATTAACACGAGACACCTTGCGTCCATTGCACCCAAATGCATTGCGTTGAAGGATGTGTCGTGTGCGTATGTGCTTTTTGCCCATCCTTAGCTAGATGCACTATGTTGAGGTATCCTCCAGAAATGTGTTTGGTTAAGGGGCGTGTTGTGGGAGTACATGCGTATTGCCCATCCTCGGCAAAAATGTATTTGCGAAAAATGGAAACGCGGTGTTAATTTTTATCGTGCACCCATCTGAATCAAATTCGAAAAGATAACAACGAAATTCTTTGATTCTTGTACAAGCACAAATTTTGTATTGCGTTAATTTGTAATTATTTGTATACTTTGTTAATATTCAATACAATGAGTACATATTCACTCCACTTTTTGCCTATGCCTTTCTCCTTATCATCCTTTGTCAAAATTTGCAATGTTCTTAATCTTTTACTTTTGTGTTCTTCATTGTGTTGCTATGATGTAATATATGTTTATACTTAGAAACATTTCCCATACTTTGTAAATTCTGACAAACACTTAGTTAATTCTTAGTTTAGCAGTACTTTACCTTTTATTTTTCAAAGTTCTGCTCAAAGCTTCTTTTTGAAATTTTTCTTCTAAGTGTTTGTCTAGTCTATCCAAACAATGCAATGAGGACCTTGCTCATCTTTAAATTTGGGGGTGGTGAAGGTCTGAGCAGATAAGATAACGAATATGCAGTATTTAAGAAAATGCGATGCGTTCATTTCCAAAAAAAAAAAGAAAAAAGAAAAAAAATTATGCAAAACTCTAATGTCAGCGCAAGGGAAATCCTTAAAAAAAAATTCCCAACCTGATAAGAGTCTAGTTGTGAAAGGAGCCTACTTGTAGTTGGATGTTCGCATGACACCCGTAGGAGCAAGCCAAAACGAAAGTGGGTTTCCAAGAACAACGCAATAAAAGAGAAAATAAAAGAGTGTAAGAGACAACTTCTCTAATTATCATGAGTTAAAGTTGAGATTGGCACACAACCGTAGTTGGATGTTCGTATGACACCCGTGGGGACAGGCCAAAACGAAGATTGTAATCATGACCAACTGTCTCTAGTAAATGACGCAAAATTTTTTACCACTGTATGTAGATATATCAAGTGTTTTGACAAGAAGAGATAAACATTCCATTTTGAAAAAAACTAGAAAAGCATCTTTGAGCAGAATTTTGTTATATAGAAGAATAAAATAGGGCTTGTTAAGAATTAGCAAGGATAGGAAGAAATTGCGATGTCAAGAAATGTGCCTAAGTGTAACATTCGGAGCAACCAATTAACGCAGAAATATAGGATAGGAATTGAGCTTTATTGCCTTAGTAGAAGATATGTTTGAGGACAAGCATATATCTAAATTTGAGGTGTGATAACTTGTAGAAATACAAGTTATTTATACTACCTTATCTAGATATTGTGACCGAAAGAGAATAAATATGTGCCAATTGTATGAAAATTAGCTTAGAAATACAATAATTTTGAATTATCACAATTATACCCACTAACATCATTAAGATGGAAGAAAAGAGATTTCTACTCTATTTTGTAGGAAACCAAGTCATTGCTTGCGATTAAGGCTCAAGACAAACTGACCAACGCATCTCTGTCACATTGTACCCATCAATCAACAATGAAAAGACGATTGACGGCGCAATAAGACAATCGATCCAGAGCTAACTTTCAACCGCATACGGTAATAAAAACAACACCGCATGCGAACACTCAATCGAAAGATGCAGCTGACCAACGTAAATGCGGAGGATTGTGCCATGTGTACACCTAATGGTTGTGCAGATTTGACGATCTGATTGCATAACAGAAGGAATAATATCCCTCTATCTTCGAAATTTCCATAACAACAAGTGGGGACCACAAGGCTGGAGTCAAAGATCTTCACCTATAAATACCCCATATAATTCACAGAAAAATATGCTACTGGATACAGGGCTAATTGCTGCTATTATATTGAGAAAAAGGTTGAGCTAAGTGTTAAACTGAAGAAATTCGGGAAGAAGAAGAGACAAGGCCGAGAGGTGAGTCTCAGTGTTAATCTGCCAGAGCCTGCCACGAAGCTCTATATTCAGATCCCTGCTACCGGTTGAGCAAACCTAAGAGGGAAGCTCATCCTTCCACACGACGATCCATCCATTCCGGCAAGCAAATCTCCATCCATATCGGTGTCAAGACGTTGGCACATGTTTCTATTTGTTTCTATCTCTTTTCATCATTGTATCTTATCTCATCTTCTTTATCTCTTTATTCGCACACCATGTATCAGACGCTAAATAGATATATTGAATGTCTCGATCGTTTTCATTACCACTTCTCTGTCTATTTCCATTCCTTCGTTTATCGTTTTCTTCATGAAGTGTTCTTAATCCCCTAGTAGTCAATATGAATTAAGCAAGTACTAGATCTGTGTTAAAGAGATAATTGCATTTAGCTAGGGCATGCTAGATGGCATCTTCACCTGTGAGAGCAAAAGTGAAGATGTCATTCTGATCTATCGAGGGAAGATCAGAAGAATGCGTTAACTAGAGCGAGTAGTACTTTTAGAGATGGAAGCAACCTTGCGTTCATTACGTTCGTCTCTACTTCACCACAGACATGTGGGAACGCAGCTGATCACTGAAAGGTGTATGCTAAGGGAAAAACGGAATTGTACTTATAACTTTAACGTAATTAAGGAACTTACAATGTTTATATTAGTTATTTTTCTCTTTCTACTTCGTACATAAGACTTGCCATCGCATCATTTGATCTGTGTATAATCTTCACAGCCAGCCTTGCCCTCAGTATTTTGTATCATGCCGCCTGTATCTTGTACCATCTTAGCTTAGGTTTACTGCATTTTATTTTATTATCGCATTTTTACTGCTTTCCTTTACTTTATCGCAACTTTATATACTTGTACACAAATACTTTTATTAAATTGAAAAACCTGGTCGCATGTATCATAAACATAACGCAATAACCTCAAACAGTCCCTGTGTTCGACCTCAGATCACACCGAGAAATTGCGATGGAATTATACTTGGTTCCAACGTAAGGAAACTTGTGACAACATACAGCATACTACAAGAGCATCCATTAATAACGCATATCTAGAAGTAGTATTACATGAATTGAGTCAAGTCAGGTCATTAGTGAATGTCCATGGACTTGTGTCTTGTGTGTGCATCACTGTATAGCTCAATTTCTTTGGCCAACAAGTTTATGGCGCCGTTGCCAGGGACTGGTTAACGGTTTATTGTTTGAGTGTGTTTGTGGTATTTTGTAGGATAGATCTCTTTGTACTGACTGTTCAACACGGAGAGCAGTCTGACGGCTTATGAATGCGAGAGTGATCTGGTAATTCTAAGTGGACCCAGAGATCAAGTGTATTATTCACGCAAGAGTTCATCAAGGCCAAATTAATCGGTGAAGAAGCATGACTGACGAGATGTGGCACCTGCAGAAGACCAAAGGGAAAATGTGCCAGTGCAAGATCCAGTTTTTCTTGTTGTTGACCATAACATCCCTATGAGGGAATATGCGACGCCGGATTTTTATAACTTCTCACCAGGAATTTCAAGACCCGTGTTTGAGGGAAATGTAAGCTTTGAGATAAAACCTATCATGCTGAATATGATTCAGAATGTTGGTCAATTTGGAAGATTACAAGGAGAAGACCTCACACGCTCATTTGACGAATTATGTAGACATGTGTAGCGCATTCTCCATGCTTGGTGTAACTCAAGAAGGGCTTAAATTATATCTGTTCCTGTACACATTGCGAGATGAAGCAAAGAGGTGGGCTCAAGCATTAGAGCCAGCCGAAATTAATGGTTGGAAGCAATTGGTTGATAGGTTCATGAATAGATTCTTTCCTCCAGCAGTCAACGCAAGAAGACGGTGGGATGTTCTGAATTTTGAACAAAAGGGTTACAAAACCTTGAGTACCGCCTGGGTGGAATTCCGACAGTTAGTGAAAAGCTATCCATATATCAAGATTCCTGATAGTATTTTGATGGAAACCTTTTATAATGGCTTAGACCAATAAACACGAGCAGTTTTCGATGCCTCTGCAGAAGGAGGATTGATGAACAAGTCATATACGAAGGCAAAGAACATATTAGATTGCATCTTGCGGCATTCTGATGAGTGGATTGATATTGGGCTTGAGGTAAGAGGTCTAGAGCAAGAAAGAGTAGAAAGTGCTGATGTGTCAACTGATACCATGAGCATATTGGTTGATCACATGACCACAATGACCTTAATTCTCCAGACAATGACTAACCAACAGAGAACTCTCTCTCAAGAATCAGCGCAAGGTAATGCATTGACTCACAGAACCACAATGAATTGCGTTCAATATGGAGAGGGACATCCAGTAGAATTCTGCCCATGGAATCAACAACCAGTGTATGCCATCTACAATGAATCATTTGGTAACATCTACAACCCTAGTTGGTGGGATCACCCAACTATAGGTTGGGATGGGAATCACAATCAGGAGAGCCATAGTTTTTATCAGTATAGTTATCAAGGGGATCAAGGCAACCCTCCGGTCTTCATTAATCCGGACTGCAGCCCAAGTAATGCCCAAGGTATACCACCCTGTGACCAACCGTTCCTATATGATACCTCTAGCAGCACCTCGTCTCTGAAGACATCGTTAAAGCACTATATTGAAAAGAGTAAGGCAATGAGACAATCACAAGCTGACACCCTTAAAGAATTAGAAGAGCAGATAGATCAGCTTACAAGGGAATTAAAGAAGAAAGTGCCTGGTATGAAGCATAGCAGTTCAAAAGCACAGGGGCCAAGAGGAAAGGAACAATGTCATGCAGTGACATTAAGGAGTGGCAAAACAACAGCCCCTATGTCATCAGTACCAGATGCAACAATACCAGTCGATTTGACTGTTGATGATGAACAATCAGTTAATATTGGAAAAAGTACCAGTTCAGAAGTAACTTCAACTACAAAAGATGAAGCTCCTCAAGACATGAACGCTAAATCAATGTAGCCTCCAGCTAATGAAGCGCAGCAAGCACCGGACCTCAGTAAATAGCCAAGCAAACAGGAAATACGGCGGGATCTTCCACCTTTCCCGTCCAGACTGAAGAAGAAAGATGATAGCAAGAAATTTCAGAGGTTTCTAGACGTTCTCCGACAGCTACACATTAACATTCCCTTGATAGAAGCACTAGAGCAGATACCGAGTTATGTAAAATCTCTCAAGGATATTCTTGCAAATAAAAGAAAGATCGGGGAAAATGAAACAGATGCGTTAACATATGAATGTAGCACGCTGTTCCAAAACAATCTCCCCACTAAAATGAAGGATCCTGGGAGTTTCACGTTACCCTACACGATAGGAGGGAAGACGATTGGGAACGCGCTGTACGATTTAGGGGCAAGCATAAATCTAATGCCCCTGTCAATTTTTAGGAAGCTGGATATCGGCAACGCTAGACCAACCTCTTTCACAATACAGTTCACTGATAGATCGATAAAGCTTCCTGAGGGCAAGATAGAGGATGTTCTCATGCAAGTGGACAAGTTTATCTTCCCAGCAGACTTTTTCATATTAGATTACGAAGCGGATAGAGAAATCCCCATCATTTTGGGTCGTCCATTCCTCGCGACAGGACGAGCACTGATCGATGTGCAAAAAGGAGAATTGACCATCAGAGTCGACGATCAGGAAGTAAAATTCAACGTATTCAATGCGTTGAAATACCCAGGTGATGTGGAAAATTGCCAATACATTGAGGAACTGCGAGAAGAGCCTTGGCATAAACCCCTGAAGGAGATAAAGGAAGAAGAATTGGAAATCGGCGCAATGTTGGAGGAAGACTGCATCGCAATTCATATTGAATCAAATCTTGAACCACTCAAGTTATCTGAACGGACATCACAACGCATTAAGCCATCTTTGGAAGAACCACCTGTGCTAGAGTTAAGCCGTTGCCCGTGCACTTTAAGTATGCTTACTTAGGAAGTAACGACACATTACCGGTTATCATTTCCGCATCGCTGAGTAAGGAAAAAAAAGATGCGCTCATACAGATCCTAAAGAGTAACGCAAAGGCCTTAGGATGGACCTTGGTAGACATTTGAGGAATCAGTCCTTCATATTGTATGCACAAGATTCATCTGGAAGAAGGAAAGACTTGAGCAATAGAAAGGCAACGCCGCTTGAACCCTGCCATGAGGGAGGCCGTGAACAAGGAAATAGTGAAGTGGCTAGATGCAGGTGTCATTTACCCGATATCTGATAGCAGCTGGGTAAGCCCAGTGCAGTGTGTTCCAAAGAAAGGGGGAATTACAGTCATCACTAATGACAAGAATGAATTAATTCCCACAAGAATGATTACGGGGTGGAAAATTTGTATGGATTATCGCAAGCTGAATTTGGCCACTAAAAATGACCATTTCCCGCTCCCGTTCATTGATCAGATGTTAGACAGACTTGCGGGGAATGAATTCTTCTGTTTTCTTGACGGATATTCAGGGTACAACCAGATAACAATTGCGTCGGATGACCAAGACAAGACAACCTTCACGTGCCCATTTGGTACGTTTGCATTCCGACACATACCATTTGGACTCTACAATGCGCCAGGCACTTTTCAACGATGCATGATGCATATTACTTGGAGGAGTCAGTCGAGGTATTCATGGATGATTTCTCAGTCTTTGGCAATAATTATGACTTTTGTCTATCTAACCTTGAAAAAGTCTTGAAGAGATGCGTGGCAACAAATCTTGTTTTGAACTGGGAAAAATGCCATTTTATGGTGGAAGAAGGAATAGTTCTGGGTCACAAAATCTCTAAAGTCGGATTGGAAGTTGATCAGGCAAAGATTGACGTAATTTCCAAGTTACCCTCACCAGTGAACGTAAAAAAACTTAGGAGCTTTCTGAGACACGCTGGGTTTTATAGAAGATTTATTCGCAACTTCTCCCAGATCGCAAGGCCCCTAAGTGCACTACTAGAAGCTGATCGAGAATATCATTTTGATGACGCATGCACCAAATCATTCAACACATTGAAAGATGCGCTCATCTCCGTACCTATTTTGATTGTGCCAGATTGGACGCACCCATTTGCGTTGATGTGCAATGCTAGCAGATATGCTGTAAGTGTAGTTTTGAGTTAGCGCAAGGACAAGGTATTGCATCTTATTTATTATGCAAGTAAAACATTGAATGATGCGTAGGAGAACTATACAACCACAGAGAATGAAATGTTTGCAGTGGTGTTTGCACTGGCAAAATTCTAACAGTACTTAATCGGAACAACCGTTGTGGTATATATGGATCACTCTGCGATCAAGTGTTTGATGACAAAGAAGGATGCAAAACCAAGGCTTATACGGTGGGTGTTGCTACTACAAGAATTTAACCTAGAGATTAAAGACAAGAAGGGCACCGAGAACCAAGTCACAGATCATTTGTCTAGAGTGGCCATGCCCATGCGTCGAAGCACCCTACCGAGCACACCCATGCCAAGCGCCCCTGACCATGCGTCGATGCCATGCGCCAAGCGCCCAGCCTATGCGTCGAGAGCCATGCATCGAGTGGCCATGCCCATGCGTCGAAGCACCCTGTCGAGCATCCATGCACCGAGCACGCCCATACGGCCGAGCAAGCGAGCGATGGCCAGCCGTACACCTATGCGTCGAGCGACCAGCCTATGCAACACGCCCATGTGTCAATCGACCAGCACCTATGCCAAACACCATGCGTCCATGCCAAGTGCGCCTACCTGCCAAGGATGAGTAGCCACCCTATGCGTTGGTGATGGCTAGCTCTTGTGATGGCTAAGTTGGATTGTAATGGTAGTGAATTGGCTTGCTATGCGTTGATTATAGGTTATGCATTGAGTATGGACTATGCGTTGAACATTCAAGAGTTGGACACATATAAAGGATGAGATCACCTAGAAAATGTCATCAAACCATGTGTCTTCTTGGGAGGAAGCCTTAAGTCTTAAGAATTTGAGGTGGTTGCATCAGATTGGAAGCTCATGCATTGGCTACATAGGAGAAGGACACTTAGATTGTGTTGATCAAAGAATTGCATTGTTGGTGTGAGGGAGAAACACTTGGACATGCAGCCAAGTAGAAGGTGTCGAATTTGGATAAGGTTTGGACGCCTATAAATAGGGCCAAAGACTTCATTTTTAGATCACAATTCAAAATACGTTTAAAAATAGTGGGAAAGATGAGCAAACCTTGCGTTGAAGCCAAAATCCATGCGTTGGTCATAGAATTTCAAAGAGGACACATTGGACAGTGAAGTCTGGAAAGCAGCATCAAATTGGGAAGAGGAGTTCTCCCAATTTACTCATGCGTTTGGAGTGATTCCAAATCCACCTGAAATCTCTGGAAGTCTAGTTTTTAGAGTAGGGCTTCTAGAGAAAAATCTTGAAGGGATCGGGCTGAAAATTGAGAAGAAGGCAAAAGGGTCAGGCTGTCGAATAAGCTTGGGCTAGTCTTGAAGATTTTCAGATTCCGGCCAAATCACGAGAAGTTCTGAGCTCAAAGTTTAGGGTAAGATTCCTGAGAAATTTTAGAATATTTTTGTAAAAGCAAGTATCACAAAATAAGGTTTAAAAATATGAGTAATCTGAGCTGAAATTTGAATCTGGATTCTAGGGGTGAAAAAGGGAGCCCAAGGTAGAAAAGGAACTACTGTGAAAAGTTCCTAAGCGATCAAGGTGAGTGACTAAAACGTTTGACTAAAACATTTGACTAAAATGTTTGAATTACAATATTTTATAGAAAGCATGTTTTAAAGAAGATTATTCTCATGTCAGCTAGTTTTATTAAGTGATTTCCAAGCAAACCATGAAGTTATATTTCTAAAACGCATGCATGTGTGGGAAGTTGTTGAAATGCTTATAATTATATTGTTAAATATACCCGACATGCGTAGTATCTTTAAAGTATGGTTTATATGTGTTATACTTTACATGCTTTTAAAGAAAGTCATGTATGACTAGTTTACTTAAACTGATACCGAAGACATTTGAGAAAGCGTATCCGCCCAACCTAGATATTGAAGGACATTTTTCGAGAAGTTAATCTATTGGTACTTGAAGACGTTTGAGAAGGTATCAAAAACCAACCGGATACTTAAGACATTTGAGAAAGGTATCCTAGCTAGCGTCGATACCTGAAGGAACATTTAGAAAGGTATCTGAGCAGAAGTACCTAAGGTATGACGTACTTGAGTCATGGACCACGTGCAACGTAGTAGAAGAGAGTCAGAGATTGAGCAAAAGTTCTCTCTTGACTAAGCATTTGGTGTTTGGGATTGGTTTACCACAGTGGGTTATTCTCAACTGAGAAATAGTTTTTACTGTTATGATTTAAAACAGCTTGTATATGCCTTTATGCTTGGAAAAATATGTTGTATACTGCAGTTACAAGTACTGTAGGAAGCTTATATTCAGTTTGAAACTCCTTTATTGACATTTTGCATTTTGAGAATCAATTTATCTTTCTTAAGCTTCACTTCCTTGCTAGCAAAGCCCACCCCGTTCAAATGTTTTTCCCTTTCCCACCCCCCCCTCCCCCCCCCCCCCCATGATAGCGGTCAAATCCTCAAGAGATAGCTCTGCATCTGCTCTTGGCCACTAAAGGATTAAAGATATTGTAACCCATTGATTTTCGGTGGTTACTGTAAATATTGTACACATGTTACTGTTGTTTATATAAGGACTAGGGTTTTGGGTTTTGGGACTTATGAATCTAGTGTTGTAATGATTCTAAGCATGTTATGTTTCTGAATTAATAAATTTTTGGCCTATAGACATTCCGCTGTATATGAGTTACATCTTGGTTTTAGAGTTATTTCGTAAGAGTTATTAGGCAGTAAGTGTCAGTCAAAGGGTTGATAATTGCTGTAGTCACGCCCTTTCCTAGGCTAAGAGGGTGGTCTAGGGTGGGGTGTGACAGCTTGGTATCAGAGCAAAGGTTATACGTAAACTTGGGAAAGGTTTGAGCTAGCTTAGTATTAGAGCATAAGGTTTTGTGTGAAAGAGAGAGTTCATGCATTAGATTAAGTCCCATAAATATGTCCCTAACATGTGTACCTAATAATTAGGCAAAGATGCTGAGGAGAAGTGGCAGGTGGAGCAAACAGACTGAGGAAAGGAATGTTGTCCCTACCAGTAGAGGTTCTGAAGCTAGACGGGACCCAGATCCGAAGGGGAAAAGAGTTAAAGACTTAGTAGAGTAGGAAATGACTTCTGAAAATGAGTCGAGTAACCCACGGGTAGATGTAGATCCCCAGATGGAGGATCAAGTGTTTGATAGAATCACTCAGAGATTGGTGGTAAGTGTAGGATTGATTGAAACTGATCCAGAAAAAAAATTCAACGTCGAGAGGCTGAAAGCTTTAAGAGCCACAACGTTCGATGGAGTCACAGATCCAGTAGATGTTGAGGTTTGGTTGGACTTGACTAAGAAATGTTTTAAGGTTATGAGGTTCCCTAAGGACCGTAAGGTCGAGTTAGCGACATTCTTGCTGCAGAAAGGGGCTGAGAAGTGGTGGAAAGTGATAGAGCCCAGAAGGAGTAATTCGAAAACTATGACTCGGCCTGAATTTAGGCAAGTGTTTGAGGATAAATACTACCCTAGTGCTTTTAAAGAAGCAAAGAGGGAGGAGTTCCTTAGGCTAACTCAGGGAGTGATGACGGTTGCAGAGTATGAGCAAAGATTTACTGAGTTATCTCAGTATGCTTTTTCGATCATTGCGGAAGAGAAGGAGAGGTGTAGAAGGTTTGAGAATGGCCTAAGAAGAAAGATACGTACACCCGTTACCTCTACATCTAATTGGATGAATTTCACTCAGTTGGTTGAGACCGCTATTAGAGTTTAGCAGAGGTAGCGAGGGAAGATATACTCCAGCTAGATGCGGGACAGTATAGGACGCCTGGAGGAATAAGAGGCAAGAGTTATAGACCCCCGTTCTCTTGACAGTCGGGTATGAGGAGTTTTGGAGGCATGAGCCAACAAAGTTCAGGTCGAAAGAGGTCAAGTTCTGCAGCTGGACCGAGTGGTAGATCGGTATCAAGTCATGCTAGCGAGTCAGTAGCTAGTATAGGGAGGAAACCACTTTGTGTAAACTGTGGTAGACCCCATACAGGAGTATGTTATGGAATAGGAATGTGTGCTTCCAGTGCGGACAAGCGGGGCATTTCAAGAGAGAATGTCCTCAGCTAGGTCATAGAGCACAGAGTGAGCAAAGAGGAGTTACCCAGACTGTAGACCAACCTAGAGCGACCGAAACTAAAGGTGAGAAATCCGGTGTAGCTAAGCAGAAAGAGGTAGCTAGACGACCCCAGCAGCAACAACAATAGCAGCAGCAGGGTAGAGTTTACATTATGACACACCAGGAAGCAGAAGAGGCTCCAGATGTCGTAACTGGTACGATAACTTTATGTAATCAATCCGCTTATGCATTATTTGATCATGGTGCTACGCACTCATTCATATCTAGCATGTGTGCATTATATATAGATAGATTGCCTAAGCGTATGAATGAGGATTTGTTTATCTCTACGCCTGTAGGAGATACTCTAGTTGTACATGAGTATTACAGGAATTATGAAGTAATTCTTGGAAATCAGAGTTTATGGATTGACTTTATTCCATTAGAATTACTAGAGTTTGATGTTATCTTAGGTATGGATTTCCTAAGTAAACACTATGCCACTATGGATTGTTTTAGGAGAGAAATAGTGTTTAGAAAACTAGGTGAAAAAGAAATAACCTTGGTAGGAAGTAAAAGAATACTTCCAGGAAGCTTAATATCAGAAGTGAAGGCTAGGAAGCTACTGAGTAAGGGATGTGAAGCCTATTTAGCCTATGTAGTAGTTTCACAAGATAAGAAACTGAGACCTGAGGATGTACCTATGGTACAAGAATTCTTAGATGTGTTCCCTGAAGAGTTACCAAGCTTACCACCTGACAGGGAAATAGAGTTTAATATTGAGTTAGTTCCGGGTACAACACCTATATCCCAGGCACCATATAGGATGGCACCAATGGAACTGAAGGAGTTAAAAGTTCAGTTACAGGAACTTGTGGATAAGGGGTACATTATACCCAGTGTGTCGCCTTGGGGAGCGCCAGTCTTGTTTGTTAAGAAGAAAGATGGTACTCTTAGATTATGCATAGACTATAAACAGTTGAATAAGGTGACCATTAAGAATAAGTACCCATTACCTTGTACAGATGATCTCTTCGATCAGTTAAAGGGAGCCATAGTGTTCTCTAAGATAGATTTGAGATCAGGTTATCACCAGTTGAAGGTGAAAGACACAGATGTTCCAAAGACTACATTCAGAACTAGGTATCGACATTATGAGTTCCTAGTAATGTCGTTCGGATTGACAAATGCTCCTGCGGTATTTATGGATTTGATGAATAGGATATTTCATCTTTATCTGGATCAGTTTGTGATAGTTTTCATAGATGATATACTAGTGTATTCTTGTAATGTAAAGAAGCACAAAGAACATTTGAGGATGGTGTTGCAGATGCTAAGGGAAAAGAAGTTATATGCCAAATTTAGTAAGTGTGATTTTTGGTTAAACCAAGTCATATTTCTTGGGCATATAGTTTCAGCTGACGGAGTTAGCATAGATTCCCAAAAGATAGAAGCAATAATCAATTGGGAACGACCCTTGAATGTAACCGAAGTATGAAGTTTTCTGGGTTTAGCAGGTTATTATAGGAGATTCGTGGAAGGCTTTTCTAAGATAGCTCTACCATTGATAAACCTGACCAGAAAAGATACGAAGTTTGAATAGTCGCCAGAATGCGAGCACAATTTCCAGGTGTTGAAACAGAGGTTAGTGTCAGCACCAGTATTAACTCTACCTACACCAAGTAAGGAGTTTGAAGTCTATTGTGATGCATCTCAACAAGGGTTAGGATGTATGCTGATGCAGAAGGGAAAGGTAGTAGCTTATGCTTCTTAACAATTAAAGAAGCATGAATGTAACTACCCTATGCACGATTTGGAGTTAGTAGTAGTTGTGTTAGCTTTAAAGTTGTGGAGACATTACCTATTTGGTGAGCGATGTCATATATTCACAGATCATAAGAGTCTGAAGTATATCTTTGATCAAAAGGAACTAAACTTGAGACAGAGAAGATGGCTCGAGTTGATCAAAGACCGGCCTATGCTATGCATCCAGGCAGTACGAAGATGTACAGAACATTAAAGAGATCGTACTGGTGGCCTTATATGAAAAGAGAAATAGCGGAGTATGTTGACAGGTGTCTAATATGTTACCAAGTTAAACCGGACAGACACAGTAGGATTACTTAATCCACTCCCAATAACAGAGTGGAAATGGAAGCATATTACGATGGATTTCCTGTTTGAGTTACCTAAGACACCAGCAAGCTATGATGGTATATGGGTAATTATGGATAGATTGACAAAAACAGCTAAGTTTTTACCTGTTAAAGTTATACCCTAGACCAATTAGCTAAGCTGTATGTTGATCGAGTTGTGAGTCAGTTTAAAGCTCCAGTTCAATTGTATCAGATCAAGACTCCAGATTTACATCAAAGTTTTGGCCTAGTTTGCAGAAAGTTATGGGAACCAAGTTAAATTTTAGTACCGCTTTTCATCCACAGACGCATGGTTAGTCGAGCGGACAATTCAGACATTAGAGGACATGCTGAGAGCATGTATATTGTAATTTAAGGGTAGTTGGGATACGCATCTATCGTTAATCAAATTTGCTTATAACAACAGTTACCATTCGAGTATCAGGATGGTATCGTATGAGGCACTATACAGAAGGCCATGTAGAACTCCGATATGTTGGGATAAAGTCGGTGAGAGGAAATTACTAGGTCGAGAACTCGTGCAACAGACATCAGACAGCATTAAGATTATAAGAGATAATCTTAAGACAGCTCGAGATAGGCAAAAGAGTTACGCCGATAAGCGAAGAAAAGAATTAGAGTTTGAAGTTGGTGATAAAGTATTTCTTAATTTATCTTCGTGGAAAGGTATACTCAGGTTTGGTAGGAAAGGGAAATTAAGCCCGAGATATATTGAACCTTACGAGATAATAGAAATAATTGGCCCAATGGCATATAGATTGGATTTACCTCCAGAGTTATCTCGTATTCATGATGTTTTTCATGTGGCAATGCTTAGAAAGTATGTGTCAGATCCTACCCATGTGTTGCCTGAGCAACCAGTACAATTGAGAGAAAATTTGTCTTATGAAGAAGAACCAATGGAGATTCTTGATCAAAAGGAACAGGTCTTAAGGAATAAGACAATTCCATTGGTAAAGGTACTATAGCAAAACCATAGCACGGAAGCAGCAACGTGGGAAGCCAAAGAGCAAATCAGAAAGAAGTATCCACAGTTGTTTAATTGATGAACTTGTAGCGAAATTTTAAGGATGAAATTTTCATAAGGGGGAGGTAAATGTGAACCCCGAATCCTAATTTCTCTACTTGAGTATGTTTTCTACTGAGATCAGTATGGTGAATAGGTTAATGTGGAAACTAGTGTGTAATGGTAGAGAAAAGGGTGAAAAATTAGAAGAAAAAAGGGAATTTGGAAGTTTGACTTTTGGGGAAATTTTGGAAAATTTTGGCTAAGTATAAAATTTTGCGTTGGATGCATTGGATGTGTTGGATGCGTTGGATGCGATGGATGCATTGGAAGGATGGTATGCGTCCATGCGGCTGAAGAAAGGAAAGTTGAAGTGATGCATTGGAAGGTTGGATGGCACAACAGTAGGCAAGGACACGGGCAAGACATGCGTTGGAAGGGTGGCATGCGTCGAGCGCTTCAGCCCAAAGCGTGCAGCCCATGCCAAGCGCCCCTGCCCATGCATCAATGCCATGCACCAAGCGCCCAGCCTATGTGTCGAGTGGCCATGCCCATGCATTGAAGCACCCTGCCGAGCATCAATGCGCTAAGCACACTCATGCAGCCGAGCAAGCGAGCAATGGCCAGCCTAGGTAGCACCTGTCTCTTATACACATCTAGATGTGTATAAGAGACAGGGAGAAGGACACTTAGATTGTGTTGATCAAAGAATTGCGTTGTTGGTGTGAGGGAGAAACACTTGGACATGCAGCCAAGTAGAAGGTGTCGAATTTGGCGAAGGTTTGGACGCCTATAAATAGGGCCAAAGACTTCATTTTTAGATCACAATTCAAAATACGTTTAAAAATAGTGGGAAAGATGAGCAAACCTTGTGTTGAAGCCAAAATCCATGCGTTGGTCATAGAATTTCAAAGAGGACGCATTGGATAGTGAAGTCTAGAAAGCAGCATCAAATTGGGAGGAGGAATTCTCCCAATTTACTCATGCGTTTAGAGTGATTCCAAATCCACCTGAAATCTCTGGAAGTCTAGTTTTTAGAGTAGGGCTTCTGGAGAAAAATCTTGAAGGGATCGGGCTGAAAATTGAGAAGAAGGCAAAAGGGTCAGGCTGTCGGATAAGCTTGGGCTAGTCTTGAAGATTTTCAGATTTCGGCCAAATCACGAGAAGTTCTGAGCTCAAAGTTTAGGGTAAGATTCCTGAGAAATTTTAGAATATTTTTGTAAAAGCAAGTATCACAAAATAAGGTTTAAAAATATGAGTAATCTGAGCTGAAATTTGAATCTGGATTCTAGGGGTGAAAAAGGGAGCCCAAGGTAGAAAAGGAACTACTGTGAAAAGTTCCTAAGCGATCAAGGTGAGTGACTAAAACGTTTGACTAAAACATTTGACTAAAATGTTTGAATTACAATATTTTATAGAAAGCATGTTTTAAAGAAGATTATTCTCATGTCAGCTAGTTTTATTAAGTGATTTCCAAGCAAACCATGAGTTATATTCTAAACGCATGCATGTGTGGGAAGTTTGTTGAAATGCTATTTATATGTGTTAAATATACCCGGCATGCGTTAGTATCTTTAAAGTATGTTTTTATATGTGTTATACTTTACATGCTTTAAAGAAAGTCATTTATGACTAGTTTTACTTAAAACGTGATACCGAAGGACATTTGAGAAGGTATCCGCCCAACTAGATATTGAAGGACATTTGAGAAGGTATCTATTGGTACTGAAGGACGTTTGAGAAGGTATCAAACCAACCGGATACTTAAGAACATTTGAGAAGGTATCCTAGTAGCTCGATACTGAAGGACATTTGAGAAGGTATCTGAGCAGAAGTACCTAAGGTATGACGGTACTTAGTATGACCACGTGCACATAGGTAGAGAGAGTCAAAGATTGAGCAAAAGGGTTCTCTCTTGACTAGCAGTTGGTGTTGGGATTGGTTTTACCCACAGTGGGGTTATTCTCAACTGAGAAATAGTTTTACTGTTTTATGATTAAAACAGCTTTATATGCTTTATGCTTGGAAAATGTTTATACTGCAGTACAAGTACTGTAGAAGCTTATATTTCAGTTTGAACTCTTTATTGACATTTTGCATGAGAATCAATTATCTTTCTTAAGTCACTCACTGGGCTAGCAAGCTCACCCCGTTTTCAAATGTTTTCCTCCCCCCCCCCCCCCCCCCCCACACAGATAGCGGTCAAATTCTCAAGAGATAGCTCTGTATCTGCTCTGCCACTAAAGGATAAAGATATTGTAACCCATCGATTTAGGTGGTTACTGTAAATATTGTACACATGTTACTGTTGTTCATATAAGGACTAGGGTTTTGGGTTTGACTCTAAACATATTATGTTTCTGAATTAATAAATTTTTGGCCTATAGACATTCCGCTATATATGAGTTACATCTTTGTATCAGAGTTATTCCGCAAGAGATATTAGGCAGTAAGTGTCAGCCAAGGGGTTGTAACTGCTACAGTCACAAACTTTCCTAGGCTAAGAAGGTGGTCTGGGGCGAGGTGTGACAGCAGGTGCAACATAGGAATCTCACGGTCCAAACCAACAGAAAAGGCCACAGGATACGTTGACACATATCCTTCATTCACTTAGTATGAACTATTTCCCTCATTCACCTTTCTCTTGACTCATACAAACACTTTCTGAATGGAGGTCACTCCTAGGGTGACATGAAGCGTCATATGAATCTCACGGTGTGAACTTTGTAGGGACGTGAAAGTTGAAATCAAATGTATCATATACTTGATTTTGAAAGAAATCCAAATCGATATCCTTTGAGCTACGAAAATGTAATTTTCTAAATCCCATTGAGAATGAACCCAAACAATTACTGTCTAAATGAAAACAAACAGATTATGTATAATTATAAATTACAGCATGCTAAAGATATGAAGATACAAGGGATAGAGTATGCAAACCTTTGAAGAACTCTTCTTCATGTATCCCTCGATCAATTTCCAATGCGTTCAAAGAAGCACTCGATCGCAACGAATAGAACACAATCTCAAAGAACGTCTAAATACACCTCGATCCCAATCGAGTCCAACTCAATTCTCTAACAGAATTAGAACACCACCATAAGTGTTACCTTGGTATTCTTGGTGTGAGAATCCAAGAGTTATGGGCTCTGTATGATCTTGGATTGAGGAAGACATGAGGTAGATGATCGAGTAAGTGGGAGATGAATACTGTCTATCACAATGTACTCGATCATTTAGAAGATGAAGCCTATCGTATAGACTTTGCTACTCGATCATGTAGCAATGATTAAGCGAGTAACTATCATATAGTAAACCTGTAGCTCGATCGTATATGCTCTCAGTGATATCGCTTAGTAAAACCCTTTTTACTTGATAGCCTTTTGTGAGATTAATCTGAGTGAATCAACCACCTCTCTCTTTTTTTTTTTGTTTTTGAAAAAACCATTTTCTTTTTATCTCGCAATTACTATAAAACTTCCAATAACCTCCCATTTAATCTGGTTTATTAGAGAAAAAAAAAATAATAGTTATCATATAATATAATATATTATAAATAAATATAATATCCAACTTATCATATTATATTTTTATAACTTATAGTTTTTAATATTTCATCATACGAAACATATAAACCATAATTCTTTTCTATGTTATGGTATTTGATGGCGGGTAAATTAGAAGCCAATTGTACTCAACACAACCAAAATCCCGTGGACGCGGTATGGCGATGCATGTTCCTAAGATATGCGTCGATAGTCATACGTCGATGGTTATGTGTTGGAATGATATTGCGTTAATGAATGTATGCAATGACCATGCGTCCTGCCACAAGTTTTTCTTGCGCTGGAACCAAAGTATAATTCCAACGCAAGTTTCTCAAGGTAATCCGAGGTTGAACACAGGACTTGTAGCTATATGTTTGCGGTGATGTGCATGCAGTGGTTTAAATAAAAGAATGGAGGGGATGTTGCTAAGTTAATCCTACTCCTACTCCTATCTAATAGACAACGCAATGAGAATATGCATGAAAGGTAGAGATACGACACCTTGACATGAAAAAATGTATGGAAAATAGATAAATGCAGAGAGGAATTCATTGCAAACCCCAAAGAGTGACCACAAGGACAACCTTAGTCAACACAAACCATGCAATCCATGCTACACACACGTGAACCTAACTTTAGGACGTATGCGGTGTATCTGCGATATTGCCGAGAAGCCTATGCCTGCCTAGACCTCCATAACCAGCTCACTAACTCTCGCTGCATGAGCGTGGCTACCGCATAACCCTTATCCTACTTCTTGGACGCATGACAATCCAATATGTAGGGTGCATACGCTGCGTTCCAATTCGCTCTCTCGAGTCTTAGATTTGGATTTTAGACTACTCTCTCAAGTATGCCTAAATGATGAATGATGTGCTCATAGAACAAGGTAATCGCATAAAATTGACTGACCTAAGCTTATTCCCATCTCTACTGAACAATGCATACATTGCTTAATGCGACCAACCACTTACCCTCTTAGGCAGTTAGTTGTTGCTGACTTTACTCATAGACAAGCAATGCGTTAGCCTATAGACAGGCGTTTCCGCAACTTCACACTAAGAAAATAAGGTTACTCACACACTCACACAATGCATACCTCTCGGTAGGTTGCTACATGCTTCATATCCCTAATCCACATGACTAAGTATGCAATACCCAAGCAATCTCACTAAGTGTTGCAATGAAAGTAAAGATGCTAAGAAAAGAAGATGGAGATGGAGGCGAAAGAACAAAAAATTCATTGAAAACAGATTGTATTAATTCCTTAATTCAAAATGTCATACAATACAATATAGGAAAAGAAAAGGAAAAAGAAATGACCAGCTGGAAGCAAAACTTTGCTTCCAGCGGATGTGCGTCAAGGCTGTCGGTGGTGCCATGGATGGGTGGAAGAGTTAACTCTCTCAAGATCTAGCTCCGATAGAAGGCTCTGGTCGTCACTCGGAATGGATGAAGGAGGTGAAGAACTCTCAAGCATCTTCTCACACATTTTGTCTGGATCGCAGGGAAAGTCCCCAGTTCACAAGGATCCTCCCCCGGATATTGAACGCATAATTAACACAAAATAACGAGTTGACTGAGATTCGACATGTTGATCGACACAAACTCTTTTTCTCGTGAATTTCTAACATGATTGCCGCATATTTTGCCTAACAACCTTCATAATTCTAAGTAAAAGGACTAAGATGGCATGCATTTCTGCATGTCATCACACCCCCAAACTTAAAATCATGCTTGTCCTCAAGCATGCATTATACTCCAGCTAACTCACCTTCATGCTTTCTTTTGCGATGACCAGCTTCTCATAATATAATTTACACACACCTTTGACCATCACTGCAATACTCTCCTCCACTTTGGCTGCTTCTTCAAAAAGATTTTGTCTAAGTTAAATTCGACAAGCCTTTGCTCAAAAACTTTTATTCATTCACCAATTTTGTGTTTACCTTTTGAGAATGCATTCATTCAAAAATACTTCAAAACTTTGCGATGACTTATTCAAATGCGGCGTTGAACCTAGTTACACCCTTCATTTTGGCATACCCCCACGTGTGTCATGCGGGCATCCAACTTTGGTTGCGTTCCATATTTAACTCAACTCTTGTCTCATTTGTTTTGGCTTGTGCCGGACAGATGAGTTGCGCTTATGCGCTGATCCTGGCGACTTGCCTTCGTTTTGGCTTGCCCCCACGTGTGTCATGCAGACATCCAACTTCGAGCAAGTGCCTTTCACAGCTTAACTCTTATCAACATGGGTTTCCCCATTGCGTTGACAGTGGAGTTATTATTCTCAAAATCTCACTTCAACTTTTCTTTTTTTTTTTTTTTTTGAATGATTGCAATATAATGAACGCAATTCTCCGAGACCGCTGCCACCCCAAACTTAGAGGTTGGCAGCATTCTCACCGCAAAGCTAAAAACAGAATTACAAGAATGCGATAATAAATGTTTGAACAAAGGTTTGCACAAAATAAAACTTCAGACTTTCAAAATTTGAAAAAGCTAAATGAAAGTAAAGAATGTCTTGCATTGATTAGTCAGAAAATGTGGTTAACTATACGTACCATCATAGAAACATTGCAAAATAGTGCAATCGGAAAAAAGAGAATTTCAAAAGGATAAGGCATACAAGATAACAAGAAAAGACCTTAGGCGAAACAACGCATGCGCTCATGTCTTGGAATCTATGTGATTGAAGCCATGCGTTGAAGGGTGAAAGGAATTCTTCTGTTGAACTACGAACCGAGGAGACTTATTGTTGCAGCTACAAGAGCAAACGTACCACAACCAAGGAAGCAGCCATATATCCAAAATAACAATGAAAATAAAATAAAATTAACCTATACTAAGAAAGCAATGTAAAGATAGAATAGAAGACGTCCCTGGAAAAATAGGAGTGTTGTCACCGCAAGGAGTCTTCCATGCAGGAGATGGTTCTCAACTACTTGGGTCAAGTTGCCTTGACCATTGGAACTTCTGGCAATTGTTGGGCGCATACGGCCGTCATGTGCTTAGAATTACCTTCATCTCTTTTGCGACTGATTACCCTTCTACCTTGGGGTCAAGATTGGCTTTCAGCGCATCGCCTACACTTCAATATTGTTTGCAACCTGGTCACACAAGCTGCAATACACCCAAGATAAAAAGTTTGCTCGCAGAGACACAAATTTTAACAAGCATTTAGTTGCCAAGTCCCCGGCAACGGCGCCAGAAACTTGATGGTGGGAAATTAGAAGTCAATTTTACTCGACAACCAAAATCCCGTGGACGCGGTATGCAATGCATGTTCCTAAGATATGCGTTGATGGTCATGCGTTGATGGTCATGCATTGATGGTCATGCGTTGATGGTCATGCGTAGGAATGATATTATGTTAATGAATGTATGTGATGGCCATGCGTCCTGCCACAAGTTTTGTTGCGCTGGAACCAAGTATAATTCCAACGCAAGTTTCTCGGGTAATCCAAGGTCGAACATAGGGACTTGTAGCTATATGTTTGCAGTGATGTGCATGTGGCGGTTTAAATAAAACAATGGAGGGGATGTTGCTATGTTAATCCTACTCCTACTTCTATCTAACAGACAACGCAATGAGAATATGCATGAAAGGTAGAGATACGACAAACCTTGACATGAAATAAATGTATGGGAAAATAGATAAAATGCGGAGATGAATTCATTGCAACCCTTAAGAGTGACCGCAAGGACAACCTTAGTCAACGCACATGCTACATACACGTGAACCTAACTTTAGGACATATGTGGTGTATCTGCGATATTGTCGAGAAGCCTATGCCTGCCTAAACCTCCATAACCAGCTCACTAGCTCTCGCCGCATGAGCGTGGCTGCTGTATAACCCCTTATCCTACTTCCTGGACGCATGCAAATCCAATCTGTAGGGTGCATACACTGTGTGACGCAAACAGAGCTTATCTCTAAGATCCCCATTCTTGTCTATGCATTCCAATCCATTCTCTCAAGTCTTAGATTTGGATTTTAGACTACTCTCTCAAGTATGCCTAAATGATGAATGATGTTCTTATAGAACAAGGTAATCGCATGAACTTGGCTGACCTAAGCTTATTCTTATCTCTAGTGAACAATGCATACATTGCTTAATGCGACCAACCACTTACCCTCTCGGGCAGTTGGTTGTTGCTGACTTTACTCATAGATAAACAATGCGTTAGCCTATAGATAGGCATTGTCGCAGCTTCACACTAAGCAAATAAGGTTACTCACACACTCACGCAACGCACACCTCTCGGTAGGTTGCTACATGCTTCATATCCCTAATCCACATGACTAAGTATGCAATACCCAAGCAATCTCACTAAATGTTGTAATAAAAGTAAAGATGTAAGCAAAGAAGATGGAGATGGAGTCGAAGGAACAAAGAAATGCATTGAAAACAGATTGTATTAATTTCTTAATTCAAAATGTCATACAATACAATATAGGAAAAGAAAAGGAAAAAGAAATGACCGGCTGGAAGCAAAACTTTGCTTTCAGTGGATGTGCGTCAAGACTGTCGGTGGTGCCATGGATGGGCGGAGAAGCTGACTCTCTCGAGATCTAGCTCCAGTCGAAGGCTCTGATCGTCACTTGGAATGGATGAAGGGGGTGAAGAACTCTCAAACGTCTTCTCACGCATTTTGTCTGGATCGCGGGGAAAGTCCCCGGTTCACAAGGAACCTCCCCTAGATAACTTGAATTTCAGCTCGTCGGCTTCTATTTATAGAGCTTCAGTCGTCGACAACATTAATTGGACTACTCTGAGTCTGACGTTTGGCGCATTAGTCCTTTTCTGAACCTCTACCACCAACGGCGTGGTAGGTGAAATGTCAACATCATCTTTGGGATTTTCTCGATGTAGATGCGTTGATGCGTTCATTTCACCTACTTTGCATTGATCCCATTAGTTTGCATTGTCACGTAGTCGCAATCATTCAATGGCCACATTCGCTTAATACTGCAACTCTATATGATGACCACAATCGCTTGACGAGCACAACTCCAATGTGATGGACGTATACGGTTGATTACCGCAATATCCATGCGTTGATCGATGTGTTTGCCTTTGCGATCGAGTGTTTCTCCGCATGCGGTCGTCTATGTAGTGGTCTAGTTTCTGTGTTTGCATTCATTTCCTGCATTCGCTACAAAAATAGAACATTGAACGCATAATTAACGCAAAATAATGGGTTGGCTGAGATTTGACATGCTGATCGACGTAAACTCTTTTTCTCGTGAATTCCTAACATGATTGTTGCATATTCTGCCTAACAACCTTCATAATTCTAAGTAAAAGGACTAAGATAGCATGCATTTTTGCATGTCATCAGTATTTAATATAAATCATATTTATATTATTTCCTCCAATTAATATATCGAATACATCATAACGATTATATCATATATAATTGAATTAATTTAATTATATCACATATAATTAAACTTCCTCTTGTTAATTTAAACACTTTAAACTAACCCAAAATCTTATTCTCAAATTGAACCCATTGAGCTACCAAGGAGACCTCATAGACTTGTAGCTTAAAGCTTCAATGGTACGTGAATAACTGGCTAAACTCTTTAGTCATGGATCCACCATCCATTAACTGTTGGTCACTCCACTAAAGACTGACAATTGCACTCTTCACACTACAGATATATCTCTGTGTCCATATGACCAATCAACAGTGTGATGACCCTTCACAAATTGCTCGTAAGTACAACTGGGCTAATTCACCGTTTTGCCCTGTGTAGATACATCTAATTCCTTAAGTACCACTGATTCCTCTAATGAACAATAAGACATAGTCATACTATGACTAAGTCCTTTTGGGCCAAGAGAGGGTGTGGCCATTATGTTCAAGACTCGAAATCAACCCTTAAGGGAACAATTTATCTACTTACCCCTGCTTTAGGGAATGAGTGAATTCCGTCTTATGTAGTTGAGTTCCCAGCTCCCCAATCAGACGAATCCCAAAATGGTAGGCTTGTTGAGTTGGCAATCTGGCTACTTTCACCCATACAAATCAAAGGAATGCCTTCATGTTCAAGAGTTCCCAACTCACTCAGGATTAAGGTCATGTCACCTATGGTCATCCTAGTGTGATGTAAGTCTCAATTATCAACAACGTTATATAAAGAGACTAATCGTCTCGTGGTCTGGTCTTATACAAACTCTTTGTATAGGATACTCCTGCTCACATGTCTCCACATGAATGATCAGGATCATACCATTTGTAGCACTTTACAACACTTGTAAAAATCTACAAAGCGGGTCGTATCCGTATTGTCAACAGGATAAAGTATCCCTCCTTTATCCATCTACTACAGATCATTTAGGTTATTGGCCCTAATTAAGTGCTTAAATCACGCTCTGATACCAATTGATGGAAACTAAAAGTATGCAACAGAAGCAAACAAAATCAATAAGCATTCTAATTACATTTAAATTGAGTTCTAAAAGCATGCTTCAACAAAAAAATTGAAAAGGGTTTCAAGCTCAACGTACCTTTGATTAATTCTCCTTAATCCAAGCTGCTTTTCATGTGAATTCAGCTCCAAATTGATAGTGAACTACCAAGAGATCTTTTCTACTATTCTCAGCCTTAGAATTAAGTGGCTGAACTCGAATTTGAGTGAATTTGTGAGGTAAAAGTATAGGTTTGAGAGGAAGAAGATGAAGTTTTCATAAAACCAATTTTCCAGCTTCAGAACCCTGATCTTCTTCATAATTCAAAAGTTTTTAATCCCCATCAGCATGCAAGCAGTTCAGATCCACTTCAAGGCCAGCAGTGCTTCCTCTACATGGTGGAATTTGTGTGTTCTTCAAGTGGAAACACCTCATACTTCAAATAAGTCCGATGTTTCCACTTTGAAAACCCACAATTGAATCTTTAATAATTAATTCTAAATTAATTAAATTCAATTTTATTAATTCATAATTAATCAAATTTGATATTTCAATATTCAATTTCTCAAATTGAAATTTAAAAATCGAAATTAATTTGATTTTAATATCAAATATCAAATTAATCACACATTTAATTTAGAACATGAATCTTATTTACATAATTAATATTTAAATCAACATTTAAATATTATAAATTCTCCAATTTTGTTTAATTTCAATAAATTAAATATTAATTATATCAAATATAATTATACAAACCCTAATTTTTGAACTAGAACTTATTCAAAGTAAAACTCTAATTCCAATTTTAACATTTTCAAATTGAAATTCAATTTGAACAATTCAAGTTGATATCATTCCAAATTCACTCAATTTATTAATTCAAGGTGTTCATGTTTTACAAGCTAGTAGAGGGACCTTATGGACCTACGGATCATGAGCTTCAACAATTAAGATTAATTGGCTAAACTCTTTAGACCAAATTAATCACTATTCGTTAACTATCAAGATACACCACTATAGTTCGACAATTGCACCCTCCCCACTGTAGATATATTTGTGTCCACGTGATTTAACCATAACCAGTAAGTTGATCCTTCAAAGGTCATTCGTAATAACGCCTGGATCAATATGTTGTTTTACCCCCGATATTATGTCTTGTTCCTTAAGTTCTTACTAACCCTCTAATGAACTATTGATTTATGATCCAATCACTAAACCGAATCCCTCTCGAGTCGATGAGAGGGTGGAGCCCCTTGTTCATGACTTGGATTCAGTACTTAAGAGAATAAACCTTTTTCTTTTCCCTAAATCGGGTAGGTGTGTATTCCTTATTGCACCCTATGTCCCTAGCTATCTACCCGGTTTTACCCCTGAAATTGGAGGCTTATTGAGTCAATGCTATTGAGCCAACTCTCACCTATGCAAATCTAAGGATAATCCCGAATAAATAGGAGTTCATATTTAGCTCAGGATTAAGATCGAGTTACCTAGGTTATCTAAGCGAAATAGTCAGTCTTAAACAGTAAATAACGTTATAAAGTAAGAGTGACTTATTTCTTGGTCAGATCCTATGCAAACTCATTACATAGGACACCCCCACTCCTCATATCAATACATGAACGAATCAGGATCACTTCGTTTGTAACACCTTTACAATAACTTGCAATCACTATAGAGTAGGTAGCATCCAATAGTGTTACCAGAATAAGGCACCCAACCTTATTCGTATACTATAGATCATTTTGGTTATTTACTCGAACATGATCCATCTTTATGTCTCTACATAAAGTTTAAGTATTCATGTAATAGTCATGAATCTTAGTTTTTTGGATTTCGACTTTACGAATGCAATTTAAAGATTCAATACCAACTTTATTGAAGAAATGTTGAATAACATCTTTATTGATAATAGTATGTGTTTAATTTTACAAACTGCGAGTTTTAGGACACACAACCCAATAGTTTTGGCCAGCCAAAACCACTTCTAGCTAAGTTGTATGTTGATAGAGTTGTGAGCCAGTGTGGAGCCCTAATATCGATCGTTTTAGATAGAGATCCGAGGTTTACCTCAAAGTTCTAACCCAGTTTGCATAAAGCACTTGGTACTAAGTTACATTTTAGTACTACATTTCATCCACAGATGGATGGGCAATTAGAGCGGACGATTCAAACATTAGAGGATATGCTGAGGACCTGTGTGTCACAGTTTAAGGGTAGTTGAGATACACATTTGTTGTTAGTAGAGTTCACATATAATAACATTCATCATTCCAACATTGGCATGGCTCCATATGAAGCCTTATATGGAAGACCATGTAGGACTCTAGTGTTAGAATGAAGTTGGAGAGAGAAAGTTAGTAGGTCCAGAATTAGTACAATTAACTTCGGATAATGTTAAGATGATAAAAGAGAATCTGAAGACAATTTGAGATAGACAGAAAAGTTATGTTGATAAGTGAATAAGAGAATTCAAATTTGCAGTTAGAGGTCGAGTATTTCTTAAATTAACACCCTGGAAAGGAATACTCATATTTGGTAGAAAAGGTAAGTTGAGTCCAAGGTATATAAAACCCTACGAGATAGTTGAATGGGTCGGACCAGCAACTTACATATTAGCCTTACCTGTAGAGTTATCTAAGATACATGATATCTTTCATGTATCTATGTTGAGGAAGTATGTTCCAGATCCTACTCATATTCTATGTATGTTTTAGATCCTGCTCATGTTCTATGTGAACAGCCAATACCGTTGAAGGATAATTTGTCCTACGAAGAAGAACTAGTGCATATATTGGACAGGAAAGAATAGGTACTAAGAAATAAGACTATTCCATTGGTCTAGATGTTATGGAGAAACCATAGAATAGAATAAGCTACATGAGAAGCTGAGGAATAGATGAGGAGTAAGTAACCATACTTATTCAGATAATCGAGCTTGAGGCAAAATTTCGAGGACAAAATTTCTCTAAGGGGAAAGTAAATTGTAAACTCCTAAACTCGATTTATTGGTTAATATGCTTAAGTCCTCTTAATTATGTATTTAGTACCATTGTGAGTCTATGTTTATGATAATTGTAATGTTTGTAATAATATGAAGGTGTAAGAGCATGTATGTGATGTTAAGGGAAAAGAAATATTCTAAATGTTAATGTTGAGCTCTCGAGTGAGTGAAATGGATTAACAGTTAGAAGGAAAATGGAAGGTCCATGCGACAAAGTCATGTCAAATCATACAATCAGACATCCCAAAATGCTATACGGGCAAGTGTTTAAGGAAGGGAAATCGTGATTAAGTATAGCCATAAAGTATGCCAAGATTATGAAGGGAAGTTAGGTTAGCTACCAGATATGATGTTGGCCGAGGCAGATGGGAGGAGTATGTGACCAACTTCAGCTAAGGTTAGAGAAGGCTATTATAGGTAAGTAGTTGAGTTGCCTAGACAAGTTCTCCAAAGGAGATGCTAAGGCAGAATGCTAGGATGGTTGCAAGGAAGTCAGCAGTCGTGAAGCCTAGAGGTTGGTAGGCAGGACAGATGCAATGATGGCCCACTCAGTTGATATGAAGAGATATGTTAAGAAAGTAAAGATTGACTATGCAGGGTTTGCCAAGGACACCTAAGACAGGGTGATGCGATCATGCCTATGAGTGTACAACAACTAGTGATGGGGTTTAAGTAATCATGAGCTCTATGCGATGAAAATTAAGCTAAGCATTCAACATAATCACCATTCAGTAGACTAAGTGGCAGCCTTAAAGATGTTGAGTTAAGGATTAGCATGCCAAGTGCGTTTAATTGAGATAAGCTCACATGCAAGCTCAAGTATAAATATAGCTTGCAAAGAAGGAATCAGTTTTGCAAAATTTCAAACGCCTAAGAAGAGGGGTGAGTGTCATTTGAAGCTCTTAAAGCATTAAGGGATTGTTGAACAAGCTTAAAGGAACTTGAAGTTTTCTAGCCAAATGAAGAGGATTTAATACTCAAATTCTAAGATAAGCACATTAAGAAGTTTTGAGCACATTTATGGAAAGAAATTTAGTTAATTGATGGCCGGAATTAGAATTATAAGGTTTAAAAGATTGGAATCTGAAATGATGCTATGGATGAATGAACAGGCAGCTACATATGAAAAGCAAGCAAGCAGCTTGCTTGCCAAGGTATGCAAAAACACGCATAGGTGTGAAGTAAGGCATGCGAAGGTTGATTGACGCATAGACACAGAAGTGTATCCTCGTTACCATTAAGCACCCAATAGAGAAGGTAGCCAGTCTTTAACCATGAGGAAGGTAAAATGGTTAAGTATGAGTTATGTGATAAGATTTATGCATGCGATAATGATAAGTTAAGTGTTATGTTAAGCTCAAAAGGAAGCTAATGATATTAACCAAAGAACCTATACTTATACTTATTATAGGGCAAGCACAAGTAGAAGAGGCTTATAGACCCCTTGGTTAAGTAACTTAAGACAATGAGTGACAAGTTTTTACAATGTTTTCCCATGCTAGTTTTTATGAATGATTTTCAATACATAGGCAGTTCATATGAAGTTTTATATCATGATTTTCTCAATGCTTGTCTTAAAATGAATGTTGATAGCATGATCCATGCTTTTAAATAATGAAGTTATTTATGAGTTCAACATGTGTTTTCAGTAAGCCTATGCCCATGTTTTATAAGCATACTTGATGTTACAAGGCATTATGCGATGATATACAATTTATGAAGTATGATCAGCTCAAATGAATATTCTGTTTTATGTCCATTAAATGTTTTCAATGTTTGTGCCTTGTATGAACCCTACTCCAATGTTGGTACCGAAGGTATGGTTAGGTACACAAATTTCAGCTATGTTAGGAATCCTTGACATCGAAGGTTCCGGATCCAATCCAATTTTCCGTGCATGTATAACTTATGTTATTTAAGTTGATGAGATCGAGCAAAAGGACTCTCTTTCAACTCAGGTTGAGAGGTGATTGAACAAAAGGGTTTTCACTTTAGTCTAGGCTAACGTAGTAGGGATTGAACAAAAGAGCTCTCCCCAATGTTCAAATAGTGGAGTGGTGGTATTTTACAGTATGATGCTGATAAGCTTTATTTCAGGATTTTTATTTGATATGATTTTATATTTTCTAGTTATATTTTCTAAACCCTAATTATGATCATATAAATGTTTATGAAAGCATGTTCATGTTATTTATGAACGAAAGTATGTTTTCCTAAATAGTCACTCACTGAGTATTTTAAGTTCACGTTTTTAAATGTTTTCCTCCCCAAGTAGCAGGCAACGTCACAAAGTCGAGTAGATTTGCCACTCAGTCACTGAACAGGATTTCTCGAAAAACTTGAGGACTAAGTGATCCACTATGTTTGTTTAACCCTGAGTGTCTTGGGGTTTAGAGTAGGATTCTGAGTTAAAGGTTGCAAATATAGATGTTTTATATCGTTATATCTGTTATGTAAATAAATGTGAATTTCTCAACGCTGTAGCACCTAAATTAATAAGTTGGTATTGAAGTTATGCATACATTGAGTATAAGTTTTGAACTGTATACTAGGCTAACAAGTGCTCAGGAAATAAGATTACAGGAGCATGTTGGGTAGTAGTTGTCATAAGAGGGTTGACAATTACTGTCACATCTCTTCTCGAATTAAGAGGATAATCTGGAGAAAGATGTGACATGTATCTTGTGAGGAATCACATTCGCAAATGTCAATTTATCAAACAAACCAAAATACAAAATTTTAAAACATCATCATCTTATTAGCCTAGGATTTGCATAAAGAACATAAATCAGATTCTTCCTAAAGATTTGGAAAAACAAAGTAATATACCGAACAATGCGTTTTGAAATATTAAATTATTGACCCACTATGTTGTATATTTTGGGTTGTGACAACTGATGCTCAAGTGTTGAAATCAAGTAACAAAGCATTAGTTAGGTCACTGAAAGAAGTGCTAAAGGAAGAATTTGAGGGGGGGGAAAGGGAATAATAAATATTTTTTTTAAAAGGTCAAAGATAATAATACTTTTTTTTTTTTTGAGGTATATTATTGAAATGAAATATAAATATAACGTTTAGAGGTATTTCTATAATTATTAACATTCTTTTTACACTTTCTTGATAGGAAACTTGCTTTAAATAAATTTGCCACTCATCTCACAATTCAATAAGGATAAAAATGCCAAATTAGATATAACTTTCATTCTCTCCATGAGTTTTCATAAGTTTTAGGACTCTTTTAATGTATATAGGGAGCCTTTCAAGCATAAGTTGGTTGGGTAAGTTTTCATTAATGCATTTTTAAGTATTTAATTTTTTTTTAAAAAAAAATCATTTTGAAAAAAATTGAAATATTTAGCAATCACTCAAAATAGTTTTTGAAGTGTATTTTCAATAATCTATGTCAAAAAAGTTTAAACAAAAATGAGTTTTTTTTAAAATACTTTTTTCTCAAGTCAATCCAAATGGGTCCAACGTCTTTGAGATGTCAAATTAATTAGTCCCAAATTTAAAATTGAACAATCAAGTCTCTAATATTTCATAATTGTTACATTATGGTCCTAAATTAACAAAATTCGTTAAATTGTTAACAGAAAATTGACGTGATATTTATAATAAAAAAAATTGTATGGACTAATTTGACACCCAAATCTCAAACTGTAAGGATTAACATGATGATTTTATTTTTTTAGGTAAAACCTTTATAAAAAAAAAATAGAATGAAAAAAAAACTCTTTTTAATTGTTTTTTTATACTTTCAAGGTTATCGATACGGGTATCACTCAAATGACATAAAGCATGTAACCACGATCAAGAAATCAGAGATATATGAGTCGTGAATTTGTATATCTATGAAAAAGTTAAGTATTAATACCAATTTGATGAATGTTCCATCCAAAATAAATATTTGAACCGATTTGACAATAATTTTGGATAGTTGATTACCAAACATTTAATATGAACTTTGCAATATCTATATTATAAAAAGGAAAAGTAAAATCAGAAAATAATGAAAATAATAATGGTATAGACTCAAGATCTAAATAAGGGCTCTCTAAAGCTTGTAAAAGAGGAATAAAAACCATAGGTGGTCACAGTTTTTATAGGTATTTTTAAAAATGGGCATAAGTTTTAAGGGTTCACATGAATGATTCAACCAACTACCTACATGTCATAACTACAAAACATATCATTCCATATCCATGCATGAAAATATATAGAGAGAGTAAATAAATATTATATTTTAATTTTAATAAAAATACATCTGAATTATTTATGCTCACTTTTGCTTCTAAAATTCTAGTATATTCATGGATATACAAGATTAAATTTCAAGTGTGGTTTTTTTTTTTTTTTTTTGAAAAACCATCTAAAGCGAGGGTATGTTTTTGAATAACCATTTTAGTTGTTTTTTTTTTTTCAATTTTCTATTTTACTTTCAATCTGCTGAATTTTGTGTTTTTGAATGGTATTTTTTTAAGGGAAAAAAACAAAATTCACATATATTTAGTAAATATTTTATAACTGCAACTTGTTTTATAATTGTTTTTTTATTTTTAATTTTTTAAAAACAAAAAAAGAAAGAAGGTAAAGAAATTGATCTCTTTTTTTTTAACTTTTTGTTTTATTTTTCCCTTCTCCTTTTTTTCGTTTAAAAAAAATAAAAAACTATGGTGAAATTGAAGAGCACAACAGGGCACAACGAATATGGAGAAAAATAATAAAATAAAATAACTAAAATTATGAAAATTTAATAGTATGAAGATTTAGTAAAAATTTGGAGTGGATCTCTCACCTGATTTTAAGATCCACCAAATATCACTATTTTTAGGTAAAGTGGCAGATAGGATGTAGTCTTACATGGACACCAAACATGAATAACTACAAAACACATAGACCACATGAAGATTGACATGTGGCTTTTAGGACACTGAGCAGTGGGTATCTATTTATTTTTATAATATTTATAATACTTCCCATTAGATGCTTAAATATGTGTGAAATATGTCTCATTAAAACCTTACTAGGAAAAATCCAATGAGAAAAAACCCTAGTAAAGGAAAAAGAGTACATATTTCATATAATATATATACTTCTAAAAGAATATAATATATTTACTCCTTATCAGGAAAACATCACATAAGATCTTTGAGTCGTCGCATTTAAATATTATGCACCAATTTTTTAAAAGTTGTGGTTGGTAATGTCTTTGTAAATAAGTCTATTAGGTTATCCTTCGAACAAATTTGTTGTACAGTGATGTTGTCATTTTCTTCAAGATCATGAGTGTCATTTTTTTCAAGATCATGAGTGTCATTTTCTTCAAGATCATGAGTGTAGAAAAGTTTCGGTGAAATATGCTTTGTTCTATCTCATTTAATATACCCTCCTTTGATTTGGGCTATGCAAGTTGTGTTGTTTTCATATAATATTGTTAGAAGATTTTTATTAGAAGATAAGCCACGTGTTTCATGAATGTGCTAAGTCATTGATCTTAGTCATACAAATTTTCGACTAGCCTCGTGAATTGCAAGAATTTCAGCATGATTTTAAGGAAGTGGTCATTATGGTCTAATTTACCGATCTTCATGATATAGCAGTTCCTCCACATGTGAACAGATAACCTTTTTTAGATCTAGCTTTGTGTGGAACAGATAAATATCCAAAATCTACATAACCAACTAGGTCAAATTTTGATTTATTTGAATAAAACAAACTGATATTGATTGTTCCTTAGAGATAACAAAGTATATGCTTAATTTTGTTCAAATGTCTTTTTGTAGGAGAAGAACTATATCTAGCTAATAAATTTACTGAAAATGCAATATTTGGTAATGTATTATTAGCAAGATATATAAGTGCACCAATTGCACTAAGATACGGTACTACAGGACCAAGAAGTTCTTTATTATCATCTTGAGGTCGAAATATATTTGTCTCTATATCCAATGAACGGATTTCCATTGGAATATTTAATAGATGTGATTTGTCCATATAAAATATTTTCAAAATTTTTCTTGTATAATTTGACTAATGAATAAATATTTTATCAGCTAAATGCTTAATTTGCAAACGAAGACAAAATTGCTATTACATTTGAAAGCTCTTCAGGAGTTCCAATTATATTCAAGTCATCAACATATACAATTATAATAGAAAATCCTGATTGTGATTTCTCTATAAAAACACATGGATGTATTGGATTATTTTGATATCATTCTTTCAATAAATATCCACCCAGGCAATTGTACCACATTCATTCTGATTGTTTCAATCCATATAGTGATCTCTATAACTTTGTTGAATACAATTCCTGGGAATTTGATGTATATATTGCAGATACCTTAAATCCTTCTCAGATTCTCATATAATGTCATTATCAAGAGATCCATATAAATATGTTGTGGCTACATCCATAAGATGTATATCTATACTTTCATATACAGTTAGACCAATTAATATCTTAGAGTAATTGTATCCATCACTGGAGAATATGTCTCCTCATAATCAATATTAGGTCTTTGTGAAAAATATTATGCAACTAGTCTTTCTTTGTATCTTGTGACCCCATTATTTTCATTTCTTTTTCTCACAAATACCCATTTGTATCCCATAGGTTTGACACCTTCTGATGTTCGAACTACTGGTCCAAAAACCTGTCATTTTTAAAGTGAGTTTAATTCTGCCTCGATTGCTTCTTTCCAATAAAGCCAATCTTTCCTATGTCGACATTCTTCAACAAATTTTGGTTCATGATCTTCATTTTCAGATATAATATCAAGAGCAACATTATATGTAAAAATGTTATCAATAATTACATTAGTTTGATTCCATCTTTTTCCTATCATGACATAGTTTATTGAAATCTCATTATTATTTTTAGGTATTTCACCTTCCTCACTAGTCATGTCAAGGATTTCTTCATTGGTATTTACATCCTCGACCAAGTATTTTTTAATATTATTTTTCGTTTTTGAGGATTTTTATCTTTGGAACCCACTAGTCTACTACACCTCTAGTGTGTTCCAGACTCATTAGTAATGGAGATCTAAATGCATCTAGTAATTGATCTGCTATATTTCAAAAATGATTTATTTTCTAAATTTCAAGTTCATATTGATCTGTACATGAATCTAAATGGGATAATAATGATGCGTTCTATATAATTTCTTAATTTCTTCCCCTAATGTTGGAAATTTTGTCTCATTAAAATGATAATCAGCAAATCATGCAGTAAATACATCATCCGTCAGGGGTTCAAGATATTTAATAATTGATGGAAAATCATATCCAACATATATTCCTAACCTCCTTTGAAGACCCATCTTAGTGCGTTGTGGTGGAGCAATTAGAACATGTACTACAAATCCAAAAATTCTCATATTGAAAATATTTGGCTCATGACCATAAGCTAATTATAATGGCAAATACTTATGATAAGCTACTGGCCTAATGCGTACAAGTGACGCTGCATGCAAAATAGCATGCCCCCATACAGATGAAGGAAACTTAACTCTCATAAGTAATGGTCTTGCAATTAATTGCAAACATTTTATAAATGATTCTATTAATCCATTTTGTGTATGAACACAAGCTATAGGATGTTCAACACTTATCCCAATTGACATACAATAATCATCAAAAGCTTGGGATGTAAATTCACTAACAGTATTAAGACGAATAGTCATAATTGTATAATCAAAAAATTGTGCTCTTAACTTAATTATTTGAGCAAGTAATTTTATAAATGCAAGATCTCAAGTTGATAATAAGCACACATGAGGATCTACTAGATACATCTATTAATACCATAAAATATCTAAATGGTCCACTTGGTTGGTTAATAGATCCACATATATCACCATAAATTTGTTCTAAAAATACAGGTGATTCAGTTCTCACTTTATCCGGTGATGGTCTAATTATTAATTTGCCTTGAGAGCAAGGATCACATGATATTCATTAGATTGAAGAATCTCCCAACTCTTCAATGGGTGTTCATTTGAATTCTCAATAATTCTTCTCATCACTATAGAACCTGGATGACCCAATCTATCATGCCAAATAGCAAATATATATGAATTTATGAACTTCAGGTTCATTGTTGTATATGTTTCAATTACTCATATATGAGTATAATATAATCCAGAAGATAAAGCAGACAACTTTTCTAATATGCATTTTTCATTTGAGACAGTAGAGATAATATGTAGATATTCCACATTATTCTTACTATCAGTCTTAGTATGGTAACTATTGCAACGTATATCTTTAAAATTTAGAAGATTTCTCTTTGATTGACTAGAGAACAATACTTTGTCAATTGTAAATTTTGTTCCTCTAAGAAAAAATAATATTTGTTTTCCTAAAAACATCAATCAAGTTTACATAACCTGATATTGTATTTACTTTTGCTTTCAGCATTGTCAATTTGGAAAAGTATTTTTTATTTGTAAGTATTGTGTGTGTAGTTGCACTGTCTGCTAGACATAATTCTTCTTTGCTCATTTTTTAATCGCCCAACATATGAAAATGATCCAAGTTTCTTTATTAAAAGAAAATAATTATATTAAGAAAAACAACACTTAAAATATATAAAAGTTGCTAAAAAAAACATAAAGACAGATAAAAGAAAACAACAACATTAAGTCTAGATATTCTCAAAATCAAAGGAAACACTTGAAGTTCCATCAACTATGTCAATCTTCTTTTTGGGAGATTTAAAGAAGTCTGTCACATCCAAATTTATTATATGAAATGGGCCAAATATGTCATTATCCTGTATGCAAAATTTGCTTCCATATTTTTTTTCCTTCAAGGAGGCTTGATAGAGGTCAACTAAGTGTTTTGAGGTACGATAGGTACGTGACCAACGTCCAGGCATTCTATATCGGAAACATTTATTTTCAACACTCTTTGAACTCTTATCTTGTGGAGTTTTTCCTTTGTGATCATCATTTTGTGTAGTTCTTTTGAAATTTGAATGATTAGAATGACCACCAAGAAAATAATAATTATTTTTTCCTCTGTCATAGTCACGACCTCGACCATATTCACAACATTCATTTCAGGGAATGGTATTGTTCCAGTCAATCGAGATTCACAGTTCTTCATCAATAACTCGTTATTCTGTTCGGCCACGAGAAGACATGAAATTAATTTAGAATATTGTTTAAAATCTTTCTCTCAATATTGTTGCTGCAAGAGCATATTCAAGACATGAAATGTAAAAAAATGTCTTCTTTAACATATCGGCATCAGTAATTTTCTCTCCGCATAACAACAATTTTGAACTTATTTTAAATAATGTGGAATTGTAATCACTTACTGATTTGAAATGTTGTAGTCTTAAATGCATCCACTCATTATAAGCTTTAGGAAGAATAACTGTTTTTTTATGATCATATCCTTCTTTTAAATTTTTCCACAAAGTGATTTTTTATTGTAAGATACTCCATTTTTAATCCCTCGTGAGATAATGATGAAGGAAAATCATAGATTTTGTTTTGTTCTAACTGGATGTCGTATTTCCTTCTTTAATAGTTTTTCTCAAGTTCATAGCATCCAAGTGAATTTTGGCATCGAGCACCTATGACAAATAATTATTATCATTAATGTCAAGGGCTGCAAATTCTAATTTTGTAAGATTTTTCATGGCAACACTATCACAAAATATTGTATTTATATTAAAATTTTAATATGCAAAATAACATTTAATTTATTAATTATAATAAAGAGGAAAAAAAACTGACCTGCCTTTAGCAATGGAAACAACAGGAACTCATGTTGATAATGTGTTGTGAAATTGAAGAGTGCAATAGAGTATAACGGGCATGGAGAAAATATAATATAATAATATATAAATATAATAATAAATGAATAGATGTAGTATATTATAATAATAGAATAAAATAACTAAAATCATGAAAATTTAATAATATGAAATTTTAGTGAAAATTTGAGGTGGATTTCTCTCCAATGTGTGTAATTTTAAGATCCACCAAATGCCACTATTTATAGGCGAAGTGGCAGGTAGGATGTGGTCTTATATAGATACCAAATATGAATAACTACAAGGCACATGGACAACATGAATATTGATATGCGATTTTTAGGACACTAAGCAATGGACATATATTTATTTTTATAATATTTATAAAAAAAATAGATATATTTGATAATTTTTTTATTATTAATTTCTTTAAAATATAAAATCTATCATGTTTGGTAGTTTTTGTTATTTTCGATTTTAACAAAAAGTTAGGGAGTTAAATTAGAGTTAAAAATAAATTTTAGAGAGTCATGTAATTTTTGTAACGTACCAAGTCCATAATCTTTAGGAAATCACCTAATATAGAATTGCTTGAACTAAGCACACTTATTACAACTCTTATGATTGAGCCATCGAAAAAAAAAATACATATTGTTGATATAGATAGTAACTTTAAGTTCTTTTATGTCTTTTTTAACCATACTTTCATATCCTCAAGTGCCTCTCATTCATATATGATTTCAGTTCATTCATGTCCCTCTCCTAAGTTCGGGGTATTACAATTTTAATGTTAGAAAAATATTTTTAAAAAATTAAGAAAATGTTTAGCAAGAAGAGTTAAAAAGATATATGTTAGAGAGAATGCTAATCAGGAAAAAAATGAGAAAAGTAATATTGATTAAAAAATTTTCTTCAACAGTGAATATTTCTCTTTAAAAAAACTACTTTTCATTTATATCAGTTGAGCTATACTCATTGTGTCAACCATTTATATTATATCTATATTCTTTAATCTAATTTTAGATGAGATAGTAATTATATTGTTTAATCCAACATGATCATAGGTATAGATTTATATAATCAACCTCGATATCAGAGATTTGTTCCCTCACTTTATTATGTTGTAAAAAGAGAGAGAGAGGGAAAAAAAAAAAAAAAAAGTCCATCTCCCACTATCATTTTGGTTTTAAAAACTAAAACCGATTTCCAAAACTCATCAAATCATGATTTCACCTTACAAGACTTTTAAGAGCATGGTATTAAAATTTTGTCATTTAAAATACCACCATAACAACATTCAAAGTAGATAATAAGACAAGTTTTAGGCACGTTTGGGAGAGATTTTGAACTTGTTTTAATCATTCGTCATTTTCAAAATCATTTTAAAATATGCTTTTAACTATTCAAAATCAAGTTTGATGATATAAAAATTACATTTAAAAGTATAAAATTAAATACTAAATATTAAATTAACTTTGAGTGATTAAAAACATATTTTAGATAATTTTAAACTTGACAAATGTAATTGTAACCTTTAAAAATCACTCTCAAATATATACTTTAGTGAGGTAAGTGAAACTCTTTGCTTCTATATAAGAATTGAGAACAGCCATATGTTGGGAAAGGCTTCTAGAAGGAGAATTGAAAAAATAACTAACTCACAAACTCATGTTGGGCCCTTGTACAAATGGGCTTTGGGCTTTTACAAGTAATAGAATTCAAAACAATGGGATGCTTAAATGTGGACATATTTATAGGTTGGATATTGACATGAATCGATAAAATATCATTATTATCGATTCAATATAAATAATCACCTTATTTAAAAAATATAAATATTTATTTATTTATTTAAGTAATTTATTTTAATTTTTAATTTTTATAAATTTTCAAAAATATTCATGATAATTTATCCATATTTCTATGGACATTTCTGTAAAATTAAGACGTCGACATCTCCATTCTATACCTTAAGCAAGTTTAATATTTTTTTAGAAAATAATATAATTTTTTGAATAAATACTAGGGATAAATATGTTTTTTTATTCAAATATTTCATTCTTTTTTTATTGTTCCTTTTTTTTCTCTTACTAAAAAAAAGTTGCTTTTAATTAGTTTATTCTAATAGATCTGTTTTTTGTGTCTTTTTTTTTCTTGTCTTTTTATTTCAAGTGAGTTCGCGTCTCCCATCTAAAATCCTTGACACGTGATTGTCATAAACATAGGGATAAATCTAATAATACTAAGTTTAGAGGAAACAAACAAGAAAAATATTATAAGTTTGCATTTGTTTAGAATACTTAAAAGATATCTTTTGAATATTTTTCAAAAAAAAAAAAGAAGATATCTTTTGCGTAGTTAAAATCCCTCTTAATTATTTAATTAAACACTTTAAATTTTATTTAGTTAACTAAAAAACACCACTCTGCCTTACAAAAATTTGATCCTATTTTTAATTTGCTAAAAATTTACTATTCAGCTTTCCAAAATTTGATCTTGTATATTCACCCTGAGAGGTAGATTCGATTTGTAGGATGGCAAATTTTCACAGAAAATTTTCAGCTCTATAATTGAATTATTATATCTCATCATAATATAATTACTAATTATGTTACAAATAATTTGATATATTTCTCTACCATATATATCAATTTGGTTGCCAAGATTTGATGAATACGAATATATATATAACTTACAGATTTTTCGTATAATTCAATTAATTAATACATATAATTTTTACAAAAAGTTAGAGGTTTAAATTTTACCATCCTCAAATCTGGGCTAAATTAATACTATATTATAAATAAAATAAAAACATATATATCAAATAATTAACATTTATAAACTATGTATCCATCTTGAGCATGGGAAAAAAAAAAAAAAAAAAAAAAAAAAAAAAAAAAAAAAAAAAACCTAAGCGTGGGCTTGGAATTATTTTTTAAAAGCTTAGGAAAAAAACTATATTCAAATGCAAAAAAAATATTTTTGTAAGAACTTAGAAACAGAAATAAACAAATTAAATCATTTGGGTTGGTACACTTTTGGGCCTATTGTTGGGTTGCATCTTATTTAATAGGATGGCCCAATAATAATGAGATTCTACTTCTCATTTGCATTTTTATCCTTAGATAAAGACTAATTATAAATAATTTCAATTTGGTCCTACATCTTTTTAAATTCTCAAAATTACATTTACTAGTTACTACAATTGGAGCTTCTAAACTAAGCCCTTCCTAACAAAATGTGTGTTAAATTTTGTTAATGAGGAGTTAGATATCATACTATTTAAATATATTGTTTTGACAGGTTAAATTTTATCATAGATATAATAGGTTGAATTTTATGTGTCAAAATGTATTATAATGGTGTCTATATTTTTAAATATATTGATAAAATAATAATGTAAGGTTCTTGTAACCTTTTGTATAAGAATATTAAGCCAACTTTATATGACAAAGACCTTGTTGGGAATATTCAATACATAAAAGGTAATTTGAGAATCTCAAAAAAATTTTAAGAACCAAATTAAGAAATACCTAAATGAACTATTGTGTAAGCATATGATATATAACATTTTCAAACAAAACCACAATTACTTTTCTTTCAAGATAACCCACAATTGAATTTAATATGATGGTAAAATTCTAAAGATAAAATTGATTGTAAGGAAGGAAAAAAAAAATAAGCATATGATATATAACATTTTCAAACAAAACCACAATTACCTTTCTTTCAAGATAACCCACAATTGAATTTAACATGATGGTAAAATTCTAAAGATAAAATTGATTGTAAGGAAGGGAAAAAAAAACTCTTACTAAAATAAATGTATAGCTACCAACTTAGATTACTAGTTAAATGCATTAGTACTTCTATCCTAATTCTTTAATTGAAGATGTTCCCCAACCTAACTATGATTCAAATGACTAAAATTTTGATAAATTAGGCCAAATTTTTACAAGTTTAAATCCTATCTCTACATGCTTGAACAAAAAAAAAAAAGGTTGTTTTAATATATTTGAAAAGGAAAAATCACTTAAAGACTTTATATATCTTCCCCATGTGGTTATACTTGAAAAGGAAAAAAAAAAAGAAAAAAAAAAGCAAAAGAATCAATCTTTTTTTAGTATGGAATAAATCAATTTATACACCAAAATTTTATAACTTTGAATCAATTTATTTTTTTTCAATAATTGATAACCATTTTCTCTTAAAATCAATTCAAAATCAAATAATGTTCTCCCAAAATTATAAAAAAGAAAGAAAGAAAATTTTATCGTATAATTATTTTTAAATAAATAAAATAGGAGAAGAAGATAAGACATTTAATTAAGACATTTAATTCAAAGGAACTAATATTAATGAAAAGCTTTTAATATACAACATTTCTACTGTTATGATCTTTTTGTTTCCAACATTTCTTTTTAACATACAACAATTCATGTATTTAAAAAAGTTTCATACACATGGAAAAATTATCTATTAACTGGTCTAAAATGAAATTCCAATAAATAATGGTTTATTCACATAAAAAACTTAAGTCTTTCAATAAATATAGTTATTAATTTTAAATTTAAATGAAAAACTCTCAAAGTTTAGAGTTGATTTTTTTTCCCAAAAACAAAGAGATAAACAAACACTAGTTGGCAATACTTATTTCCTTTTTTTTTTAAAAAAAAAAATAGAAAGTTTAAATAACAACAACTTGCAAATACTTTCTATAAATTGAGGAACCATACATGACAATTAAAGATATGAATATAGTACAACGAAATTAACAAAAAGGTGATATATTAAAATATTAAATAGAATATTGAAACAAAAAGGTGATATATTAAAATATTAAATAGAATATTGAGAGATGGATGCGTATTATTATTAAACCAGTAGGAAAAATCAATTTTGTAGTCATCAACTCCCGATTAACACATTTTGTGTTCTTAAGTTTTCAAAATATTTTCTTAATCCTTCAATTTTTAATAGTAGGTATATTTTTTCCTCAATTTTCAAAATATAAATTTTTAATTTTAAAAATTAAATTCTAAATTTGATCTTTATAATTTGAAAAAAAAAAATCATTTCATTCTTTCAATTATAATTAAAACTTAGTCCTTGGTTTGATAAACCTTTAAATTGTCGAAACTATTTACGAAGATTTTATCAAACTACAGGAATTGTTTATGAGGTTTTATCTAACTTTTAAAACCTAAATACTAAACTCTAACCTCATCCAAACCATATATTGATAAATCTTAGTTTAACCTATTTTAAATAATTATATACCATGTTAAATTTAAATAATAATTTTAGAAAAAAGAGATATTTAAAAAAAACCATTTTTCTAAATTAACAATGTCATATAAAATTTTAAAATAATAAATAAAATTACCCCACAAACCTTAAAAGAAAAAACCAATTCTAAAAAATTGGAAAACGAAAAGATATATTCCCTAAACTGAAGATTTAGGGACTATTAATATTAATATTAAATAGTAATTAAAGAAGGTGTAGGATTATTTAAGGAAGTAGTAGAGTTGGGCTGGGCCTAATGGAGGCCCAATAAAAGGAATTGGCCCAATGGAAAAGAAGGCAGAGGCAGTAGTAGAGTAGTAGATTTCCCGGGAAAAAGGTTTAGCTTTTACCTAATATTTGCCGGGAACTCTTCTCTCTCTCTCTATTACAATCCAAGCTGTCAAAATTCTCTCTCCTTCTCCGTCTATTACAAGCCCCCCCATTCTTTTACTATCTTCCATATTCTCTCTCTTCTTTTCTCTCTCATCCCTCTCTTTCTCTCTCTTCCCCCAATTTCCATCCAGATCTCTTCCATTGATTCTCCAATGGAAGATCAAGCCCTTCCTCAACGGACCCATCAATCTTCTTCCACGCCTTCACCTCCCTCTTCTTCATCTTCTTCTTCATCTTCTCTGCAGCTCAATTTGCTGCCTTCGATGTCTCGGGCTTCTCACTCACTTGAAACCCTAACCCCATCTCGTCAAATCGACCGTATGATCAATATCAACCACCATTTGTCCCCATCTAGAGCAATCTACTCTGATAGATTCATACCCAGTAGATCTGGTTCTAATTTTGCCCTATTTGACATCTCCCCTGTTTCCAATTCCCACTCCGATGGTCGTGAAGATACTTCTACTGCTTATGCTACGCTTCTTCGGACGGCTTTGTTTGGTCCTGATGCTGGAGTAATCGCTCCTACTACTCCTGAGAAGAGAAGCTCCCCAATGTGCCTTCCTAATCATAATATTTTTCGTTACAAGACTGAAACTAGGAGGTCAATGCATTCGCTTTCGCCTTTTGGGTTTGATGATGCTGCTCCTGGCCTTAATCCTAGTCCGGTTAAGACTCCAAGGAAGGTTCCTCGATCGCCTTATAAGGTGAAATTTTTGTAAGTGGGTTTTGGGATTTTTTGGTATTTGAATTCTCTAATGTTTTTTTTTTCCTTTTTATTTCCTTATCTGCATTGTTAGGTCTTGGATGCACCTGCTTTACAAGATGATTTTTACCTTAATCTTGTGGATTGGTCTTCGCATAATGTGCTGGCTGTGGGGTTGGGTAATTGTGTTTATCTCTGGAATGCTTGTAGTAGTAAGGTAACTCTTTGACTGCCCTTTTGATTTTTAATTTCATCTTTGTGGGTTGATCGATCTGTCATTGACTTTTATTACAGATATAAGATAGATTTACATTCTTTAGAATTAGTCTGAATCAGTAGCCGATCTCGAGATTGTTAAATTTTTTTTTTTATGTCTAAATTTATGTAGCTTATGGATGTTTAATTATTAAGAATCATTGTATTTGCAGGTCACCAAGTTATGTGATTTGGGAATTGATGACAGTGTATGTTCAGTGGGTTGGGCACAGCGTGGAACTCATCTTGCTGTTGGCACTAGCAATGGAAAAGTCCAGGTTAGTGATGATTTGTTGAACTCTATGTATGTTCTGGCATATGGACTTCAATTTGGGTTTTTTTTTTTTTTTTTTTTTTCCTTCCCTTCAGCTCTTGTGGAAGTTTAATTTCTTGAGATTTGCATGACTGAGATTCCGATGGATTTGATTATGTGCCTGCTTCCAGTGTTGTTTAACCCATGCCCTAATGATCATCTCTCTAGATTTGGGATGCATCACGCTGTAAAAGGGTTAGGACCATGGAGGGCCATCGGTTACGAGTTGGGGCCTTAGCTTGGAGCTCATCTCTTTTATCGTCTGGTAGCCGGGACAAAAGTATTCTTCAAAGAGATATTCGGGCTCAGGATGATTTTGTGACTAAATTGTCTGGCCATAAATCAGAGGTGAGGCTTATAGACATGTTATTTTCTCCTGGCCATAAATCATATGTTAGGATCATTTGTAAGGCTTTGTTTAAAGCAATTTAGTATTGCCATTGAATCTTTAGGACATTAATATATATTGTGGAATTTTACTGCTTGAATCTTCATAGGCTCATTATCCTCTGTCAGTTTGCATTTCTCTTGCTTTTCTTTTACCGACTTCTTAGCCACAGAGTGCAACTGTTTTGCTGTAGGTTTGTGGATTGAAATGGTCATACGATAATCGTGAATTGGCATCAGGAGGAAATGATAATAGAGTATGTTATACCTTTTTTTTTCCACACTGTATCAGTTTGTTTTTCCTTCTGCTATGATGACTAATATTTGTTGTTATCTGCTTTCAGTTATTTGTTTGGAATCAACATTCAACCCAACCAGTACTTAAGTTTTATGAGCACACAGCTGCTGTAAAAGCCATAGCATGGTCTCCTCATCTTCATGGACTACTCGCATCAGGGGGTGGAACCGCAGATCGATGTATTCGTTTTTGGAACACAACTACCAATACACATTTGAGCTGCATGGACACTGGAAGTCAGGTAATTAATCTTTTACCTCTGTGCTTCTGTAATATTTCTTTCCATATGTTCTTTGATTCAAGCATGGGTTAGAAGGAATCTTTTAGATCCAACCTCCACCCAAAGTAATTCAAGAACTGTCTGTTTGAAATGCAGATCAAATGCCGGCATAAATTAATAATATTTCTAGATTATTGACTTCTTGCTAATATTAATATTATTAGAGGGAGACTTTTTTAGAGTAAAAAGTGGTAGGTTGGATGCCCTTGTAATTCCTCCCAAACTGGCATATATGCTGTTTGTTTTCATCAAAATAATATCATTGAGGTAGTAGTTCAACTGTCTGCTATCAAGGCTTGTCTCAATCTCCCTAGATCCTTTTGATCCCGAAGTTTGGATGTATCATTTAAGAACATACTTGGAATATTTGTTATCTGGGGAATAGTTCTTCAGTGGCCATACTTCAATGTCAAAGTTGACATAAACCATATCTTTGTTTTATGTGACAGGTGTGCAATCTGGCATGGTCTAAGAATGTTAATGAACTTGTTAGTACCCATGGGTTCTCCCAAAACCAAATAATAGTCTGGAGATATCCAACCATGTCCAAGGTTCATTGGCTTTTCTTTTTCCCCTCACTCGACCACGATCATATTCTGCTATTTCCCAGCCTAAATTTAATTTATGCTCTTATGCAGTTGGCAACATTGACTGGCCATACTTTCAGAGTTCTTTATCTGGCCATATCTCCTGATGGACAGGTAACGTATTTACTTGTTTGTACTGTGATCTCTATTTGGTCAATTTTTACCATTTGTGGAAAACAAAAGAGATAACATTTAGTTATTTTACTTGTTTTCTGATTATGTTCTTTTCCCTTGCAGACCATTGTAACAGGTGCTGGTGATGAAACGCTGAGATTTTGGAATGTCTTCCCTTCACCAAAATCGCAGGTAAATAAATTGTCTATTTGCATATGATGTGAAATACATGTGATTTCTTCTGTCCTTTGAATGTAGTATTTTCAGTGGACATCAGTTTCTGGATCAGATCAAGATAAGTTATAGTCAGACAAAATTAATAGCTACTACTGAGCTGTCTTGAACATTTTCTGCATTTTAAATGATATCTTTGCACATGATGTGAAATTATATGGACACACACATGTTTGTCTGACATTTTGTTCTTGGGATCATTATAGAAAGGACTTGTTCTGTTCCATTTCATTGTCAACTCATACTCACACATGGGTTTAAATTATAATGCAGAACACGGACAGTGAAATCGGAGCATCCTTCCTGGGACGAACCACCATCCGTTAACCCGTTGAAGAACCCCGCAGCATGTCAGCTCTTAACACATAGCCTTCAACTTTCTTGCACCATCTTTTTTGAGGAATAAATGACAAGGATTTTGTCAGTGGTTTAGAAAGATTCAATATGAAGAACTTAACCAAATCTGGTCTGCATTAGCCAAAGCAAAAGCTACATGAGATCTGAGAAAAAGCTGTAGATGAAAAAAAGGAAGTGATGGATTTTCCAATAGTCTTTACACGGAGGAGATGTTCTCAAATCTCCATTATTTTCTTCCCCACTTCAATAGAAAAATATAGTAAGTAAATAATTACCCAATATTTTGATTATTACTTCCGTGACTTGTAAATTTAAGAGAGGAGAGATTTTTTATTCATATGATTCATTCATAGATATTTGGGGTATAATTCATGTACATATGTATTATTCTTTTCCATTATAGTTTGAAATCTGAAAATTTTTGATGGGATTGATAACTATTTAATATATATGAAAATTTTGAAGTCTTCGGAGAAACTCTTAAGTAAAAATGTGGATGATTTAAATAAAATAGTTATCATAGGATTTTTTTTTAAATATTTTAATCTTTGTTCAACTATAAGGTTTTACGTATATGGCTTCAAGTTGATGTTGTACATTGAGAATTTTTTTTTTTTTTGAAAAAAAATGGAAATGAAGTTTGTAGGATACATCACACTGTTTGAATGGTTAAATGTAGCAATGCATTGCTTTTTAAATGATTAAGATTTAGTTTCTTTATTCTCTTCTTCTTTACCAAACTTTGATATTTTTTTTCTTGTTTGATTTCCCTTTTTTGGAAATGAGCTTTGCTGTTAGATTAAGAATAACTTCATGTTTGTTATTTTAGTAGAAATTTAGTTTTATTCAAGGAAAACTAATTTGTATGGTTGTAAAATATCAAATATTTTTGTAAATGGTAGATGTTTGAACTTTGACCTTTTGGTTGAGGTTGCAATGCTTAAAGTTAAGTTGTATTTAAGTGAGCTTAAAATATTAATTACTTACTAAAACATGAGAAACATATCGTTGAGTGGTAAAAAATTTTGAAATGTAGGCTTATGTTTTTTTTTTTTTTTTTTTTTTTTTTTTAATTTCAATTATATTATTGAAAAATTTTTAAAAATAGAAAAAATACTGATAGATATTGATATACTTCTATCAATATGTATTAAATTTTGCTATTTGTGTAAATAGTTTCTCTTATTTTTCTATTTTTGAAAATCTTCTTACATTATAAATGATTTAATCAAATTCATATACTTTATTAAAACAAAAATGTTTTATAGCAAATGAAATATTTGTAAAAATAACAAAAATATTTAGTTATTTGATTTAATGAGGTGGAATATTAAACCAATAATATATGATAATTTGTGTCTAATCTATTGTCTTATGATAATAATATATGATAATTCTTAGCAAGTACAAATTTAGCATACCCACACGCTAATTGTCAAATACATAAAATATACCTTACTCAAAGCTAAAAATCAAATCTATCTAATAAAATATATTTTTCTAAATAAAAATCATATCATTGTATCTTTACTTGTTTCTATCTTTGAATATATTATTTATATGTATAAAAGAAATACTAAACCTCCTTTCCAAGCTATCATCTTTCTTTTTCGATTCAACTAATCTATTTTTATTATTATTATTATTATTTGGATTGTCTTCTTTAGAATCCTTTTAATGACACCAACAAGGCTAACCGAACCACTATAAACTCCAAATACGTTTTGTGGATTTTCACGTTTCCTTTGAACATTTTTCTCCATTTAAAGCTCCATCTAAATTCCCAAAAAAAAAAAAAAAAAAAAAGGAAAAAAAGAAACTCTTCTATGTCCCATCGTGTTGTCATGTTCTTTGATGCACTTTTGTTCAAGATTTGATATAAAAAAAAATCATATAATTCGTTCAATAATTCCCTTTTTGACGGGTCCCACATGAATTATTTTTTTTTCTTAATGGTCTTTAATATTAATATTTTTCTGTGCAGAATAAATAATATAATAGATTATAGATATGTTTCACACTTTCTAACTCCAATAATATAATAAGAAACAGACAAACCACCAAATAAAGTTAGATTTAAAGGATTAATTTGTTTGCATTACGTTAGCCGGCCTTTAAAGGGTTTCCAATACCTAACCATTCATTATTTTTTTTTTTTTAAAAAAAAAAAAAAAAAACCTACCTAGTCTAGTATTTACCTAGTGCTCTTCTTTTTTTTCATTGGTTAAATAAAAAATTGAGTCTCAAAAATCCTAACTATTTAATTTTTAGTTTTTATTTTTTTTTTTAAAATACACTTATAGACAATGTTTTCAACGGATTGATTTAATTATAAAAAATTTGGAGTCCCTTGAAATTCATAAGGGATTTACTTGTCTTTGTATCATTTCATAAAAAAAAAAAAAAAAAACGATGAAAATTTTAAGAAACTTTATGAGAATGTGGTTTAGATTATTCAATGAAATTTTAATCGTCTTAATTGTGGTTTAAATAAACTATAATAACAAATTTTAGTTAATATTATATGGGAATATCAATAGAAATATCAATGCTATGCTAGTAGGGATTTTGGAACAACTAATACAAATTTATGAAAGTTGTTTGAATTATCAAATGGAACTTTAATGTGGATTAGTTAAATGGTAATTGCCACTTTAATCATCATATTTAAATATGTATTGTTGATGTTGAAATCTCGTCTAGGCAACAATGGTATATTTGTTTGTATGGAGAGAGTGAAAAACTTGCAAAAAAGAATAACCTTGCTCACCTGTGTAGTGGACGTCACTCTCACTCTAATGCTTTAGTTAGAAAAATGATGAAAGTGAGAAGTATGATGCTATAACCTAAGGAATCTTCTTACTTGCTAATAAGTCTCCATGGTGTATTTATAGTATCCTAAATCTAAGATTAGGTTTTGAAGTCCATTTTGGATATTTTTCGAGTTTCATTATACTGGATAGCCTGGTGGGATGTCCTTGGGGTTTCTTGTTGAGTTCAAACCTCGATAAGTGGCTTTATCTGAGCTTTGGTCCATTCGGCCCACTTCTTTCTTTAGACCTTTTCTTGGGTCTAAGGTATTGTTTTGGCCCGAACTCTTTATTTTTTGGTTGATTTAGGGGTTTTAACACTTTCTAAGTCCATTTTCTCCCCTGTCCTACAATTACCAATGACATAAATGATAGTTATAGTGGAATGTTTCGATTTCATTATAAATTTTAGAAATGGATGAAAATTGATTGAATTATTAAATGATACTTTAATTAGGATTAAAATGGATCATTTTTAATCGCTATATAAAAATTGATTATTTAATTATGACCTTAATTATGCTATAACTGATCATTCCCACTAAGACTAACCTGGCCACGAAAGGAGCCCAAATTGATCTTTTTATATGTTATGTGCAGGAATCATAAGAAAACTTCAAACCATCCCATATGGAAGTGTCAGGTGACTAAGGCAATATGGTCTCATTTTCTTTCCATAAATGTGAATATTCATTGTAGTGACAGGACGTGACGGAGCAATCCTGATCATTGATTTTAGATTTTTGAATGTGATTTTTCAGAAGATTTGGACAAGGTTGTGATCATTGCGTGGCAGATATGGGAAGCTAGAACAAGGTACTGTTTCAAAATATCTCGGTTGACTCAGACTTCACAAGTGGATTGATTGAGAAGTTTATTATTGTGTCTGGATGCTTTTACTTGGAGAACAAAGACAAAGATGTTGTAGAAATTGTAGTTGTTCTTCATCAGCCCACCTTTGTTTGATGGTACCCTCCTCCGATAAATACTTGAAAGTTGAACTCTGATGCATCCTAGAGCCCCTAAAAAAAATGGTGGTTTAGGGTGGGTGCTTCAAGATCACCTTGTTTGTGTTCGTATTGCTGGTTATACATATATCCCAAGATGTAATGATGTTAAGGTCTTATAAGTGAATGGCTATTTGTGATCATGGTTGCATAGTATATTATCCCTCAATTGTGAACACATCATGATTGAATCTTACTATCTAGAGGCTCTTTATATTTTTAGTGATTTATCTGTGGACATTATTAACATCTCTTTGTTTTGTGAGGAGGTGTTATCTCTCGCAGAGGAGCTCGACAATGTCACTTTTCTCATGTGCGGCTCTATTACAATGTGCTTGCCCACTTGTTGTGTCTGAAGCTTTGGAAGAACAAATTTCTTCTTTTCTCTACATTTCATACTCTGAATGGTTTTGTCTATTTGTTTCTATTGATGTAATTTTGTAGTTAGTTGAAAAAAAAAAATCTTAGTTAAAAAATCTTCATTGTTATATTTATTTGTATAATTGAAAAATATGTTAGTATCCATATAAGAACAAAATAATTTTTTTAACTATGTATATAAATAATTTTTGTTAACATTGATATTTAAATGATTAATTATATGGTATCTTTATGCTAAAAAAATTACCAACAAAGGCTGAAGGACCAAAGTATAATAGGAATAACAAGTTAAAACACCAACAAAGACAGGCCAAAGGCCATGTAGGTGCTAAAAATGTTGGGATATATTTTTTATAATTTTTTTTTATTACAATTAGAGGTAAATGGATTCAAAATATAAATTACCTGATTTTTAGGATATTCAAATGTCAATTAAATTGTGCTCAATTTAGCTTCTATAATATTTTTTTACTATTAGAAAAATTGCTATAAAAGATCGATCATATTTTATTTATGCAATAGAAAGTTTACATAACATTAGAATTATGCAATCGAAAATGAATTTTTATAACTTTTTTATAACGTTGAAAAAACGCTTTGAAAGTCAAGATTTTCAATGACATCAGCTCTAATAGCATGTCTAAAAGTCTATGTAACATGCATGGATACGTGTATATTTTTAACTTCAAATATATTATTTAACTTTGCCCCCAGAATCTACCTTTAAATACAAAATTGAAATATTAATATCCTATTGAAAACAAAATTCAATCGTATATTTAATAAATTTAAAATATAGGGACTTATAAGGAAGTTCAAATATTAAACTTGTAATTCAATATTTTCTTTATATAAACTTCGGCTTGTATACTTTTAAAAGTTTCAATTTTTGTTGATGTACTTTAATTTATTAATCTCATTTCTACCTATTGTGCATATAAAGAGTAATGGACCATATTAGTATCCTTTAATTCTATATTACTGTCATAGTAATCTACATTAATGTCACGTCAATTCTTCCTTTTAATTATAAATTTCTTCAATCCAACAATGAACCTCACTAAATGAAGAAAATTTCCTCGAGATTAGATTAATTCTTCCTTATATTTAACATTATAGATACTATAAAGATTAACAAATTAAAATATAACGACTAAATTGAAACGTTAAATCATTTCCAGATGAAATTAACACCATTATCAAAGTATAGGAATGAAAGTTAAATTATATAATAATAATATCATAATAGTATTATTTTCTATTTGACATTTAAGCCCTTCCAATCGATCAATCCACCGGGTGCTCTCAACTCATTTTTAGGGGACCATGAAATGGAAAGGATGGTTGGAAAGTAACAAGTGCAGTCTTCTTGGCAAGGTTTGGGCCGCTCCAGCCCGCCCAAATCCCACATGGGCTGAATTTGAGTGGGCTTATCTGATTTGGGCCCATCGAGCCCACTTGAAGGTGAGGATGGCCTATGTCCTCATAGACAAAAAGGGAATGGAAGTGTATGACAAGTTTTAGAGTTTGGTTTTGGAAAAAGGAAAAATCGGTTAATAATAAAATTTATGGAAACTCACATGATATGCACATGACCACAGACTTTCAAATCTTTTGTTTTACCCTTATCTAGTTTGTAATTTTTGTTATTGATGAAATCACAAATACATGGTAAGTGTAGAATCATAAACAATGACGAGGTGCTGTATATAGATAATTGTTGATGTCTTAGCTCTGGGTTAATTAGATTTTTGGGGTGATTTTCTAATTTAATTAGGAAAAATGGGTGATTTGAACTTATTTAAGGGAAAAGGGTGAATTTTTTGTCCTTATCCAAACGCATCTTTTCCCGAATGTGTCACTTAAAGAGACGCATTCCGGATTATTTTATTATTTTTTTCGCGCATTAAAAAACAAATTTGTCAGAATGCGTCTGTTCAACCGACGCATTCAGACCCCAATTTTATCTTCTTCCACCTTACTCCGCCTTAAAATAGTCCATCTTCTCCTTCATTTTTTCATCTTCACTCAAATTGAATACATCTTCCCTTTCGTCACTGAATTTTCATTTCATCTTCACCCAAAAGAAAATTTCATCTTCCTTTACAGTTAACAAATTTTCATCTTTCTTCATATTCCTTTACATACAACAAACACCCGAAAATTCCCTTCATTTCTTCCACCTTCTTCCTTTATTTTCAAATACCGATCATCTTCTACCTTCATTTCCACCTTCATATTATTAATTTGTTTCAGCGTAGTATTTTATTTGGTAAGTTAAATTCAACAAAAAAAAAAAAAGTTTTTGATAACCTTTACTGATTTTTTTAATGTTTATTTTATTTACAGTGGATATTATATTGAAGAAAAGTTTTACAAACCATGATTCAATTTTTTTTTTTTTGTAAGGTGCAATATTTTTCTTTTAATAAGGTGATATATTTTTTACAGTAGGTTAATTTCTTTTGTATTGATTCTCATAATTTTTTTATATTGGTTTAATTTCATAGATTATCATAAGGGAGAATTACATGTGATTAATATTGTGTTATATATATTCGGGTTAAGTATTAAAAATATGTTACGAGACTTCTAAATGATTCTAGATTTTTTAATGACATAATAGGGTATTATTATTATTTTTTATATTGAAATGATTAGCTTTGAAAAAGAAAAATTTTACATTTGAAATAATTAATAATTTATTTTTCTCTAATTTTTGAGCACCACACGGAATAGAAAAATAATAAAAACCACATTTTCTGCATTTTTTAGCATCACATGTAAAATGAGAGATTTTTTACAAAAAAAAAAAAAAAAAAAAAATCACACTTTATCCATACTTTTAGTAAAAATAATCTAACTCAAATTTCTAAAAATAAAAAATTATCTTTAATTCACGTTCAAAGAAAATTTTAACGACGTCTAAAAATAGGTATTTAAATATATTCCTAACGGAAAAAACAAATATTTTTAAATGTAAAATTCATATTTAAATATTTTTTCATTTAGCCAAAATTTTAAAATTAATTAGTAGTTTTAAATGTAAAATTAAGAATATGTTCCTAATGGAAAAAAAGAAGAAGTGATATTGCTTTATTTTGTGGAGAAAAGAAAAAACTAAAACTAAAACGAATTAAAGAAGAAAATGAAATCTAAAAATAGGTATTTAAATAAGAATTTAAAGTTAATAGTGGTATTAGATTTAAACTAAAACATTTTATTTTATAATGATGGATTAATTGGAGAATTTATTTTATATTTTGTTAATTAAACATTTTATTTTTGAAATGAAACAAAAATGTAAAATGTCTATAATTTTGTATTGATTTTTTAATATTTTGCTTATAGTAGCTATTATTTCTGAGAAAAACTTTACAATCAAGCCATTCAAAGGTTATGTATAAAATTATTTAGTATTATTTGGAATGATGTATTGAATATTGAATATTGAATGTTTGAATGTTAATATTAATGTTATTGTTAGTATTATTGTTGTTTTTGTTATGTTTAATGTTTACCTAGTCAATTTATTTTGGATTATTTACCTTAATATTGTAAATTTTATGATGATTAAAGAACAAATATTCAAGTCAATATAAAAGAATATGATTTATGGTCAAATGATGACACATGACTCTAGTAACAATATTTATCATGACTTTGTACTTACTTTTTATTATTATTTTGTTGAAGGTGGATATTATTTTTTTTAAAAAACATTCCTTTATTTTTTTTAAAAAAACATTCCTTTATACAAATAGTAATAACACGTTAATGCAGTTGACCTAATATATACTTACATATATTATGATAAATATCATATTGCATTGGCCAAATTACGATGGACGTTGTGGAATTTTTATGTTATATGCATGGAAACATTATTAATGGGCCAAACGAGATAGAATATGATAGGCAACCATCTCTTCGTATAAACATGCATCGTCAAGTTGACTTCAACACATTAATTGATGGATTATGTGATGCATTATCCATAAATAGAGATGATGGGGTAAAGGTAATATTTAGATATGGTAGTTATGTAGCGGGATCTACTTTCTATATCCTTATCTCATTACGAAGTGAGACTGATATACGGTTCATGATGAGCAATGCTCCATACCCTCCAAATAGAGTTGAACTGTATATATCCCAATCCAATGTCCCAAGTCTAGCCTCAACGAGAGAAGAAGTTGAAACTAATATTGAGTTGGAATGTCATGATGTGGAGGATGAGTATTGTGATCCAACTATTGCCACAAACGACAAAGAAGTTGAAATAGACGATGATGAAGTCCCCGAAACATTTACTGAGATAGATCTGAACGAGATGAACATTGAACCCGATTCGACAACGGGGGAAGACAGTTGGGGTCTAATTCACTACTTAAGGGGATGATATTCAATTCCAAATTAAATTAAAAAAAATGCAATGAAACTATTCAATCATTTATTGAGTAGAAGAAAACAACATGGGATGTTAAGTGTAAAAGATATGGCAATGGGTGCACGTGGAGACTTCGTGCTCTTTGCTGTAAAAAAACATGGTAAATTGAATTAGCCAATATAATGGCCCGCATTCCTGTGTGTATGCAAGACTGAGTCAGGATCACAATCAATTGGACTCATATCTAATTGCATCTGAGGTAAGTAGCATAGTGAAAAAAAATCAGTCAGTTGACATCAAAACATTACAAGATGTTATCTTAAAAAAGTATGGTTATTTCGTTAGTTATTGGAAAGTGTGGGATGAAAGAAGAAAAACAACTGCTGGATCGAATTGTACAATTTGCTACCTAAATGAATGAATATCTTATAAATCACAAACCCCGGTACAGTCGTCCATTGGATGCTAAATGAGGTGGATTGTGATGAAAGGATTGTAATGTTCAATAGCGTATTTTGGTCGTTTGGACCTATTATTGAGGGTTTCAAGCATTGCAGGCCGCTACTTCAAATTGACGGAACTCAATTGTATGGGAAGTATGAAGGAACATTGTTAATAGCTACCTCAGTCGATGCAAATGGTCACGTCTATCTAGTTGCATACGTTATTGTATTGGAGGAAAGTGCCGACTTATGGGGTCGGTTTTTGAGAAATTTATGAGATCATGTGGTGCATAGAAGGGAGAAAATATGTCTAATTTCAGATAGACACTAAGGCATTATATCTGCCATCAGAAACCCTAACAATGGTTGGGTTGGAGTACACCATAGATTCTACGTGCGACATGTGGTGAGTAATTTTAACGACAAGTACAAAAATAGTCTATTGAAGAGTTTAATGTATAGTGCAGTAACAAAATTTCAGTTCGGTTGTTTAATGACTGTATGGTGAAACTTCTGTCACATCCCGCTTCAGATTACCCTCATAACCTGGATGGAATAGTGACTGCAGTAGTTACCAACCCTTTAGCTGGCACTTACTGCCTATCTTACTTGTTAAATCTTACTCAAACCCTGAATACATACATAATAACTCAGAACTTAACACATTTACGTTACAGGGTTTCGCAGCATTGTTTATACATAGATAATACAACCTAATGAGCCCTATTAAGAATACTAGTCACTAGATAGACGCATGTGTACTAACTAATACAGATCTTTGATTACGCTTCCTTCAACCTGTGTCTTGAGTGGCAGAGCAGCAGCAGAAAAATATTTTGGGAATTGACCGCTACCTGAAAAGGAAAACATTTAAAAATGTGAGCTAGAAGGCTAGTAAGTGATTTAATAAAAATATAAATCTCATGCTTAAAACCGAAAGCTTGAAAACATAATATTGAATCTAAAATATACCAAGCAAACGTGTACATAAAACCTGTAAAACTACCATTTAAACATCAATGTTCCTTAGTTGAGAACGAGCATACATTGCTCTAACTCCCAACATCTATTACCAGCCAAGAGACCCATACTTCGGCCTCCCTTTGCTGGTATATAGCCTAGGAGACCCATACTTCGACCTCCCTTTATCCTTAGTTGAGAGTGAACTACTAGATCTAACCCTCAAATGGGAGAACCCTTTTGCTCAATCTCTCAACGTCAACCTTAGTCGGGGAGAACCCTTTTGCTCAATCTCTCAACTTCCTTGTCAGATTGTAAATCTGATAACTTTTCAGGGAAAACATCCAGGAACTCTTGTACAACTGGTATATCCTCAAGTTTCAGTTTCTCATCCTACGAAACCGTCACATGGGCTAAATAGGCTTCGCATCTTTTACTTAGCAGCTTCCTAGCCTTCACTGCTATTATTAAGCTTTCTGAAATATTCCTTTGCTTCTTACAAATACTGTCTCTTGCCTACCAAATCTCTCAAACATTATCTATTCTGAAAACAATCCATATGGTTGTAATATTTACTCGAGAAATCCATGCTCTAGAGTGGCATAAATTCCAGGAAATCTAATGGAATCACTTCATAACTATACTTATCAACAACTACTCCAGAGTCTGTAAAACTCTTATATTATTACAACCTCTCCACAGCATAATAATAACTACTTAGGGACATGCTTTCTACAATCTTTCCTACAAGCAGCGCAACATATCAGATAACAATAAAGGTATAACACTATAGACAACTAGTTCATAGATATACTGATACATAAAGTTACTTTACCATTCACAACATTAGGTAACTCCTTTGCCTCCTGGTAGGACATTTCGTAAAAACCTGCCCTACCGTTGAGATCGTCCTGCTTCCTTTTTCATTTTCTCTCTCTTGAATTCCTTCTTCGGCTCCTGAGCCACTAGGCTTATCTATCGTCTGTAAAGTCATTTCATGTTCTATCTGAACTCGTCTACCTAGCTGGGGCATTCCTTCTTGAAATGTCCTGCCTGTCCGTACTGGAAACATACGTTTTTCCCTTAATAACATGTCCCTCGATGATGCATACCACAATTTGTGCATAAGATTTTCTGACCGAACTAGCTACTAGCTCGGTAGGATGCCAAAACCTTGATCTATCACCCATACTAACCACAAGTCTTGGCTTTTTCCTTCCTACACTATGCTGACTTGTAGTTCTCTGTCCTTTATCAATTCCTATTAGGTCATTCTCAATATCGTACTTCCTTTCCGAATCCGCCAGAATTGATTTGACACTTTCTGTCAAATATTCTGTCCTCTAACTAAGGATCTGTTCCTGTCTGCGGAATCCTCGACTTCCCGTCTGAAGTCATTTCCTGATTTACTGGGTCTTTACCTCTCCGTTCACTAACATTTGAATTCCCTCGAATCTCGGAACTTCTAAAGGTAGGGTTAGGGTTCCTGTTGTCTGTTTGCCTGCTCTGCTTGCCACTTTTACTTAACATCTTCCTCTTACTTAGGTAGTACACATGCTAAGGACTCAGGACTCAGACTTATATATACAAACTTTTCTTCCTCTCTTCCCAAAATCTTTTGCTCTGATACCAACTTGTCACATCCTGCTCTAGATTACCCTTCTAACCTGGATGGAATGGTGACTGTAGCAGTTATCAACCCTTTAGCTGGCACTTACTACCTATATTACCTGTTAAATCTTGCTCAAACCCTGAATACATACATAATAACTCAGAACTTAACACATTTACATTATAGGGTTTCGCAGCATTGTTTGTACATAGATAATACAACCTAGTGAGCCCCATCAAGAATACTAGTTACTAGACAGACACATGTGTACTAACTAATACAGATCTTTGATTATGCTTCCTTCAATCTGTGTCTTGAGTGGTAGAGCAGTAGTAGAAAAGTCTTTTGGGAACTGACCGCTACCTGAAAAGGAAAACATTTAAAAATGTAAGCTAGAAGCCCAGTGAGTGACTTAATAAAAATATAATACTGAACCTAAAATATACCAAGCAAACGTGTACATAAAACCTTTAAAACCACCATTTAAACATCAATGTTCCTTAGTTGAGAACGAGCATACATCGCTCTAGCTTCCAACGTCTGTTACCAGCCAAGAGACCCATACTTCGGCCTCCCTTTGCTGGTATATAGCCTAGGAGACCCATACTTCGACCTCTCTTTATCCTTAGTTGAGAGTGAACTACTAGATCTAACCCTCAACGTCAACCTTAGTCGGGGAGAACCCTTTTGCTCAATCCCTCAATGTCAACCTTAGTCGAGGAGAGCCTTTTGCTCAATCCCTCGACGTCAACCTTAGTTGGGGAGAACCCTTTTGCTCAATCCCTCGACGTTGTATTACCAACGTGCATGTGGTGTTTTCTATATACCGGCAACACCTTCGGTACATTTGTTCAGATACCTTCCTTACCTTCAGTATCTAGCTCACTTAAGCTATCAAGTTCTCGAAGAGCATTAAAAGAATAGTTTTCAAATATAGCATAGAAAACTCTTTAGGATACCTTCCCTACCTTCAACATCCCTTTTCATTATGTTTAGAAATACCAATGTCTGTACTTTGACAACCTTAGGTATTTAAAACATAGTACATCAAGCATCATTCAACCTTAGCTTTAACCCTAACGCATGTTTCATACTTTGTGAAATAAGTTGGCTTAAAACATACTGAACTAGCTTGTAAGATCCACTGGCATGCGTTAGACATGGAAAACATACTTGGAAAACCCATACACTAGTAAACATCATGAAGATGGAGTTATTAAAACATGCTGAAAGTATTTGGACAAGATAACATATTTAAATCGTGTCAATTTCCATGGAAAACATGCTTTACTTAGCATGAGAAATAGCTTCAAACATATGTTGCTTGGCACTTCATTTGAACACTTAGCATGAGAAATATCTTCAAAGCAATCATAGTTTCTAAATCATTAAAACATTAAAGCATCACATAGTCACTCATAGTTCATTGGCCTCTTAACGGGTTATATGCCTCTCCTAGCTCTTCTTGGCCTGAAAGGACATAATTCCCAGTTAACTACTTAGAATTCTTAGCAAAATACCTTAAATAGGTCATTTACTAATGGAACTTCCATCATCAAAGACAGCTTTACTAGCGAGATTCTCCTCATGAGCGAGATCCTCATGAACGAGATCAAGCTTTTTCCTGGAAACCTTTCATCCTAGTGATACTAACCTTACCAATGATACTTGGCCCAATTTCTAGCGAGATTTCCCTCTAGAGCAACTTCATATGAGCTATTTCCTTTATTAGGTAGATCCTCATTCTCCATATGAGCTGTTTGCTTGTTCTTCCCAAGCAGCTGTCTGCTTATGCACAGCTTCTCTATTACAACTTCAAAAATTCATAACTCAAACTCCAACCCTCTTTTGAAGAAACTTCCTTCTATTTCTTACCTTAAAATTTCAACTAAAAATTCTTTATAGTTTTGCCTAGAGCTTCCAATCTTCACCTCGAGCCCTGATTAACCCGAGATTCTATCTCTTCTGTAATTTCATCACTTTCTGTTCTTCTTCTCCTACAATCTTTCTCTAGCAAGACAACCTTGAATACTAGATTCTCCCAGCTTTCACATGACACTGATTTCACTAAATTTGCTCATGTAGATTGTCGAAACCAAGCTTTCGAAGTTCCTTTTCCTTTTAATCTTCCTGCCGTGCCACTAGAAGAAATTCGGGCTTTAATGTTGGTTTTAAATCGACATTAATGATATTGTTATTAAAGCCCTTTAATGTCGGTTTTAAACCGACATTAAAGGGCTTCAATAACACAGGCTTCAGTGTCAGTTGCAACCGACATTAAAGACCTTCAGTGAAATTTCCAATCGACATTAAAGACCTTCAGTGAAATTTCCAACCGACATTAAAGCCTAGTTTTTTTTTTTTTTTTTTTTAAATTATTAACCAACATTGAAGCCCGAATCTGTCCNTTAACCAACATTGAAGCCCGAATCTGTCCTTTTTTTTAAAATTTCCTTGCCGTATCCATTTTTTTGGTCAAAAAGTATAACATGATACATCATCATTGAACGTTGTGGCTATGACATATTATTCATGTATGGATTGTAAATCTATTACATTTAATCCACAAATTCTGCTATAAAATTATAATTTAAAAGACTGTACAATAATTCAGGCCTTGAAAACATAAATTACAAGTAATACAAACATTATGATTTTACAAACATTATGAGATTATTGTCTCTCTCCACTTGGTAAGTATGGATCCCTTCATAATTCTTCTTGAACCAACAACCTCTTAGCTTCAGCAGTGTCTGGTTATAGGCATCTTTGTCTAACCACTGTTGTTCAAAGGATCACAAACAAAAAAGGTTTAAGACAAAGGATTGAAAGTGAAAATGTGACAAGAATTCATATTCAACTAACCATGTTTATTGGGAATGTGCATAAATGGTACATTCAAGGCAAAATTATTGTAGTGAATGTGTTGGATCTAAAGTTCCCCAAGAAAAAGCATAAAGAGGTTGCGATATCAAATATTTACTCTTTTGTTGCATTTGCAAAACAAGAAAACTCAATAGTTGAATAAATGAGAGAATCTTTTTTCAAGATCTTGAAGAAGAGAAGCTTGGTTACCTAGATATGAGATACGAAGATGATGGAAAATTTTCAAGAACACATACATCAATAAGCAAATTTAACTCACAATATACTTCAAACCTCAAAAGTTGTCACAAGGACTACCATAGTGCATGAATAACCCACAAACTACCATAGTGCCACCTATAAACTCAAGTACCTTGAATCAAATCTAAACTACAAATAAATAGTACCCATGAGTCATAAACGGGTGTTACATTCTAATCCAATATAGTCCAAAGAGAAATAAGCACACTATAACTTCTCAAACAGGAATTTTCATATCATTAGAGTCACTTGAAAACACTTAGAAGCTGTGCTTAAAACTGCAAGCATTCAAAAATGCACTTACCAGAAACAATTTTTACCTGAATCCCTTGCTGTTGCAAGAAACAACAACAACTCATAAAAATCCCAAAATAATAAGAGATTCAACTCGTTTAATTGCGAGTCCTATTTTGCATCCTTTCAAAAACCAGTTAATCCAACTTGCAGGCTATTAATCAAAACAACCCATCACTGAAGTTAAATTCATTAAATTTCTATAAAATACAAATTCAAAGTCATATATTAGAAACTACAAAAAAAAAAAAAAAGTGTACAACTGGCTGTCAATTCACAAAAATCAAAACAAAATTTACTTCAAAAGTTGTATTAATGAGTAACCTGAATAAATAAAGAAAAACTAATACAAGTAAATGTCATCTCTTTGTTCCGCTTGGAAGTCTAATTAGGAATGGCACATGGTAAGGCTGCAAAATTTCACCCCCTACTCTTGAGAGATAAAACTGCTTAAAGGATTCACAATCTTCCAACGGTTAACCTGGCTACGGTCGGGCGATTCTTATAGAGCCTAAGTGAGAGGATAAATATAAGCAATTCATCTTTCTACCATATTTCAATGCTTCCTGGAATGTAGTTCTCACTAGAGGAATGAACATGCCACCATGCAAACTTGTAGTGAATAAACCTAAGTTATGAGCTCCCTACGCGCTGTCTTGTTTTACCGAAAGATGATCGCTACCATTAATATTCTTCTCACTGTGTTCGTGATCGAAACTCCAACCAGCGAAATCAGACTCCAAGAACAAGGTGGTGGGGGGTGCTTGGTAGAATGCCAGAGGGACTCGCTTTAGTTTCTTTTTCAACTGCCACCAAGAACACCATTCAGAACAAAAAGAACATTTGAATTTTAGTTTATCTAATTTTTATTCTTTGTTAGGGAAGTGATGCAACAAATGGATTTCAGAGACGATATCAAAGGTAATAAATAGCTAGGAGATTCATCCCGAACGAAGGAGAAAACATCCACCCTTTCTATGGAATAATAGTCAATAATCTTAACCATTACAGTTTCAAAAAGGACAAAATATAACCTTACAAGAATTTATAAAATAGCTCACTAATTATAGCGAAATTACCGAACCAGTGATACTTACCTCCTGCCTGAGTATTGTAGAGTATGAACTGGCAACAAAATCTTTAACATTGATTTCAGTTGTTTTTTATTTCACAGTCAGATCATTCTCAAGGGACAAAACTAACCTACAAGAACATAAGGACTAGTTTTCAGTATGAAATCCAAAGCAACAGAAGTTTCTGAATCAATATTAAACTGCATACTTTGAAATAGGAGGACAATAATGGTGTCGAAGACTATCAATTTCCCAATGTGAACTTCCTGTACCAATAATTCTTGTTAACAAAGATCAATCACCAAATATTAAACCACCACACAATAAAAATAAAGCGGCCACCAGTAGGATTAACTCAAAAAGGCATGATTCAAATTGAGCACACATGGACTATTGTGGAATAAACAACCACGACACGTAGCTAACTATATTTTTAGCCATGAAATCTGACAAGACTTATGAATTAAAACATCTTGTGTAAACCATTGGAAAGTAAGTCAAGAAAGCAATTTTGACAAGTGATGGTGATATTAACAGTTCACCACAAGAATACTAATTAATCCATATGTCCTTGTCCCCTTCCCTCCAATAGAGAGAAAATCCAATTGGAAGGCACAGAATAAATTATCAAATGCATGATGATAAGAATATAATCCAAAAAATTAAAGGGAAAAACCACCAATTTACAAGTCAAAAGGAAAAAAGAAAAAAAAGAAAAAGATAACACTTACTCAAGGCACTAGATTTAATAGGATCAGTTTCCTCATAGTTAAAATGGTTGATGCCTTGCATCATGTTGGGTGTATTGGCATCAACCTCTAAAGCATCTGCGCCTTTAGCCACCTCTTCACTTTTTGAATCATCGTTCTTACTCTCACTAACATTCTCCTACTCACATCATACATACATTACATCCCAAAGAAAATAAGAGAAGTTGATGCACAAGTTATAGAATCTATCTATAAAATTAGATTAAAAACAGTGCTAACTTCAATCATAACCAATATCCTATGGTGAAGGATAGTTTTCAAATAGAAATTCAAATCTTCAGATCTGACACTCAAACTGTAGGGGAAAAAATCTACTCCACCCACTACTGCCCATGATCAAAGTCTTGCCGAAGAAATTGAATAGAATCGGAAGGGGAAAGGGGTGTAAAATTTAATACCGTCTTGTCGGAAACCAGACAAAGGAAAATGGATGGAAGAAGAACGAGTTTCAACTTCCATATGAAAAGAGGAAAACACGCGAACTACGATGAAATTACTAGAAAGGCTATTATTCGAAGGCAAGAGGAGTAACACATCTATCTAATCTTGATCGGATCACAATTTCTTCTTATTGGACTGACATCACCCATTTGGGCTTTATGGGCTCTGATACCATGTTTGATAGTATAGGGTTCCATCTCAAAACTAATTGGCAATGAGAGGAGTAACCCATCTATCTTATAAAGAGTGTGAGTCCCCTTGATTTTTCCTAGTCCGACATCTAATAATGACATTAGTGGAACGATGGTGGAAGGAGACACACACTTTCCACCTGTTGAATGGAGAGTGTACAATTACACTTCAAGATGTAGCTATCCAATTTGGACTCCCGATTAATGGAAGACCATTGATCAAGTCACTAAATTATGACTGCGAACAACTTTGTGCCCTTCTTTTAGGCATAACCATGAATGATGCTGTTTTTAAGGGAGGTCGTCTAAGCCTGCCATGGTTAGCTAATCAATTTAACAACTTCATCCATCTACCAAATAATGCAGATGAAGAGGACCTGCAATGATATGCTCGAGCATATATTCTCACATTGATTGGAGGATTGGTATTTTCCGACAAATCCAACAGCAGAGTGCATCTGATGTTTCTTCCTCTCTTGGTAGATTTTGATGTTGCCAGGACTTACAGTTGGGGGGTGGATGTCTTGCATGGTTATATAGGCAATTATGCAAGGGTGCAGTTATAGATGGAAAAGACATTGCACTCCCACTTTTATTGCTGCAGATTTGGGCATGAGATTGATCTCTCTTCTAGCAATTCGATGACTCCATCGATACAAGAACAACTTAGGTGATAGACCACCTGCAGTACGGTAAGCATATTTATCTCATAATTGTTGTGTTCATTATGAAATACTAATAGCTAAAATTCAACTTGTGATTTTTGTAAATGGAATGACAACTATTTTGTAATTAGAGCACCGACACATGTTCTAGTACAGTATAGGCACATACTAGATACGCATATGCCTAACCAGATAATATTTATTCATTCATATATCATATATTCATAATGTTTCAATCTTTCGATTCATTCATATTTTGACACATATGCATGCAGATTATTTGGGAGCCATATAATCATCCCATCCAACTATTGCCACCATACTGTTTCGATGGTATTGAGATATGGACATCCATATGTCCACTCATATGCTTCTTTGTTGTGGAGTGGCATCACCCAGATCATGTGATGCATCAATTTGGGATGTTGCAACAAATTTCTCAACATTGCAACACAGATGCCCGACTGCATTCACACGACCTAAGGGGTAGGCATGAGTGAGACTGGATTGCATATTTGACTCCTCAAATTTCAATCTAGGAAAATCGTCAGAGTTTGGTTGTTAATGGACCTCCTATTAACAACGGTGTAGGTACTAAGCCTGGATATATTGAATGATATTCCACTGTGAACAGGTGGTACATAACTAAAGCAGGAGCATCCTATCACTTGTTGGTATGAGTTTATTGTTTACTAGGATTGTTTGATTTTATTTCTTCATTGCACACCAAAATAAATTTTAATATCATTAACTTGTTATTCAATTCTTTTTCAAGCCGAGCTTCCAAATTTGCTACTATCTGCTCAAAGAACCTTGTGTAGACTCACTTCTATATATCGAGTGCGATATTTCGATGGTGATGTTCCAATGGAAGAACAAGGTGATCCTGCAAGACATCAGGATGTTTCTATTCGACCTAATGTTTGGAATGAATATCCAACAATGCTACTCGATCATTTTACACATACTTCATGATGTCCTCTCCCTCAACATTTGAATTTTTTCTAACAATCCTTTGTACACTAAGTATGAAAGTAGGACAAACTTCACATGTCCATCCAGATGTCCATGACCCTGTACATATAATTAAACTTATTAATGAAATTCAATCACGAAAATGCACTTGCAGTCTGCAACACATCCTAAAGAACCTTGAATATTGTTTATAATTGTCGAAAGTTAATATCTATATTTTTGCATAAGTTTCTAACAACTTTAAACAAAAACAATAATTTAAAATTTAAAATTAATATTGAGTATATCAAATCAATCATAGAAATTTCTTAATCCCAAAATAATATTATTGTTTATACTGTTAAAAAACTAGTAATATTATTATCAAAATAAAAAACGAGATTAGTGAAATAGTTGATTTTAGGTAACAATGATTTAGAATTAAACAAATGGAATATTATTAACTGTAAAAAAAACATAAGTAATGAAAAAGTTGGGTTTCTGGTTGTTAAAAGAATGAAAAAAATAAAAGCAAAAATAGTTTATTATTTTATTAGTGAACTTATTAAATTTCGGATTATTTTATTATTATTATTATTTTAGTAATGCATCTCTTCATTTTTTTTAATGAATGCGACTCTTCACGAAACGCATTCAGTTGGGGAAAAAATAATAATAAAATAATCCGAAAAGAGATGCATTCGGATAAGGACAAAAAATCCACCCATTTCCCCAAGTTCAAATCACCCCTTTTCCCTAATTAAATTAGAAAATCAACCCATAAATCTAATCAACCCATAAATCTAATTAACCCCTTAGTTCTCCACTTTCCCTCTAATCGATTCATTTGAAAAACTAAACATAACCGCCCTCCTTAAATTAATCTCATTTGAATTAGATATCAAAATTTTTCTACCAAATTTATATTTTAAATATCCATATATTATCGAATTTAATTTATCAAATCAAAATTTAAATTTCTTCAAATGTTTGAATTGTTTTTTATTATTTTATACATATTCTTAATAAATTAATCGGATATTTTTCCATATTTTTTAGTGTTTAATTTTTTTTATATATGTTATTAGATTCAATTGTATATATTTCATAGTAGTCACTATTTTAGCTGACATTTGATAATGTCTTACTTGCCCTTAATTGGTATGTATGTCTGGAATATTAAATACAGTAAATGTATAGTTTTATTAATAACCAAGATATAAATATTGTGTAAGTGGAGAGCTTAACTAATAATCGCGATATAAATATAATGTTATTGGAGAGCTTGATTAATAACCAAATTAATCATATTATAATCTAACGATCCAATTTCAAAACTAAAAATAAGCGTTATTGTGTAATTTTCGCCCTCTTTTGGAATGTGAAATTACTTTTAATATTCAAATTAGATTTTGATCGTTCACGAATTGATTTAAAATAAACCAATCTCTTGTCTATTTTTCTCCCCTAATTGATTCAAATTAGTTATCGATTTTGATTTGATTTAACCACTTTTCGAAAATATTCAATTAATCAATATATAATTTGTTTATAACCATTTTTATTTTAATTTATAATATATCTTTATATTTTACATTATTTTATTCACTTTTTTATTATTTGAAATGCGGATTAAATTTTATCATGATTGAGATTTTACTTAATATTTTACACATACTATCATCTAACAAACTGTAAATTTCATTTAAATTTTATCAATTTTTTGTATTTTTTCATAATCATTTATTCATTATCATCTTATTATATTATTAAACCATTAATTTGTCATTTTAACAAACAAATAGGAATTCAATTTTGCAATGTTACTGTTTTTCCTATGCCTTTACAACGAGTTAGACTGCTTTCATAGGTTTTGTGGTTGATGAAATTATAAATACAATGTAATTGTTGAAGCTTAAATTAAAATGAAATTATGAATACAATGTAATTGTAAATAAACGAACTCCCTTCCTGATTTTCTCTCCCAAATTATATTTGAATTTATATTTTATTATCAAATTAGATTTTATCTAACTATTTATCAAATTAATCACAATAAACAAAAACTTCATAACTTTTTTCTCTAATTTATATTTGAATTTAGCTTTTATTACCAAATTTGATTTTATTCAACTAACTGTCGATTTGTTTAAATGTTTGTTGCAAATTCAATTGAATCTAAATATTTTTTCATTATTTTATGCATACTGTTATTAAATTAATTTGATCTTTTTTCCTTCATATTTTTTATGTTTTCAATTTTTCTTATAGAAACACGTAAATATGGCATGTTGTATTTAAAAAGAAAATATAAATGTGAATTAAATTTTAAATGTTTGAAACTTGTGGGCTTTTATATATATATATATATATTGTTCAGTTTAATTATTAATATTATTAATATTATTAATACTATTATTATTATTATTACCATCATCATCATTATTATTTATTAAAATAAGATAACAAAAAACCCTAAATCTCATTTTCTTCATCTTCTTTGCTTAATCGCCCCCCAAAATCTCTTTTTCTTCCTTCTCAATCTCATGTCTGTGATCGTTGGTTCACCAACCCTTTCTTGAATTCCATCGTTTTGACTAGCTTTTGATGATTACCCTCGCCAGGTCGCCGACCTTTTTCGCTCGTACACATGTTTCTTTATTTTTTTTTTTTACTTTGAACATCGTTTTCAAGAATTACGTTATGGGATTGATAGTATTTAAAGTTGGCTTTTGAGATCCTATGAGCAAAATGGTCACATTGAATGAAGACGATGAAACTCTCTACAACTGGTTTGATGTCAAACGCAATCATATTTCCAATAGTTACATAGTCTGGAAGGTGCAATTCCTTCAAATACTCACTTGCCAATAACAATTTTACTAGTACAATCAACTTTGCTCTTTCTCACCTTGGAGGAAGTCCATCGTTGTAGACATCTATAAGTTTCTAATGAGCTTCACTGCCTAGTTGTCATCTTCCCTCACATACATGCATTCTATAGACAACTGGAAGCGTTAAGGACCATATTGGGTGATTTTTAATTTTTGCTTCTGGCATGTTTAGATACAGTGTATTTGTGGTTATAAAATGTTTAGATAGAGTGTATTTGTGGTATTTGTGTTGTTTTTGAAGCAGTGTATCTTTCCATTCTCGTTTGTACTTAATTTTATTGTTTTAGGGTATTCATATTGAGCATCTCCCAAATCTTTCATTTGGAATTGTGATGCTAACCATCTCTTTACTTTAGCAAGGAAACTTGTCTCATTCCCAATGAGCAAGATATCATCAACCTAAAGGACCAAGAAAGCTATAGTTTTGTTGATTATTTTCTTGTATACACAAGGTTCGTCAACATTCTGTTCAAAGTCATAATATTTGATCGCAGTGTCAAATATTATATTCCAAGATCTAAAAGCTTGATTTAATTCATAAATGGATCTTTTCAGCTTACAACCTTTTGTTCTTGACCTTGTTCAATGAACCCTTCTGGTTGAGACATGAAAATACTTTCATCAAGATGGTCATTCAAGAAAGTTATCTTGACATCCATTTTCCATATTTCATAGTCATAATATGCGGCAATGGATAAAAGTATTCTTATTGATTCTATCATGGCAACAGGAAAGGAGGTTTCTTCATAGTCAACCCCTCCCTCTGAGTAAAACCTTTTGCCATAAGTTTGGCTTTATAGGTTTGCACCTTGCCAGTTTGGTCTCGCTTTCTCTTGTAGATCCATTTACAACCTTTAGGTTTAACCCCATGGGGTTGATCTACAAGTTTCCAGACAGAATTGAAGTACATTGACTCTATTTCCACGTCCATGAATTTTATCCACTGTTCCCTATCAACATCATTTATTGCCTGTTTAAAGGTTAATGGATCCTCTAGGATATCATCAGGTATGATGCCCTGAGTTTCTGTTAAACCCATATAGCATTCAGGCTGATGAACAACTCTCCCATTACGTCGAGGCATCCTCAACTCTTGAGAAGGATGTGATGGGGCAACAACTGTTGTTGATAGACCAGCTTGATCAACAACTTTTGTTGATTTATCTATAGTATCTAGTCATTTCATTCAATACTAGTTTACTATGAGGTTGATGATTTCTGATATGATCTTCTTCCAAGAATGTTTCATTTTTTGATACAAATACTTTATCTTCTTAGGGATTATAGTGTTGGGGTTGATGCCCTAAATCTCGTAGGGTTCTATAGTTTGTAAACATTATTGAACAAATTCATTGTGTATTTAATAAAATATATGATATTTTATTCATTGTCTATAAAATATATGATATTTTAGTTGCATTAACCACAAACCAATAAACTAACATCTAAGGTTATCTTTATAACCTAAACATGTATGTAGAGACATACGAATGGATCATGTTTAAGTGATAACCTAAATGGCCTGTAGTATATGGATAAGGTTGGGTACCTTATCCTGGTGACACTACGAGTATGACCCACCCATTTTGTAGGTGTTACAATTGTTGTAAAGTGCTACAAATATCTGATCCTGATCATTCATGTATAGACATGTAAGCGGGGATATTCTATATAAAGGAATTTGTATAAGACCAAACCACGAAATGTTTAGTCTCATTATATAATGCCGTTCATAATAGAGACTTACATTTCACTAGGATGACCATAGGTAACATGACCTGAATCCTGAGTAAGTTATGAACTCCTGCCTATGAGGGTGGTCCTTTGATTTGTATGGGTGAGAATGGCCAGATCGCCGACTCAACAAGCCTACCATTTTGGAGATTCGTCTGATTAGGGAGTTAGGAACACTGTTACACAAGATGGAAATCACTCATTCCCTGAGGCAAGGGTAAGTAGATAAATTACTTTCTTAAGGGTTCATTCTGGGTCTTGAATAATATTGTGCCACACACTCTCCTAGCCTGAGAGAGGTTTAGTCATAGTTGGACTATGATCTATTGTTCATTAGAGGGATCAGTGGTACTTAATGAGTTAGATATAACTACAGGGGAAAAACGGTATTTTTGGCCTAACTGTACTTACGAGTAATTTGTAAATGGTCATCGTACTGTTGATTGGTTATATCCAATGGACATAGAAATATATCTGTAATGCAATTAGTGCAGTTGTCGGTCTTTAGTGGAGTGCCCGACAGTTAAAGAATGGTGATTAATTTAATTAAAGAGTTTAATTAATTATTCATATACTATTGGAGCTTCAAACTACAAGTCCATAAGGTCCCCTTGGTAACTCAATAGGATTAATTGAGAATAAGTTTTTGGATTAATTTGAATTGTTCAAATTAATAGAGGGATTTAATTATATATGATATAATTAAGTTGTTTGAATTATATGTGATATAATTATTATAATGTATTTGATACATTATAGCAATATTGGAATGAGATTCAAATATAGTTTCTATGAATTGGATTCATAGCTATTAAATTTAATATAAATGTGATTTATATTAAATGCCACATAAAAGAGAAAAGAAACTATAGTTTACATTGTATGTGATACAATATTAAAACTATAGGTTATGTGTTATATTTGATATAACATCTAATTTAATATATATATATAATATGATAAGTTAGTTATCATATTTATATTTATATTAATTATTATTTTAATAATAAGTGAGGGAGTTACAACTCCGTTCCTCTTCTTTTATCTCCACCCACGTAAATGGATGGTGGTTAATTTTGGCATACAGAAAAGAAAATGTTTCTTCTTCTTCTTAGTAAGTTGATCGTTTTTCATACAGAGAGAAAAGAGAGAACTGTTCTGTGTGTGTGAATTGAATATTGTTGGTGAACAATTTCAATTCCTTCTTCCTCTCCACAAAAGTTTCTTCAAATCCAAAATAGTCAGAGCCCACCACTCCTGGGTTCTCACCCTAAGAATACTGAGGAAAGCTTCATGGTCGTGTTCTTTTTGTTCGAGATTATTCTTGGAGAAAGTCTTCAAGGAGTTCATGAATTGTTCGAGGGAAATCGTGAAAAGGTGAGGTTTCTAAAACCCTTTCATGAGCATGCTGTAACTTATAATTAAATGCATATTTTGTTTCTTGTTTACTGTAAAATTTACATTCAACGAAAAATGGAATTTGATCGATCCACTTCCGCTCAAGTTCTCTTCTCATAGAGTTCCTTCACATAGAATAATCCACCTTTTGTTTCTTTAGGGTATCCTACAAATAGGCATAATTTTGAATGTCGTTCCAATTTCTTAGGGTTTTGCACCAACATGTGTACCGGGCATCCCTAGATTCTAAAGTGATGTAAACTACTTTTACATCCCCTCCATAACTCATGCAGTGTTTCTAAAACACTTTTTAAGGGAACCATGTTCAGAATATATACAACAGTCTGTACTGCATACTCCCAAAAGGATTGAGGTAACTAAGCATAACTCATCATCGAACGAACCATGTCTAACAAGGTTTGATTTCTCCTTTCTACAACACCATTTTGTTGTGGTGTTCCAGATGTTGTGAGTTGGGATTGAATTCCATGATCTACTAAATAGTTTTGGAATTGTAAATCCATATATTCACCACCTCGATCTAATCGAAGTGTTTTAATTCTTTTACCTAACAAGTTCAACTTCAGTCTTAAATTCTCTGAACTTTTCTAGAGTTTCAATCTTGTGACTGATTAAGTAAATATAGCCATATCTCGAATAGTCATCAACAAAATTGATGAAATATTTACATCCTTCTTGAGCTTTGACATTCATTGGACCAAAAAGGTCTGAATGTATAAGTTTTAGGGTTCTTTGGCACAATGACCTTTTCCAGTAAAAGATCTTTTAGTCATTTTTCCTTCAAGACATGATTCACACAGTGGTAATGAATTGTCTTCTAACTAATTTAGATGACCGTTTTTTTACCAATCTCTCAATCCTGTTTGAGATTTATGTGACCAAGTCTAAAGTGCCAAAGATAGGCATTAGGAGAAATTTTTCATCTTTTATTTTGAGTTTCTGTCGTTTTAAACATCTCTATATTTAAAATGGCTTTCACTTCAATTGGTTTTAGTACATACAAGCTATTTTTGAGTCTAGCAGAACAAATATGAACACCTCTTGAAAAAACGAACACTTCATTGATTTCAAAAGACACTTTATACAAATTTTCTAGTAGACAAGATATGGAGATTAAATTTCGTTTCATTTTGGGTACATAATATAAATTTTTTAATAAAATGAAAGATTCTCCAAAATATAACTTGATGTCTCCCACTGCATTAACTGAAATGACTTCTCTTGTTCCTACTTTGAAAGTCATTTCATTTTCTGAGAGTTGAGTCCAAGAACTAGTTTCCTGTAGAAAAGTGCAAACATGATCAGCGGCGCCTGAATTTAATATCTAGGTTAAGTGAGAACCTTCCACTAAGCATGTTTCAATTACAAGTAAATCTGAGTTACCTTGTTTTTACTTTTCTACTCTTTTTTTTTGCCAGATATTTTAGGCAGTTGCATTTCCAATGCTTATCTTCTCCACAATGAAAACATTTTGCTTTAGAAGCCTTGGTTTTCTTAGTAGTAGGTTTCTTCTTTCCTTTGATCTTTTTCATCATTTGGATACTTTTATCTTTAGAAGAGGAAGGGACAAACTTCTTTCTGTCTGAAGGCTTTAATCCTCAAGATGATTCATTCGGAATTTTTTTCTGTGAAACAACGTTTACTTCACTTTCTTTTAATTTCATCATCGATTAGTAAGTTTGGAGTTCATTCAATAGAGTAGTCAGGTTGTAATTAATCTTATTCATTACAACTTTAGTTCGAAAAGTCAAGAAGCTTCGGAAGAGACTCCAAGATCATGCTAACTTGACAAGTCTCATCTATGATAAGGTCGTGAGCTTCTGCAATGCTAAAATGGACCATCATGTCCAGGACATGTTCCCTAACATTGGTCTTATCTTTCATGTGTGAGTTATAAACATATTTTATAGCCTCATGTCGTACTGAAGATGATGATTGCCCGAACATCTCTTGCAACGATGCCATGATTTCACAAGTGTTGGAATAAAAGGGACGAATGATAGGGTTATTGCACGCAATCATGCGTTGTACATGCTTAAGCTATGCGTTTATGCCCATGCGTCGGCGGTCATGCATTGGAATGAAAATGCGTTAATCTAGTATGCAATGACCATGCGTTCCTATCACAAGTTTTCTTGCTTTCTCGCCAAGTATAACAAAAACACAAGTTTCTCGGGTAATCCGAGGTCGAACACAGGGACTTGTCACTCAATAATGCTTGTGAAGCAATGCTTTTGAGGCGATGAATAAAAGTAAAAAGAAGTTTAATGGATATACACACTACTCCTACTCCAAGATAGAGCAATAGGAGACTTACGATGAGAATTGATAGATACATAACAACCGTTAATGCATAGTAATGTTTATTATCTTAAATCGCTCAAGTAATCCCAGCTCGTCGCACTAACGCATGACTATATCTCTATGTGCATGGCTGCATCGAGCATAAGATTGTGCCTATCTCTAGGAACAATGTATACTTTGCTTTAGCGCGTTCCATCTCTTACCTTCTCAGGCAGTTAGACACGGATAATTACTTATAGACAAGTATTGCAACAACTCATAGACAAGCATTGTTATAGCCTTTTCACCAAGCAAAGAGGATTAACTCACTATACTTGCACAACGCACACCTCTCGGTGGGTTGCTACATGCGTCCTATTACGATTGCATTTGATAAATAAACGATGAAGGTAAATGATGATAAAGATAAAGATGATGAAGAAGATGGCATTGAAGGAATCAAGATATGCATTGATTACAAAATGTCTTAATATCTTAAGCTAAAATGTAATACAATACAGAGGTTCGTATCATGCTTTCATTTGTGATCACAAACCTCTACCTTAAGGCAGAAGTTCGGAGCCTTGAAATGAAGGTCCAAAGGGCTATTTATAGAGTTTAAACACCGATAGCTATAATGATTGCATTATGTCTCACTGCTGCCTTTGTCGCGGTATGGGCAATGTCACATTGTCTTATCTTGTTGATACTCCCAAGGTATGCATCTCAACTTGATCCAGCTGAAGTATCAATGCATTCTACCCATCTTGCGATCGCCCTTCTATTATGATTGTAACTTCGTGGCCGCAATCTCCAAATGATCACCGCATTCGCTTGACCATCGCAACTTCCATGCGATGGATGCATGCGATCACCGCAACATCCATGCAATGGGCACATTCGATCACCGCAACTTCCATTCGATGGACGCATGCGATCACCGCATGCATTCGTCTATGTGATAACTTCGTTTTCAGCGCATGCGTTTGTCTTTGCGATTTCCTATTTCCAACGCATGCGTTTGATTCCTGCGATAGCTACAAAAATAGACACTTTGGCATGGAGTAATGCATAATATTAGGGTCAGTGAGGATTTAGGTGCTAATCGACGCAAAACTCAATTTTTCACAAATTCTAAGTATTATCACTGCATTTTCTACTTGTTAGTCCTCGTAATTCTAAATAAAAGGCTTATAATAACTGACATTTTTGCTAGTTATCAACGAGCAGTGGGCATGGCTTCATGTTTCTTATTGAGCACATCAGATATGCTCGCCAAGGTATAGGCTCTTGCCTTCTTATTAGCTCATTCATTTGCTTTGGTCTTCTCGGGAATATCTATGATTTGGTAGCAGAGAAGGATCTATCATAAGCTTCCCGAACATTTCGGTTAGCATTTGAACTGGGAAGAGGAGGATATTCCTCTATTAAAACAAACCTCATATCGTCAATCACTAATATTGTGTTTATGTTCGATTTCTAGTTAAAGTAACCTTCTCCATTGAATTTATCAAAAGCAAGAAGTTGTACAATCGAGTTCGACATTGCTAAAAAATAAACAAATTCTATGAAATTTATGCATTTAAATCCAATTTTAACAAACGTAATAAAGTACCCATATTTCTTTATTTATTTGCAACGATACTTTAGTGAGTTAGAATAGATGCTACCGAGGGGTAGTCAAATACTCTTTCACTGGAGAAAGACAATCTTGACAGAATATTATATATAGAATAACTCTTATTCCTGTAGTAGTTTAGTTACCATTTTCGGTCAAGAACTAACATTTAGTAACTCTTGTAAGCGTGACCCGCCATTTTTAGATCTTATAGAATGGTATGAATATGCCCTCGAATTGAAAGATAATGTTCAAGAAAGAACTATAAAACCGTATTCATTTCTGTAGCTTGGGTTGTTCCGAATCCTATGTTACAACCCTTCAAATGGATCACCATGGTTAACAATTAGCTAGTGCCACCTAAAAAACAACAGCAGGCAGAACATAGGAATCTCACGGTCCAAATTAATGGAGGAGACTGTAGGATATGTTGACACATTTCCTTCACCCACTTATTATGAGCTACTTCCCCCATTCACCTTGTTATCGACCCATGCAAATACTTTTCGAATGAAGCAGTTGTGATAAAAGTGACACGAAGCCGAGCATGGATCTCACGGTGTGAACTCTTGGGGACGTGAAAGCTAAAAACCATATATCATATATATTGTTAATCTCCCAGTAAAGTGTTCTAAATGTTTGGGTATTCTTTTACTAAGGTATATTGCGGCTAATTTAAACAACCTAAGTTTAAATAATTTATCCAAGTATAATGTTTATATTTGGATTTTATCCTACAATGTCTAGGTATAAACAAGTTTTAAACCTCACACCACTCACGCAAACTCATAAAACTGGCTAACAACACTCAACATTTCGGTCATAATCCTCAAGTAGGAAGTGTTACATAAACCAATTTTATAAGATAACAACCTATTTTAACTATTAAAACAAGTTGTTAACTTAAGTGAGCATGTGTTTATCTTTGTTATGGATTTCAATATCTAAACCAATTTTATAACAACTTATAAAACTTTAGACATTCTTTGCATCCATAACAAACATCAAGCATTTCAAGATTTAATATAACACTAAAATATGATACTGAAAATATGGAAAGCTTTGCAGAATAAATATGATACTGAAGAAGGAGAGGTGAAAAAATTTGCTGCAAGTCACTTCTTTCACTTTCAAATGGTGGAAATAAGTTTTTCGTAGAGCAAACAGAAGACTTTCATATGATAGTGACTGAAGTAGCATCCGAAGGGATTAAGATTGGAGACAATCTTACTGTTGTCAGCATAATTGATAATCTTCCACCACTATGGAGAGAATTTCATAAAAATATGCGTCATAAGAAAAAGGAAATCTCTTTGGAAGTATTAATTACTCACATTCGTGTGGAGATAGAGGCAAGTGGACTAGATGCTTTAATTCAAGAATGATGGAACATACAAGCATGCAGCTGAAGCAATCAGAATCAATAAGCACTCTAATTATACTTAATTTGAGTTCTAAAAGCATGCAAATCCAGTTCTTCAGACAAGAGGGTTTCTAGAACATATACCTTAGTTGTTCTCCACGAATTTGACCTTTCAAAACAGCAGTAGACCACCAAGAGATCTTCTCTACTATTCTCCAACTTGGATTTGAGCAGTGGAACTCAGAATAGAAGGGAATTGAGTAAGAGAAGATGAGGGTTTGAAAAGGGAGAAACATAAACTATTTTTCTGCATAAACCCACTGATGTTCAACATGCAACTTCAGCCTTAATCACCAAAATTAAAGCTCTTATGCATCTCATACATGCAAGCACTAGGAGATTCAGCTCATTGTCACATTAAAGAGCATTAAGGAGTGGTCTAGGTGTCTAATTGTGTTGAATCCACCCAGAGTTAAAATTTTTTGGAAATTTGCACTACTCAAATCAATCTCCAATTGATTTTTCTCAAAAATCAATTAAGAAATTTAATTAAGTTTAAACAAACTTCAATTTAATTAAATTAAACAAATTCCAATTTTCAAAATCTAATTTCTTAATTTTGAAATTGATTTATTTTAATTAATTAAACAAATTTATATTAAAAACAATTTAATATAAAAAATTAAATTACTTAAACACCTAATTCATACATGAATCCTATACATGTAATCAATATTTAAATCATCATTTAAATATTATTAAACTCTCTAACTATGTTTAATTTCAAATTATATCGAATATAATTATCTAAACCCTAATTTGAAATTCAACAATTCAAATCCAAATCTTAATATAAAATTTGAACACTTCAAATATAATTCCCAAATTAAATTTGAATGCTTCAAATTCACTCAATATACTAATCCAAGATTTACGAGCTAGTAGAGGAACCTTATGGACCTACAGATCATGAGCTCCAACAATTTGAGATTAATTGGCTAAACTTTTTAAACAAAATTAATCAATATTCGTTAACTACTGAGACACACCACTATAGCTGAGTAGTTGCACTCTTCTCACTGTAGATATATTTCTGTCCACTTGATTTAACCATAACCAATAAGTAAACCCACAAGTTGTCTGTAATAACGGCAAGGTCAAATGCTGTTTTACCCCCGAAATTACATCTTGCTTCTTAAGTCCCATTGATCCTCTAATGAACAATTGGTTTGTGAACCGATCACTAAACCGAGTCCCTCTTGGGCCAATAAGAGGGTGGGGCCCCTTGTTCAAGACCAAGATTTAGTACTTAAGAGAACAACCTCTTTACTATCCCTAAATCAGATAGGTGAATTCTGTCTTGCATCCTATGTCCTCAGCTATCTACCTGATCTTACCCCTAAAATGGGAGGCTTATTGAGCCGACACTGTTGATTCAACCCTCACCTATGCAAATCTAAGGATAATCTAGAATAAACAGGAGTTCATAGTTAGCTCAGGATTATGGTCGAGTTACCTAGGTCATCAATTTGAAACAGTCTTTAAACAGTAAACAAAGTTATAAAGTAAGAGTGACTTATTTCTTTATAAGATCTTATGCAAACTCATTGCATAGAACTCCCCCGTTCCACATGTCATTTAATGAACGAATCAAGATCACTTCGTTGTAGCACTTTACAACAAATTGTAACAATTACAGAGTGGTCCGCATCTGATAGTGTTACCAGAATAAGACACCCAACCTTATTTATATACTATAAACCGTTTTAGTGATTCTCATACCACCCAAATTTTGGGAAGTGGTGAGGTTAAATTAAAATTCACCCTCAATGAGGAAGAATTTAGTGTCGAGTTATCTTCTTAATAAAGTTTACTTTAAACAAACTATGGAATTTGATAAGTATGTGATATAAAAAAGGGAACTTTTGTTGGGAAAGGTCTATGATAGAATGTTCAAATTGAACATTGAGAATATCAATAAAGCATCTACCAGTTCCATGCTCTCTTCTTTAAATTTTGGCATGCTCGTTTATATCATATAAATAGTAAATATGTGGGGATAATGAGTAGCCTTGGATTATTTCCTAGCTTAAAAATTAATTTTGAGAAATGTGAAACATGTAGTAAAGCTAAGATAAAAAAAATAACCTCATAAAAGTATTGAAAGAAATACTGAATTACTATAATTAATTCACACAGATTTGTGTGAATTTGAAGAAATTTTAACTAGAGCAGGAAATAGATACTTTATCATTTTTATTGATAATTTCTCAAAATATACTTGTGTTTTTATTTCTTGAAAAATAAAAGTGATGCTTTTAAGAATTAAAAAAAAAAAAAAATCTCCTCAAAGTTGAAAATCAATTTGGTAGAAAAATTAAAAGAATTAGAAGTGATAGAGGTCGAGAATATGAATCATTTGAATTAAATTTATATGTTGAATCATTAGGAATAATTCATGAGACTCCCCCATATTCACCTACTTTTAATGGAGTAGCAGCGAGGAAAAATAGAATCTTAATTGTTTGAAGAATGCTATGCTACTAGAATCAGGTGCATCTTTTAATCTTTGGTGTGAAGCAGTTTGACTGCTTCTCATGTGTTAAATAGAGTGCCACATAAAAAGAAAAAGATTACATCTTTTCAATTATGGAAAGGGTATAAACTAAATTTGGGATATTTAAGGGTTTAAGGATGTTTAGCTTTTGTAAGACTAACATATCCTAAAAGACCAAAATTAGGATCTAAAGCTACCATTTCTGTTTTTCTTAGATATGCAATTAATAGTACAACCTATAGATATCTTGATATTGAACAGAAGGTGATATTTGAATCAAAAAATGCATTTCTTCATGAAGAAAATTTTCCTTTCAATTCAAGAAATAGTGGCATCATAGAAGTGAACAAAGTTCTAAGTTTGGTTCCTCGACTCTTTATGATAATAATGACAACAATTCTTCAGCTGAATTGAGGAGGAGTAAGAGAACTAGAATTGTGAAAGATTTTGGTCTTGATTTTTATGTTTACAATGTTCAGGAAACACCAATTCGTTTGAATATTCATCAAATGGATGTAAAAACATCTTTTCTAAATGGTCCTGATTTAGACTTCTTTGATATATTTCCTCCAGTTACAAGAATCATGTCCATTAGATTGTTAATTGCAATTGTTGCAATTTTTTATACGAATATTCATCAAATGGATGTGAAAACATCTATTCTAAATGGTGATTTAGAAGAAAAAATTTATATGGAAAAGTCTGAAGGTTTTATAGAGCAGACAAGAGAACAAAGTGTGTAAGCTTTATAAATACCTATATGGCTTAAAACAAGCTCCAAAGCAGTGACATGAAAATGTTAATTCTTGCATGCTAAATAATGATTATAAACCAAATGAACGTGACAAGTGCATCTATTATAAATCATGGAAAGATTCTCATGTTATTATTAACCTATATGTTGATGATTTATTGATCTTTGACTCAAATAATTTTTGTTATAAATGAATAAAGCATTTGTTGAGCAGGCATCTTGATATGAAAGATCTCAATGAGACTAATTTTATTCTAAGTATGAAAATAACAAAAAATCCAGATGGATTTTTTTTAACCAATCACATTATATCGAGAAAAAACTTTTAGAAAATATAACTATTTTGATTGTATATATATGTCTACTCCACTTGACTCGAGCGTTCACTTATTTCCCATTGAAAATGAAAGTGATATAATTAGTTCAAAAGTATATGTGTTAGGGTTTGATGCCCTAAATCTCGTAGTTTCATAGTTTGTAAGTTAATTATACACAAATTATTTATTTAATAAAATAAAGTATTGTTTTATTTAACATTTAACCCAAATCCAATAAACTAAAAGCCTAGGTTATTTAATATAGCTTAAATATGAAGGATCTCTTACCAAAGAGTTTCATGAGCACGTTTGAATCGTTTCGAATAGCAGTTAAAAGAAAGAGGAGTAGTGAGAGTTCATTAATCATTGGTAAGAAAAGGATATTCCAAAAGACTTGCGACCCTGATGATTTTCTGTCGCATACCAACGCAAGGCCACTCGATTTTTCTTCGTTCCGGATTTCTCAGGTATACAGAGGTCTTTTTTCGATGAAAATCACCCCCGCAATATGTCTTGACTCTTTGCCCATTAACCTTGAATGTGTGGGTCCCTTCCTTATTAATCAGTTCAACCGCACCATGTGGGAATATTTCTTTGATTACAAAGGGTCCGGACTAGCGTGACTTTAATTTTTCAGGAAAGAGCCGTAGTTGTGAATTGAAAAGTAAGACCTTTTGTCCGACGTGGAGATTCTTTCCGCATAGATGTTTGTCATGCCAACGTTTTGCTCGTTATTTGTAAATTTTAGCATTCTCATAAGCTCGCGTTCTCCATTCATCTAGCTCGACCAATTGGAGTTTTCTTGCTTCCCCTACTACTTTTAAGTCGAAGTTAAGCTTTTTCACCACCCACAGCGTTTTGTGCTCCAGCTCAAGTGGTAAATGAAATGCCTTGCCAAACACCAGCGAATACAGAGATATGCCTATAGGTGTCTTATAAGCGGTCTTGTATGCCCACAGTGTGTCGTCCAGCTTTGTTGCCCAATCTTTTCGTGAAGGCTTTACCACCTTCTCTAGTATCAGCTTGATTTCCCGATTGGACACTTCAGCTTGACCATTCGTTTGTGGATGATATGCGGTGGCCACTTTATAGAGGACATTATATTTAAGCAGCTAGTTGTTAACTATGTGATTGAAAAAGTGGGAGCCTTCATCATTTATTATGGCACGTGGAGTGCCAAAACGAGTGAAAATATTTTTCTTCAGAAATTTGGAGACTACTGCCGCATCACTTACCGCTTTTACCCACTTGGAAACGTAGTTGATGGCTAACAAAATATATTTGGGACAATTCGATGGAGGAAATGGTCCCATAAAGTCAATACCACATACGTCGAACAATACCAGTTCTAAAATGATGTTCATGGGCATCGCATGTTTCCATGAAATATTACCCGTGCATTGGCACTGGTCACACTTCATCATGTAGTTTCTTGCATCCTTGAATAGTGTTGGCCAATAATACCCACTTTGTAATACTTTTGTTGCTGTGTGTTGGCCTCCAAAGTGCCCTCCATATGGCGAGTCATGACATTGTGATAATATGCAGTGGTGAGCAGCATCCGGTACACACAGTTGCAGAATCTGGTTTGACCCCATTTTATAAAGATTTGGCTCATCCCAATAATATGATTTGCATTCATGTCTGAGCCGCCGATTTTGGTGGTTGGTATAATCTTCGAGAAATTGCTTGCAAACCAGAAAATTTACCACGTTTGCGTACCATGGTAATTCTTCAATCTTAAATAGCTGCTCGTCTGGGAACGTTGCGCTCACTTCTGACTGTTGCGGTCAACTTCTGGATTTTCTAATCTAGATAAATAGTCCACAACCTGGTTCTCCATCCCCTTGCGATCAATGATTTCCATAACGAATTCTTGGAGGAGGAGAACCCATCTAATTAATCTCAGCTTCACATCTTTCTTTGTCATCAAATATTTTATAGCCGAGTGGTCAGTGTGGATGAGTACTTTAGTTCCCAGCAAATAGGCTCTGAATTTCTCCAATGCAAATATCACCGCAAGCAATTCTTTTTCTGTGGTGGTGTAGTTTGTTTGAGCAGGATTCAAGGTTTTACTCGCATATGCGATGAGATGTAGTATTGCTTTTCTCTTCTGCACCAGCACTGCTCCCATCGCATAATCGCTTGCGTCACACATTAATTCAAAGGGCTGTGTCCAGTCTGGTGTGATCAACATGGGTGCGGTCGTTAATGTATTCTTCAAAATCTCGAATGTGTTGAGGCATTGGTCATCGAAGTCAAACTTTCTATCTGCCTCCATCAACACACTCAGTGGTCGAGCAATCTTTGAAAAGTCTTTGAGTAAACATCTAGAAAAGCCAACATGTCCCAAGAAGCTCCTGACAACCTTTACATTCATTGGAGGTGGTCACTTTTCAATTGCCTCAATTTTTGCCTTGTCCACTTCCAACCCATCCTTAGAGACCTTGTGCCCAAGCACAATGCCTTCCTTCACCATAAAATGACATTTTTCCCAATTAAGCACGAGGTTCGTCTCTTTGCATCTTTTCAATATCTTCTCCAGGTTGTTAAGACAGACTTCGTATGTTTATCCATACATAGAGAAGTCGTCCATGAATAATTCTACAGAGTCTTCGAGATATTCAGAAAAGATGGCCATCATACACCTTTGGAAAATGCTCGGCGCATTACAGAGGCCGAATGGCATGCGTCAAAACGCAAATGTTCTATACGGGCAGGTGAATGTGGTTTTTTCTGGATCCTCTGGAGCAATCATGATCTGGTTATAGCCGGCATACCCATCCAAGAAGCAGTAGAAGTCATTTTCAGCTAGGCGATCTAGCATTTGGTCGATAAAAGGCAAAGGGAAATGATCCTTCTTTGTTGCCGCATTTAATTTGTGGTAGTCCATGAAAATCTGCCATCCTGTGACGGTTCTTTGTGGTATCAGTTCGTTATTTTCATTAAGGACTATCGTCATCCCTTCTTTATTTGGTACGCATTGCACGGGGCTGACCCACGTGTTGTCGGCTATTGGATAGATGATGATGCTTGCATAACCACTTGATTATCTCCTTCTTTACGACCTTCTTCATCGCAGGATTGAGTTTGCGTTGATGTTCGATCGATCCTTTGTGATCCTCTTCGAGACGAATCCTATGCATGTAGTATGCGGGGCTAATTCCTCTGATGTCTGCGAGCGTCCAACCAATTGCTTTTACATACTTTCTCAGAATGCTCAACAACACATTTTCTTGGTCTTCATTAAGTGCAAAGGAAATGATTACAGGTAGCTTTTCATTCTGCCCCAGAAACGCATACTTCAAGTGGTTAGGAAGGGTCTTCAGCTCTATTGTTGGTGGTTGTTCCAAGGATGGTTTTGTTATTTTTCTTTCTTCATTGACTGTCGGCTTATCTTCTTGGGATGCAATCATCTCCTCTTCTTTGGTTGATCGCATTGTATGCTACAATGTATGCGATCGCATCCTCATCCTCATTTTCGTCTTCAGGCTTCTCTTCGTCATTCAAACTTGGTTCATCGTCAGATTCGTTGAGGTCCTCTTCATTAGGATATTTCATGGCTCGAATAATGTCAAACCCGAGCTTCTGTCCGTTCACACTCAGCATGATCTCTCCTTTGTACATATCAATCGAGGCACGACTGGTGGATAAAAATGGTCACCCCAGAATGATGGACACATCCTTGTCTACTTCGTAGTCTAGGATGATGAAGTCTGTTGGTATTGTAACTAGAACATCCTTCACCATCCCCTCTGGATGCACAAGAGTCTATTTGCTAATTGAAGAGACATTGTTGTAGGCCCAAGTTGCCCCACATTCAGTTGCTTGAAAATTGACAGGGGAAACAAGTTAAGGCTAGCCCCGAGATCGCATAGCGCTTGACCGTTGTATAATCCTCCAATAGAGCAAGGTATAATGAAACTCCCAAGGTCGCGCATTTTCGGTGGGATTATAGATTTTGAACTCTGCGTCAAAGCCACCGTTGCAAACTTACCAGTGCCTCTCTTCTTTGTCACTATATCCTTTAGAAACTTTGCATATACGGGCATCTCCTCAATTTCTTTAGTGAACGGAATATTAATATGCAACTGTTTTAACATATTCATGAAGCGTTGATATTGTACCTCATTGTTTTTCTTCTTTTTGAGTCTCTGGAGGAATGGTGGCAGTTGTATTCTTACAGTCCCCTGTTCTTTCGGTTCTGAGGTAGATGCAATCTTTGGTTCCATTGCTTCCTTTTCTTCGATTTCTCCTCGAGTCAACGCAATCTCTGGTTCTAGCATAATTGGAGCAGTCTGGCTAGGTTCCTTCTTCTCCCTCGCCATAGTCTTTCCACTACGCGATGTCACAACTTGACATTGCTCTTTCCCCGTACCCCATGGGTTACGCGGGAGTTCCATTGAACTCAGTAGCCCCTTGCGGTCTATTCTTGAGTTCGCCTGTGATCTGGCCTATTTGAATTTCCACGTTGACTGTTGGTTCGCGGGAAAAATTCGGGTGGCCCTTCTTTTTGCGCCACTGATTGAAAATTTTGCTATTGATTTTTCCACTCGAAGTTGGGGTATCGAACGATCGCTTCAGCGATGCTTAGGGCAAAGGTTTAAGAGGATGGTAAGAGGATTTCCCCGCATAACGGCTTACCAGACTGTTTTACAAGATGGAGATTTTCTACATGGATTAAACCCTGTCTTCACCAGATTGGCTGCCAACAACGGCAGCGCTGGAGGTCCTACTGGATAAAACTTAATGATGAAAAAATAAAAAAATCAACCAGTTAAGGAAAGAAACAGTAGTTCAGATCTGTCCGGATTAAGGGGAAGATTTTAAAGGTTTTCAGATTTTGGATAGAAAAAAAAAAGAAATTTGGAAAAGTTTGTAGGTTGAGGGGAGTGTTCCAAACGGAGCCAACATGGGGAATATGGTTCATAACAATTATCGTCAGTAATATAGAAGGAAGAAGATTTGAGGCAGGGTGGATTGTGGAAAATTAAGAGTCATTGTTACAAGCGAAATCAAGGAGGATTTGGCTGCAAGTGGAAATGGATGAAATCACTTTTTAGATCTTGTAAAGTCACTCATTTAAAAGGTAGACGGAAGAAGGTTCCGGCTCAACAGAAGAGACAGCAACCATGGGGACAGGTTTAACATGTCTTTGACATTGAAAAATGTCCCCAAGAGATCAAGATGTCGTGGACAATTTTTCACCAAGATATGGCCATTGCTTGAGATGGATAGTAGCCCTGCACTCAACTTTAGCAGTCAACAAATTTGGTGCCGCAGTAAAGCTTACAACTTTTTGAGAGAGCTTTTAGAAGTACCGGTGATTGTTGGGGATAACCTCAGATTGTGGAGGGCATTTTTCCTTCAAACAGGATTTTTCTTTTTATGCCAAGTCCCATGATGAAAGGGAAAATTGCGATGTAAAAAAAAAGCAGCAGGGATAATAGACTCATAATTCCTGGATGAAAGATATAAGAAACCTTAATAAGACAGAGATGATCAAATAGATTTGAGCCTTCATCCAATGTGTCCCATTGACATAAGAGATAGTAGAGGCAAATAGTTCATTAAAGGATTGACCAGTCTTTCAGAGTAAGATTAAAGAGATGCTTCTATAGTGATAATAATGAGCTAAACCAACAGACTGAATGTAGAAATCCAACAAAACTCTGGCATGCATCAAATGCATCAAAACTGACATGGATGGCAAGGTAAATAGGACGTATTCGCCAAGCAGTGATGATCTGATGATTTTTATATCCTAAACATTCTAATCGTTACAAATTTATTTATATAGTCCTTGGGTGGATAACCTGAATCGGGTTGAGGACTATCGATGTACGCCATAACTTACACCCAATTAGAAAACTCTTCATTTCGATGGCCCAAGTAAGATTATTCGTCACTAGTGTATAGGCAAAATAATATGATCTTTCTTCATGCAGCTCGACGGCAAAGGGGGAGTTTGGCTCAATTGGGGAGAGAAAGGAAAAAAATGGCTTGGCTGAAATTCGCTCAACTAGGAGAAAACCCAGAACGGCTCGACTTGGCGACCTCGGTTTTGAACAGCCCTCCGCTTGATGGCTCAACTTTGTTCGACTTGGCCGACTTGGCTTAGCCCTCCGACTTGCTTTGGGTGTGGTCCGGCTTGGGCCGTGATTGGCTTGAATCGAATAGATTCGTTCGACGCATAGTTGAGGCGGACAGAACCCTACGAACAAAAGAGGGTGGAAATGGCGTAATGACGCAACAGTTGAGGTGAGCGGAAAACAACGACAAACCCGACAATAGAGGTTGATGATGCAGCGGCAGACAGAAAAGTGGCGAACGAAAATGGACGACTGAAATCCCGCAGAACGAAATACGCAAAAAAACTGGCAGATAGACGAATGCCTCTAAGTGGCAATGAACACAAACTACAGACGAAAACGAAAAACCATGATGCTTGATGGCGCACGGATCATGAGGCTAATTGATGGTATGAAATGACAGAGGCTAAGCCTAATTCTTGCTCTAAATACAAGTTTAAAAATATTAATGTATTTCACTTAGATGTATTTTACCAGAGAGGTATAGGATATAATATATATATATATATATAAATATTATATAATACGTATCAATGGAAGTAAAAAATAGACCCTAAGAAAGACTCAACCAATTCTAAAAAGGCCTAGAAAAACTAACCAACCTATGGACTCACTAAACTACATAGACAAGTATACAATTAAACAAAATCCATTACACAACTAGGCGCTAATTAACAACCAACGAAAAATAAGGGTTGCTTTGGCAAATGTTTTTAAGCTCCTCCTATCTCTATTCTTCGTGTTCTTCTCTGTTTAATTAAATTTGACCATTAATGGTTTAAAATTGAGTTTGGAAGCTCTAAGAGTTTGAATTGAATGATCGGCTTAAAAACTTTTGAGGAATTTTAAGGGAGTTGTAAAAGATGGAAAGTCATGGCCAGATCCTTTCATCGTAAAAATCAAAATTTTCAACAAAACTGCTGTTTCTTAGAAATATCCAAAATTTTTTACATAAATTTGGATTCTTTTAAAATTGCCAGATTTAAATTTCCTTCGTAGATTCTAAAATTTCATGAATTTTGAAGTTGATATAGTTGGTTGCAAGTTCAAAAAATGGGGAGAAGACCATAAAAGCTGAAAGAATTTAAAAAGGGACACGGAAGGGAGAATAAGAAGAGAGAGTAAAAATAAGGATAATTAAAGTGTAGGGTAGCGGAATTTGAATATCGGAATCTCGAGAATTGATAGCCAGTTGTAACTAAGTTCTTGTTGGGAGGTGAGAGAAAGTTGAAGAGAAGTTTTTTTTTTTTTTTTGTGTGTCATGTTAGTGTCTTACATGTCAAACTAACTCCCAAAGTAACATAAGCACTATTTTTGGCATACGGCAAAACGTAAATATTTAAAAAGTAATAAGAATTTAAAATTGAAACAAAATGTTTAAAGTAGCAAGAATTAAACATAGTTATTTAATTTATTTTTTTAAAAATGATATATTAGAGGTTGAGGGTCACCTTAATAGATTTTTTTTCTTAAGTTTAGAAGATATATATAATTCAAAACCTACATTATTTTGATGGAGTCTAAATCGATTTGATTATTAGGGTTGAAGTTGACTTTTAGATGAGTATTTTATTTTTATAAATTGGAAAATAGTCAAAATTTCACTTTAAAGTAAATTTTAATTATAATTAAAAATTCTATGGTTCATTTACGTTGTTGAAAAAATGGCTTCTTACAAATTTTAGCAAAATAAGTTTAAGACAGTTAGGCCCATAAGTCTAGGATTTTTATTATTTTTGCAATGATAAAAAAAAAAAATCCAACCTTACCTGATACACTTGGTTATACTACTAGTTAATAACCCTGATATATTTGATACCATTGATAACATTAATAAAAATATACCTTAATATAGCTATTGAACATACTTGATACACTATAAATAATAATTGATATACGTATTGAATAGAGCAAATTGATACACTTTAAAAATACGAAAGAAATGCATCGAGAAATGTGTGTGATTAAGAGAGTTTAAATTAAAGTATATAGTTTTAGCAAGGTACTTAAAAATTATTATGTATGTTTTAGATTTATTTCTTAATTAGCGAAACCTCTCATAAAAAAAAACCGCCTTTTCTTTTTCCAAAAATCGCTACAATACCCTTCGCCTTCATATCTTTCCCAAAACCCCATACTTTCCCCTTTTTAATCCTCTCCTCTCTCTCTTCTCTAACCTAAAACCTGAAAAAGCCTGATTCCTCTGCAAATAAAAGACCTTTTTTTTTTCTTTCCGCTCCGGGCTCTTTTTTGAAATCATCGAAGACTTCGCTTCAAGTAATTCAGAGTTTCCAAATGCAGTTTCAGCCGTCTGTGAGGTTAATTTCTTCTCTGTGGTGTTTTTTAAACTTTTTTTTCGAATTTCCGGCGAGAAAAGGGGAGATTTTGTTCGAACGTTATCAAAATTTCCGGCCTCGATGTGGCGGTCGTGGAGCACTTTCGATGGTTCAGATTTCCTGGTGAGAGGGATAACTGAGAAGAGGCGTCGTAAAGGTTAAAAAGCAAAGTGGGTTATATCTGCCAAAATGAAAAAAAAATGTGTGATATTTTTAAAATATCCTATTCCTAAATTAGCCACCCACTACAAATTTTTTAAAATAGAAAGGTGTCTCCACGACTACGGAGGTTAAATTATGAAATGTGTCATTTTCAACATTAACAGTTGTAATGTTCAGAATAAAAAAAATTATGATTAAGAACAATAATACTTAAAATTTAAGAAGTAAATAAACATAGTGCAGAAACTACATTTCTTAAATGTTAATTATATACACAACTATATAGTACTCATCAAATTATCTTAGAACATATTTATAAAGTCAATAAAATACGAATTTCATATAAATAATTTAGTAACTATAAAATATAATGTCAAATTCGAAAGTGTTTCAGCGCCGGTGATTTCATTCGGAAGGGAGTTTGTTGGGTTAGAAAATAAAATGAATCTAGAAGAAATTCAAAAAAAAAAAAAAAAAAAAAAAAGTAAATTATTTTAAAATTTATGGAAGATTGCTTCTCCATCACTAATAATGATGATTGTATTACTAATCCCATTTGTGTTGGGCATAAACGGTCGAGGGAAAAAAAAACCAAATCTCTTTTTGCTAACAAAACTAAGGTGTAAAAGTGAAGCTCCTTTCATACTCCCTCTCTCCATTGCCTGCTCATTTTCAAATAATTTTACTTACTGCAATTTTTATAATATTTTTTTTTAGGACAAATACCAATTTATATTACAAGGTGTCCGTATCAATTTAAAACTTAAAGTAATAATTGTAAATTAATTAAAATCCTGAATTTTGAAAGAATTGTTATCAAATTTTAAATCTCAAAAACTAATATTATATCAATTTAATTTGAAACTTTAATAAATATATTAATCTAAATCTTGAGCTTTATAATTGTAATCAACTTAATTCTCCATTATTATTTATTTGATTACATTTTATGAAAAATTAATCTAAGGGTATATATTGATGTTCTGCACTATTCTTATAATATCTTTACATTCCCATTTCAAAATATTGAAAACAATTGATTCATTACCTGTGCTCACCTATTTGGTTGAAAGCTAGAAATTTATTAGTGAATTTGGGACCAGTAATGTTAATATAGTTTTTCAAAAGAGTCAAATATTCAAACTCTGCCATCTGGGACAAATGCTAACATGTGGGATGGTTTGGAAAACAAATCAAAGGAAAAAACTAAAGGCCTTTGATAAATGTATTATCTTTTTCTTATTTTATGCTTTTAAAATTTAGATTTGTTTCTTTTCAATTTGTTTATTATAATTTCTACATATATTAAAGAAATACTTGAAAATTATACTGGAGTTTGAGTTTTAAAAAAAAACAAGTTTTAAAATTTAAATTTTTTTTTTTAGTTTTTAAAACTGAACCTTAGTAAAGAAAAACTAATTATTAAATGGAGCTTAAAATAAATTTTTACTCCTAAACTTGTTAGGTGTAACTGATGTTCTTATGCTAATAAAATTTAGAGGACTTTATGTTGCTTTATCATCTTATTCAAATGAATCAACGTTTTGCAATTTTCAAAACCCTTTATTCAAATTTCACTCAACTCGCAACTAGTTTTTAAAAAGAAAACACGGTTAGAAAATCTTCGTAAAACATCGGTATTTCAATAAATATCATTTTTTTTTTGCATAAATTTAAGTTCTATAATACACAAATTAACCGTTGACTAAATTTTTTTCCACAACTCACGCAAATCTAACTAAATTCTAATCATGTACTTTTTTATAATAGTTGAGAAGTAACAAGAGAACTTTTTTTTTTTTTTTTTTTTTTTTTTTTTTCGCAAATGAAAACTTATCAAAATAGTAAAAAATGACAATACTTTTTTGAAAGTTGAAATGTATCTTTGGATTTTGCAATACTTATATAAGTTATCTAAGTGCAATATTTTCACTACAAGAATTTGGGTCAATTTCGAACACTGGAGGCCGTCGGCAGAAGCTAAAACGCAACGTCGGCAATCAACCTTCTGCCGATAGTTTTGAATCGTCATCGACAATACCGTCAGGGAAAGCTTCAGGGAAAAACTTTTCCGACGGTTTGGAAAGTCCCTATCTATAGGGAAAAAGAATTATCTTCAACGGATTAAAGGAATGGGGTTTTTTTTCAACACGATCCTGAAGAAAGCCGTCGGGAAAAAAAAGGACAAACCCCCGACAGTATAATTCTGTCGGGATTTAGAGTTTTATCCCGATGGACACCCGTCTGGATTTTGACTATAAGGCCTGACGGTGTTTGAGCCGTCGGCATGAGGTAATTTTTGTCCTCGGCGGTTGAGGGTGCCATCGAGTATTTCTACATTCATTACCGAAGGGGAACAAGAAACCGTTGGGATATATCTATAGACAACGGTCTCCTTTACCTCGAACGGTCCTCTTAGCCACCGTCGAGATTTAATCCTTAATCCAACGGTTTCTATCACCGTTTGGAT
>NC_052360.1:9650947-9702491 GCF_009727055.1 Benincasa hispida | reverse complement strand
CTACTGGAATAAAACTTATGATGAGTCCAAGATATATTTGATCGCATTTCTAAAAATCATAAAATTGGAGAGAAACCGGGTTCAAAGGGTTGAGAATAATGGACAGTGAACACGAATAACGGGGAATCGCATCCCTCAGAGTCAAATGACTGTGATGATGAACTTTGATTAACTCAGGGAATCGCAATCAATAGGCCAACAACGCATAATGCAAGTAAACCAAGTCAATCAGAGGACCGCAAAGTCGTGCACTTGTGGTGAAGGACACCCAATGGAGAATGCCCGGCGAAAACCACAGTCATCTAAAATTTTCTGAAAATAAATCCGTTTAATCCTAAACACGTATAACCCTGAGTGAGAAACCGCATCCTGTTCAAAATTGGTGATCAACTTCCTTCTTCTAGCGTTCTCCGTCGGATGGAAGTACTTCTTCATAAACTTTTCTACTACTTGCTCCCATCACGTAATCTCCCCTAGTTCGAGAGAAAAGGCCCATTTTCGTGCCTGGACACAAACCGAAAATGGAAACAAATTTAGTTGAACCTCCTTAATGGAGATGTTAGGGAACACAAAAGTGTTGCAGATCTCAATGAAAATCCGGAGGTGGGCGTGCGGATCCTCGCCACACCTACCACCAAACTCTCTAGCAGTTTAAATCATCTGCAGCATCACTGGTTTCATTTCGAATCCCGATCTGTCAAGAGCGGCCTCATGATTCCTGGGGAGAAATCGTAGTGGTTAGGCGACGCATAGTTCTGAATGGGCCTACTGCGGTCATTTGCCAATAGGATGAGATTCGCCATGACATTATTTTCATTTGGTGCTCCATTTCCTAGTTGTTCTGCCATGTTATCTTTCTCTTGTTGTTGTTGTTGGCAGCTGTTTCTCAATCTTTGTTGGAACATTCTTTCAATCTCTAGGTCGTAATTCGCCAGAGATTGAAAGCTGCAAAGAAAATAAAAAAATTACCATTAGCACAATGTATTGCCAAAGTCCTCGGCAACAACACTAAAAACTTGATGCGTTATTTTATGCAATGAGATAATGGAGTGGAATACGATGGTGGAATATGCATTGAGCATACAAGGTTTCTCAGTAAAACCCAAGTATAAATCCTACTGAGTTGCCTGGTAAGCCCAGGGTCAAACACAGGGACTAAGGAAAATAATATGCGATGGTAATTTTAAACCACTTTGCGGTAACAATTAAATCAATGGTTTGGTTGGTTTGTTGTTTAAGATATAAAAAGTATGCGGCAGATTTGAGAAAAGAGTAATTATGCGACAGATACACTGAGTATGCAGAGGAACGGGTTGAGAAGGTCTTTAGCTAGCGTTTCCCGAGAATGCGTTCAAGCTATGCAATCATGCTACACTCATGCGATAACAAATCATTTTCCAATGCAAATGCGATGGCTCCTAATTTTAGGACACATGCGATGAATGTGATTGTCTAGAGAGCTTATTCCTAAGTCTCTACTTCTTGCCTATGTGATGATGCAAGATGAACGTATATAATCATAACCTATCTCTAGGGTGCATGCGATGCATTAATAGCAAATATAGCTTAATCCTAAGCTTCTATCTCTTGATTATACGGTTCTAATCTAACTCTCTCGAGCCTAGATTCTAATCTGACTTTTCCAAGCCTAGATTCTATCCTTAGACTACCCCCCTCTCCCCCGAGTATCTCTAATGGACGAATGATGCGTACATAATACAAGATAATCGCATAGAATAAAGATCCTAGGTTATGCTCGCTAAGTGCTTCTCAACATTTGACAGATTTAGCTACTCATGCATAATTTACAGAGAGTGAACAGATATAAAGATGCAATTTCCATTTTTATAAATAAATGCAGAGTACAAGATGACAATAAGAAATAAGGGTAAAGAGCCTGGTAGCAATATCTTGCTTCCCAAGACTTTTACACTGTTATCTCTATTTTGCCCAAAAGATGTTCTTGCTTCCACAAGAGTTGGCTCTCTCTCTAATTTTGACGCTTTTGGTACTCGTCCGAGTTCACCGGGACGATCTCTCGGTGTAATCTCCCTTCACTCGCTTCCGCCTTCTAAGTAAAAGAAAAACTATGAACAAAGCTACTTTTATCTATATGGTAAATTTTGTAAACTGAGCGAACTCCTTCACTAAAGGTGGCCTTTAGTATTTATAGAACTTTAGGGGTGAGAAGATTCTTCTCTCTTATGATTGCACTGATGGGATGGCATTAATTCTCTGTCTGATGCGCCGAATATTTGTCACCAAAAAGTTGAGTGTGCTTTTTACAGTAGGTCGTTAACGGCTTGTCAACTTAATTCGGAATCGACCGTCATCAGCTTTATGTCCCATCTTGATTTATTAAGCTTTCACACAGATGCGCCCACCTTGATGCACCGACTCTATGCGACCACCTTCTTGAGAAGATTTTCGCGAACGCAAACGATCACATAGCCTTGCGGTCACAATCTCTTATGCGTTCGAACGTTAATTTCTTCAGATTGCATTTCCGCCTTGCGTCAACGCATTTTCCTGCATAAAATACATAAGTTAGTTGTTTTAATACGATGGACGCATGCGATCGCAATGTTGTAAACTTAGTGCTTTTGGATCCAATATTGTATATTTTTACCATCACAATACTGCATTGTCTTATAACTTAGCACTGTAATAACGTGCATTTCTGCTTGTTATCACTATCATTCACCCTTATACTATAATAATTATAATATAAAGATGATGCATGTCAATGCTTTTTATGTATGCATAAATATAACTCTTATATTATATGATGCATGAGCATGCTCTTACATAATTAAATCATGCTTGTCTAAATTATTACAATTACAATAAAGAGATGATGCATGACCATCGCATAACCTAAGGTGGGATTTACTATATGTGCATACCATATGACATATAAAAAACATACATCGCATGTAATAAATTAAAGGATTAATGGATCGGGATGAGCCTTTACAAAAAACCGGAATGAAAAACCCTATCTATTACATTTTTCATTGAGCAAACAGGTTCATAGACAAATCGGGTCTTGAACCGCCAGGAGGTCTTCATCGTGTAGCAAACACCGTAGGTAGACGATCGTTTAGTGTGCATTAGATGATAGAAGCATAATTAAACGATCGCGTAGACGATGGTGAGGTTGCGAAGCCTGATCGTCTATACAATCGCGTAGCGTGACGATAGGTAAACGATTTACCTTGCGTTACTAAGCGACCGTTTAGTCAATTACTAAGCGATGAAGCTTGCTGACCTAAACGATCGTCCAGTGCACACATGCGTTAAATGATACGCGAGCATCTCATCATCTACACGACCCCATACTCAGCGATTGCGTATTCGATCGTCAATACGATACAATCAACTCTTGATTGCATACCCCATCATTTAAACGATGCGTTCAACAGCGATCGCGTACTGCATCGTCTTTACGATGCGATCAATAACGATCACGTATCGCATCGTCTTTACGATGCGATCAATAACGATCGCGTATCGCATCTTCTGCACAATGCGATCAACCCTGGATCGCCTCCTTCTCGAAGAACCGCAACGCTTGCCCAGAATTTCTTCAAACGACTTAAAACTTCAAAGAAACTTTGAATATAGATTCGATAATGATTATTAATGCCTACAACTGAAGGGGCCTTTACAAACAATCACAAATGTAAAAGGATCTAAATCAAATCGAGGCTAATCATCCCGAAAACAACCATTAGTCTGCACATCCGCAGCAAATTTAACCATTAAACAGTGTAGAAATGCACCCAACAAGAACGTAAATGTCATTTCATTGCAACACATGAAATTGAAGTATCAGAACCTGGCTCTGATACCAATTGAAGGATCTCTTACCGAAGAGTTCCATGAGCACGTTTAAATCGCTCCAATCTCACAGTGATTGAAATACAACAATATACATTCAAATGCACAGTTATGCAAACAAATTTTAATTAACGACATGCTATGACCAAGATATAACAAGGGAGAGAGTGTCATACCAGTTGAAGACAATCTTCAATCTTTAGAACTCAACATAGTAGAACCGTCCACCTGATCAACCTACGCCCAGCAGCAGCATCGACCACAGCAGCACGAACACAAATGTCATGGGGACGAAACCACCAGAAAAGAGCCTCGGGTATTCTCGGAGTGAGAACCCAAAGCGTGGTCTTTTGCGAATTTGGTAGATGAAGGAGGAAGCACGGATCGTGTAGGCGATAAGCAAGTGGGAGGAAAAAAAGGCGCTATCGCATAGCACAATGCTTATCGTTTAGGAGACACTACATGATCATGTAGGTTTTATTGAACGATCGTTTAGGAAATGGTATACGATCGTTTAGCAAACTTGGCACACACTACGATCGTTTAGAGAAGCTATGCGATCGCGTAGGAACTAGTGTGCGATCGTTTAGGCGCGAGGTGGACGATCGTTTAGGCATAGAGCGACTATCGTATAGGCTCTCGATTCTTTAAGCGATCGTTTTACTTTCACCAGCGTGTTTTCTCTAATTTCTTTCGGACAAACGATTACTAACTATTCAAAATGAAAACTATTTTCATTTTAATTCATCAATTACAATAACTGACGCTGCCCAACTAACCTACGTCCAAACGTGATTTTTTAGGTTAATTATCATATAATTAACCAACTAAAATATTAATAAATATAATCATATTATATTTTTAACCTATAGTTTGGTATCACATATCTACTATAGTATTTTCTCCTCTACATGATATAAATCATATTTATATCTAATTTCCTCCAAAATAATGTATCTCATGCATTTAGCCAATTATATCATATATAATTAACTAGTCCAATTATATCATATATAATCAAACTTTCTCTTGTGAATTTGAACATTTCAAATTAACCCAAACACTGGTTCTCGACATTATCCAAGCTACCCAAGGGACCTAATGGACCTGTGGCTCGAAGCTCCAATGGTCTGTGAATAGCTGACTAAACTCTTTAGCTACGAGATCCACCATCCGTTAACTGTCAGGCATTCCACTAAAGACCAATAGCTGAACTCTTTTTACTATAGATATATTTCTATGTCCATCGAATATAACCAATCATAAGTACGATGATCCTTCATAGATGCTCGTACAGTTGGGTCAAATTATCATTTTGCCCTTATAGTTACATCTCACTTCTTAAGTACCACTGATTTCTTTAATGAACAATACTACATAGTCCAACTATGAATGAACATCTCTCGGACCAAGAGAAGGTGTGTGGCGCCACATTGTTCAAGCCCTGGAATCAGTCCTTAAGGGAGCTATCTATCTATTTACCCTTGCCTCGGGGAAAAAGTGAATTCCATTTTGTGTAGCTGAGTTCCCAGCTCCCAAATCAGATGAATCCCCAAAATGGTAGGTTTGAATCGGCGACTTCAATGGCAGAAGTTCCCAACTCACTCAGGTTTGAGGTCATGTTACCTATGGTCATCCTAGTGAAGTGAAGTCTTTGTCATGAATAGTTTTATATAACGAGACGTTAACACTTCGTGGTCAGGTCTTATACACACTCTTTTTATAGGACACCCCCGCTCGCAATTCCCCAACATGAATGATCAGGATCAGATCATCTGTGACAAGTCACAACACTTGTGACCATTCCACAAAGCAGGTCGCGTCCGTAGCGTTACCAAGATAAGGTTTTTCTCTTATATCCATATAATATAGACCATTTTGGTTATCATTCAAGACATGATCCACTTGTATGTCACCACATACATGTTTGAGTCACATATAGATAACAGGGATTTTATGTTTATTGGTTTGTGGTAAAGCAAATAAAATAAACAATTGAGCAAAATACAAGATGTGAAGTAAATATCATATATTAACAACACAAACGTTCGTACAAACTGTTTAAAAATTACAGGACACGAGACTTTAGGGCATCAACCCCAACATAATATGTATGCAGTGACATACAAATGGATCATGTTTAAGTAGTAACATGAATGGTTCGTAGTAAATGGATAAGGTTAGGTATCTTATCTTAGTGACATTACGGATACCACCTAATTTGTAATTGTTGTAGAGTGTTACAAGTGATCTAATCCTGATCATTCATGTGGATGAAGGAATGGTGAAGTTCTGCAGTGAAAGTGGGATCATCCTAATTTTATTTTTCATAGAATAAAAATTTACATAATAGAATTATGTATTTAAATAAGAAATTACAGCATGCTTTGAAGGAAGTATGAATTAGGGAAGAATTTAAACTAACCTTTGAAGACAAAATTCTTCACGTATTACCTGGATCCGATCACAAACACTTTGATCTAAATCTTGATCTCCAAAAACTGAAATCCCAAATGGCCACCACCAAAAGGTCGATGTCTGTATTCTCTTGTGAATAAGAATTCAGGAGCTGTGAGCTTTAAATTTTGGGAAGAGTGAGGAGAGGATCAGGGGGAATTTTTCTCTGGAGATAACCTTGAGTGTAGAAGTCATAGAGGCTTTCTCTATTAGCTTAGGTGAAGAAAATGAAGATTGATAACCCAAAAATGAACTCCCCCACTTACATGTTCTATCAAGATAAAAATCAGGGGAGGGACTTATAACTCCCTTCTTTATTAAATTAAAAAATTAATTGCACTAATATATATATAATATATATATATATATTATAATATATATATATATTATACTATATGTTTTATCAAATATAACACATAACCTATAATTATTATATTATATCAAATACAATATAACCTATAGTTTTATTTCTCTCAATAATACATGGTATTTAGTATAAATCACATTTATACAAAATTTAATTATATCAATCTCATCCATACAATTAGTATTTGAATCACATTAAAATATTAATTCATCTCAGAATAAACTTTATATTACAATGTATCAAATACATTATATTAATTAATTTAAATTAATCATATCATATATAATTAATTCTCTCAATTAATTTGAACAATTCAAATAATCCAAAATTAATTCTCAATAATCCATGTGAGCTACAGAAGAGATCTTATGGACCTATAGATTGAAGCTCCAATGGTACTTGGATAATTAATTAAATATTTTAATTAAATTACCCAACATCCATTAATTGTCAATCACTCCACTAAAGACTGACAGCTGCACTCTTTGCACTACAGAAATATTTCTGTATCCATTGGATATATGTAATAGCTCAGTTTGTATACAAACATTATAGGAAATTAAATAATGAATGTTAATTAAGGTTCAAAATTAAATTTAATTATTAGTGAACAAGTTCTAAATTTAAGCCGCTGAGCTAAAAAATTGGCATACGAATCTTATTGATCGCTAAATAAATAACAAACATAATATTGATTTGTAAATTAAGCAAACATCAAAGTAAGAATAAATATATATGTATATTATTTTATTTTTGAAATAAAATAATGACAATATAAGAACATTTTGGAAAAAATAAAAGAAACAATAAAATAATAAAATAAAACAAAATAATAAATAATAATAATAAAACAAGAATAATAAAATAATAAAATAATAAATAGTAATAACTAGAAGGTTTAAGATAATAATGATAAATATTAAAAAAAAAAAAAAAAGAAGAAAACATATCATAAAATCAATTAGTAGAGAAAAAAAGTATATACATTAAGTCAGTCGGTTGGGAAGGAAAAAAAATAAGAAAACAAAACAAAAAAGGGGAAAGTCAGTGAAAACTTCCCTATAATTGATGAAAATTCACTAAGTGTTGGACTAGGCATTGCTATGCGTTGGCCATAAGATCTTGGAAAGATTACTTGGGCAAAGGGAGAATTTGAAGTGGGAGTGACGCATGCCTTGGAGGTTAGACCAACACATTAGGCTCAATGGATGCGTTGAAGGATTGTGATGAATACGTTGGTAGTGGTATACGGTTGAAGGAAGAAAGTTGAAGTGATGCGTTGGAAGGTTGGATGGCACGAGGATCGGCTGTGCAGAAGGCATACAAACGCAAGGGTAGGCGAGGATGCGGGCAAGGCATGAGCTGGAGGGTGGAATGCGTCGATGCGTCGAGTGGCCGAGCGAGCCCTGTGAGCGATGCTAAGCGCCCATGCAGAGTGAGCTCATGCGTCGATGCCAGTGCCCATGCGTCGAGCGGCCGAGCGAGCCCTGCGAGCGATGCTAAGTGCCCATGCTGAGCGAGCCCATNGTTGGATGGCACGAGGATCGGCTGTGCAGAAGGCATACAAACGCAAGGGTAGGCGAGGATGCGGGCAAGGCATGAGCTGGAGGGTGGAATGCGTCCATGCGTCGAGCGGCCGAGCGAGCCCTGCGAGCGATGCTAAGTGCCCATGCTGAGCGAGCCCATGCGTCGATGCCAGCGCCCATACGTCGAGTGGCCGAGTGAGCCCTACGAGCGATGCTAAGCTGCCGTGCCAAGCGATGCATCGATGCTAAGCTGCCATGCCAAGCGATGTGTCAATGCCAAGATGCCAACCAAGCGCCCATGCCAAGCGACTCATGTGAGCGATGCATTGATGACGAGCGAGCCATGTGATTGATGCTAAGCAACCGTTCTATACATCGAGGCCGTGCGACCTTGCTATGCATTAGAGGCTGACGATGGCTTGCACGATGGATGCGTTGGACAAAGGCCATGCGATGGGCTAGGTTGGACGCGTAGTGGTTGGCTCGTGCGATGGTTAAGGCTTGCGATGACTGAGTGAGTTGGGTTGCAATGGTGCTATGTTGATAATCAAGGGAAACCAAGGGTTACTATGCGTTGATACCCGAGAGTTGTATGCATTGAGAAGGGGTGTTGGTCATAATCATAGTGAACGCATATTAAGTGGAATGGACGCATAAGAAGGATGAGCTCATAGGGAGGACGTCATCCTAACATATGGCTTGTTGGGAAGAAATCATAAGCCATAAGAATTTAAGGTGGATGCATGAGGAGACATGCAAAATTTAGTCCCATGCGTTGGCTAGGTAGGAAAAGGACACCCAACATTGCATGGATCAAACATTGCATTGATGGTGTGAGGTGAAGACACCTCAAACATAGGTGGAAATGGTTGGAGGTCTGCAATCGCTAAGCGAAACACTTGGATGAGGAGGTATCGAACTTGGAGAGCCTTTGGACACCTATAAATAGGGCTAAGGACTTCAGATGAGGACTCAATTCTCTTCAAAGGACATAAAGAAGAGTGTATTGGGAGGAGGCTATGCGCTGATGGTAAGACCATGCGTTGGTCAAGAGATTCCAAGAGAGAAGATGTTGTCGGACAGAAAGGTTAGAAACTAGCATCAACTCAAGAAGAGAAGTTCTCCCAGAATACTCGTGCGTTTGATGTGATTCCAAAGCCATCTGAAATCTAAAAGAGTCTAGATTTCATGGTGGGGCTGCCGGAGAAGAAGCTAAGGAATCATGCTGGAGAAGGAGGACCAGACCAAGGGGTCGAGCTATCGGGTAAGCTGGGCCAGTCTTGATATTTTCATGTTTTCGACCAAACCACGTGGAGTTATGAGCTAAGATTTTGAGTAAGCTTCCTAAGACATTTTAGAGCATATTTCTAGAAGGAAGTAACTCGAGAGAAAGCCTAGAACTATGAGTAGTTTGAGCTTTAAGTTGAATCTAGAATTTAGGGTTCAAAAGAGGAGCCCGAGAAGACCAAAGAACTTCTAGAGAGAAAAGTTCCTAAACGATCAAGGTGAGTGGTACTTTCCTTTAAGTCTTAAAGCATATCTTTTAGATTAAATTGTATATTCTTAGGTTATGAATGAGTATCTAGCGTGAGAATGAGATTATGTGATCAGGATGGTCAGGGTCAATAGACGTAGTGCCTGAGTTCGTAAGGAAAACCTCATGGGATGGTCAGGGGACATGAGAAGTCTAGTTCCTGAGCTTGGGGGAGGATCCTTATATGGGATGGTCAAAGGGCCGACGGGCCTAGCTTCTGAGACCATGAGCGGGGAGCTATGTGCACATAGGAGACAGAGGGAACATATAGAGTAACATTGTAGCTAGTAACAATTATCTATCTACTGTGTGTGTAGATAGACAGTAAGCTCATTCTAGTTAGTTATCGGTTTAGCTATCTACCGTGTGCGTAGATAGAAGTTGAGACCAGATTCGTTCAAAGTTGGGGTTTGAATGTAACCTCGTATTCGTGATATGCTTGTTATTTATGAGTTGAAATAAACGCTAGAAGTTGCTTACCACTCACTGAGCTTTGTGAAGCTCATTCTGTTATTTCAGGTTTTTCTTCCCAGGTAGCGAAAGGTGAGGAGTTCCAGGGTGCTGCTAAGGTCAAGGTCTGCCACATGCCACAGTTACACTTCCAGGGTTTTACAGTTGTTGTTGTTACTTTGTTGTTAAGTTTGGGAGTTGTATAAACATTACATTGTTGTAGTAAAATGGGCCTACTTAATCAGTTGTTGTTTGCCTCCTTGACTTAATCAATGGTTTTTGAATTTTTTCATTGGTATCAGAGTTATTTCCGCAAGAGTTATCAGGCAGTAAGTGTCAACAAAATGGTTGATAACTGCTGCAGTCACGCCCTTTCCTAGGCTCGGAGGGTAATCTGGGGTGGGGTGTGACAGCTTGGTATCAGAGCTTAAGTTTTTGGGGCAATTGAGGAATTAGTTATACCAGCTTAGTATCAAAGCATAAGTGTTGGGAAAGGTTGAGATTAAGTTGATACTAGTTTAGTATCAAAGTATATGTTCTTGGAAACTAGAGGTTGAATTAGAAAGACCTGAGGTTTGAGCTTAGTAAAACTAGAGGGAAGTGTGGTATAGTAAAGGTTTAAAGAGAAACCTAAGAATTAGTCAAAGTGAGACTAAGAGGAATTGCAGATGTGGCATGACCTAGCAGGCAACCGTAGCTGCAACTCACAACGCTACCTGAAGATCTATCGAGGAAGGTAAGTGTGAATTTAAGTTATTCTCATTTAGTATTTGAGATAGAAATGTTTTTGTTGTAGTTAGTTTGGTTCAACATCTAGCTTAGAGATGGCTAGGTGAGGTATTGTTGAAAAAACTAAGAAAGTTGATATCAGAGTAGCGTAGTGGAAGCATAGTAATAGATAAGGTTATAAGAGGTTACAACAGTGGTTGTTATGGAACCTTAAACTGGAGTTAGTTTTGTTGGGAAACCTTAAAATGGAGTTAGTTTGAGTAAATTTCGAGGACGAAATTTTCTTAAGGGGGAAGTAAATGTGAAACCCAGATTTCCATTATCCCTACTTAAACAGGTGACTAAGGGATCAACTAGGTGAAAGTTAAATATGATGTTGAAGTGAAGGAAATTTCTAAGTGTTGAATAGATTTTCCTTGAGTAGCTTTGAGTTAAGCTTTAATTGATGAAAATTCACTAAGTGTTGGACTAGGCATTGCTATGCATTGGCCATAAGATCTTGGAAAGATTACTTGGGTAAAGGGGGAATTTGAAGTGGGAGTGATGCATGCCTTGGAGGTTAGACCAGCATATTAGGCTCAATGGATGCGTTGGAAGGATTGTGATGGATGCATTGGTAGTGGTATGCGGCTGAAGGAAGAAAGTTGAAATGATGCGTTGGAAGGTTGGATGGCACGAGGGTCGGCTGTGCAGAAGGCATACAGACACAAGGGTAGGCAAGGACGCGGGCAAGGCATGCACTGGAGGGTGGCATGCGTCGATGCCAGCACCCATGCGTCAAGCGGCCGAGCGAGCCCTACGAGCGATGCTAAGCGCCCATGCCAAGTCAATGCCAATGCCCATCCATCAAGCGATCGAGCGAGCCCTACAAGCGATGCTAATCGCCCATGCCGAGCGAGCCCATACGTCGATGCCAATGCCCATACGTCAAGTGGCCGAGCGAGCCTTGCGAGCGATGCTAAGCTGTCGTGCCCAGCCATGCGTCGATGCCAAGCTGCCATGCCAAGCAATGCATCAATGCCAAGCTTTTGGCCAAGCGCCCATGCTAAGCGACTCATGCGAGCGATGCGTTGATGACGAGCGAGCTATGCGATTGATGTTAAGCAACCGTCCTATACGTAGAGGTCGTGAGACCTTGTTATGCGTTGGGGGCTGACGATGGCTTGCACGATGGATGCATTGGACAAAGGCCATGCGATGGGCTAGGTTGGACGTGCGATGGTTAAGGCTTCCGATGACTGAGTGAGTTGGGCTACGATGGTGCTGTGTTGAAAATCAAGGGAAACCAAGGGTTATTATGCGTTGATACCCAAGCTAGTGGTATACATTGAGAAGGGGTGTTGGACATCACCCTAGTGAACACATATAAGTGGAATGGATGCATAAGAAGGATGAGCTCATATGGAGGACGTCATCCAAACATGTGGCTTGTTGGGAAGAAATCTTAAGCCTTAAGAATTTGAAGTGGATGCATGAGGAGACATGCAAAATTTGGTCCCATGCATTGGCTAGATAGGAGAAGGACACCCAACATTCCATTGATCAAACATTGCGTTGATGATGTGAGGTGAAGAGACCTCAAGCAGGAGGTGGAAAGGGCTGGAGGTCGGCAATCACTATGGGAAACACTTGGATGAGGAGGTGTCGAACTTGGAGAGTCTTTGGACACCTATAAATAGGGCTTAGAACTTCAGATGAGGAATCAATTCTCTTCAAAGGACATAAAGAAGAATGTATTGGGAGGAGGCTATGCATTGATGGTAAGACCATGCGTTGGTCAAGAGATTCCAATAGGGGAGATGCTGTTGGATAGAAAGGTCAAAAAGTAACATCAACTTGAGAAGAGGAGTTCTCCCAGAATACTTGTGCGTTTGATGTGATTCCAAAGCCATCTAAAAGCTAAAAGAGTATAGTTTTCATGGTGGGGCTTCCAGAGAAGAAGCTTCAAGGAATCGGGCTGTAGAAGGAGGACAAGATCGAGGAGTTGAGCTGTCGGGTAAGCTGGGCCAGTCTTGAGTTTTTGATGTTTTCGGCCAAACCACGAGAATTTATGAGCTAAGATTTTGAGTTAAGCTTCGTGAAGACATTTTATAGAATATTTGTAGAAGGAAGTAACTCGAGAGAAAACTTAGAACTATGAGTAGTTTGAGCTTTAAGTTGAATCTGGAATTTAGGGTTCAAAAGAGGAGCCCGAGAAGACCAAGGAACTTCTAGAGAGAAAAGTTCCTAAACGACCAAGTTGAGTGGTACTTTCCTTTAAGTCTTAAAGCATATATTTTAGATTAAATTGTATATGCTTAGGTTATGAATGAGTATCTAGCATGAAAATGAGATTATGTTATCAGGATGGTCAGGGGGTCAATAGACCTAGTGCCTGAGCTCGTAAGCAAAACCTCACGGGATGGTCAGGGGACACGAGAGGTCTAGTTCCTGAGCCTGTGGGAGGATCCTCGTATGGGATTGTTAAAGAGCCGACGAGCCTAGCTTCTGAGCCCTTGAGCGGGGAGCTATGTGCACATAGGAGATAGAGGGAACATACAGAGTAAGCGTTGTAGCTCGTAACAATTATTTATCTACCGTGTGTGTAGATAGACAGTAAGCTCATTCTAGTTAGTTATCAGTTTAGCTATCTACCGTGCGCGTAGATAGAAGTTGAGACCAGACTCGTTCAAAGTTGAGGTTTGAATGTAACCTCGTATTCATGATATGCTTGTTATTTATGAGTTGAAATAAACACTAGAAGTTGCTTACCACTCATTGAGCTTTGTGAAGCTAATTCTGTTATTTCAGGTTTTTCTTCCCAGGTAGCGAAAGGTGAGGAGTTCCAGGGTGCTGCTAAGGTCAAGGTCTGCCACATGCCACAGTTACACTTCCAGGGTTTTACAGTTGTTGTTGTTACTTTGTTGTTAAGTCTTGGAGTTGTATAAACATTACATTGTTGTAGTAAAATGGGCCTACTTAATCAGTTGTTGTTCGCCTCCTTGACTTAATCAATGGTTTTTGAATTTGTTCATTGGTATCAGAGTTATTTCCGCAAGAGTTATCAGGCAGTAAGTGTCAACAAAAGGGTTGATAACTTCTGCAGTCACGCCCTTTCCTAGGCTCGGAGGGTAATCTGGGGTGGGGTGTGACAACTAATATTTTTAATGTTATTGTATTTACTATTACTAGTACAATGATAAATAACTTTTTTATTATTTTTCTCTCCTCCTCGTCCTCTTTTTATTATTATTATTGTTATTGTTGTTGTTGTTATTATTATTAAGATTATTGTGATTATTATTGTTGTTGTTGTTATAATTATTATTATTATTATTATTACTACCACTACTAATACTACTACTACGACTACTATTATTATCACTCTACTACCACTATTATTATTATTGCTATTATTATCATTATTATCATTAATATTATTATTGTTGTTATTATTATTTCTATTATCATTAACATTCTACTACAACTACTATCCTTATTATATTGATTATTATTATTATTTTTGTTGTTGTTATTTTAATACTGTTATTATTATTACTATTAATTTACTATTACTATTATTATTATACTAATACTATTATTATAATCATCAACATCATCATCATTATCGTTATAGTCATTATCATTATTAAATAAATAAGCACAGCTATATTAGTATTCTCAAGATTTAATAATTATAATTTTATAAATAACTAAGCAAGATATGTTCATCAAATTCCTTAATAAAAAAGTCTTAAAACTAGTTTTAATCATAAGTATTCTTTATGAAATTTATAGGACCAAACCATAAGGAATAATTAGGATTGCAGTCGAGGTAAGTAGTTTATCTCACCCTCTCTTTAAGTGTTTTATGTTAGTGTACCTTTTTTATGTTGCATTATTATGTTATTATTGCTATGTTGCATTACATGTTTAAAACACGATTATCTACAAGGCACCCCATGCATAATGTTTGTTCATCATTATGTTAAGATCAAGTTTTAATTAGGTAGAGGTTATACTTCCAGGGCCAGCGGGATATGTATGGTTGCACCCCTCTAGACCCAATCTTATGTTATGTTTATGTTAGGGACCAGTATAGTATGTATGGTTGTACCCCTCTAGTCCAATCTTATGTCTACGTCAATGGTTAGTGTTGGATGCGACTTTTGCCCTCCTATCTGCATGACCCGCTAATCATCAGATGAGTTAGTTTCCACTTAAGTCCACATCTTCCTACCAGGGCGAGGGAACTCACGTTGGAAGTGTAACCGATTACCTCATTTTATGATAAGTTTATGTTTTGGGTCCCAATCATATGTTTTCATGACATGTTGCATGCATTTGGTCACTACCTTAAGTGAGAACTACTTACTCGGTATATTATATACTCATCCTATTTTACAGACTTTGTTGGTAAGGACACAACGTAGGTGGCATGACTGGACGCTGCTTAAGGGGCCAACCATCAAACTCACTATTTTTGTCATATATGCATTTTGTTCCACTATACTAATGTTTTATGGATCTTGTTGTTTTATAAAATAAACTTTTTGTATAGCTTTGCAACTTAATTAATAAAATTTAGATATGTTCTTTTGAAATCTTTACCAAAAATCATCTCATGATAAAGAAGTCTAAGTATGCATGCCGTAGCGATCAGACCTTGTTATATAAGGGTCAGGTCGTTCAATATAACCAGTCAACAGTAAGATGACCTTTCACAAATTGCACCTAAGTACAATTTGGCCAAAATTACCGTTTTACCCCTGTAGTTACATCTAACTCTTTAAGTACCACTGATCCCTCTAATGAACAAAAGTCATAGTCCACCTATGACCAAATCTCTATCGGGACAAGAGAGGGTGTGGCGCCACATTGTTGAAACCTTGAAATCAACCCTTGAGGAAGCAATTTATCTACTTACCCAAACGTTAGGAAATGAGTGAATTCCATCTTATGTAGTTGTGTTCCTAGCTCCTCAATCAGACGAATCCCCACAATGGTATGCTTATTGAGTCAACAATTTGGCCACTTCACCCATACAAATTAAAGGACCATTGTAAGTCTCTATTATGAACGGTGTTATATAATGAGACTAGTCATTTCGTGGTCCGATCTTAAACAAACTCCTTTGTATAGAACACCCCCACTCACATGTCTTTACATGAATGATCAAGATCAGATCATTTGTAGCACTTTACAACATTTGTAACATCTACAAAGCGGTTTGTATTCGTAGTGTCAACAAGATAAGGTACCCAACCTTATCCATCTACTACAGACCATTTAGGTTATCACTTAAATATGATCCACATGTATGTCTCTACATACATGTTTAAGCTACAGAAGATAACATTGGATGTTAGTTTGTTGGTTTTGTGGGTTAATGCTACTAAATGTCAAATAAAACATCTCATATTTTATTAAATAAATAAATGATTTGTACATTACAATTACAAACTATAGGACCAATGAGATTTAGGGTATCAATCCTAGCAATTTCCCACTTGTCCTAAAGTCAGTGGGGTGTATAATATAAAAGTCATACTAATATGCAAGTAGATGTGATTTATCCTATAGACCCATACTCAGTAGGTGACCCTTAAATACCTTAGTCGTAAGGGTCTTTGTAAATGGATCAACAACATTGTGCTTCGAAGCTATTTGCATGAAAATCACATCCCCACGATGCACAATCTCTCGGATGAGATGATACTTCCACTCTATATGCTTCCTGTGCTTGTGACTCCTAGGCTCTCGAGAATTAGCCACAACACCACTATTATCACAATAAAAGGTGATGGGCTTAGACATGTCTGGAACTACTTCTAGATTTGTCTAGAATTTCTTGAGCCACACAACTTTCTTAGTAGCTTCACAAGTTACTACATACTCAACCTCCATAGTGGAATCAGCAATGCACCCCTACGTGGTGCTTCCTAGACTACTGCCTCTTCATTAAGAGTGAACACTGATCCTGATGTGGATTTCCTATAATCTTTATCAATCTGGAAATCAGAATTCGTGTATCCTGTAAGAATCAGATCCTTAGAATCACACACGAGCATATAGTTCTTCATTCTCCATAGATACTTGAGGATGTTCTTAACAACGGTCCAGTGATCAAATCCTGGATTAGACTGATATCTATTGACTATCCCTACTGCATAGCAGATGTTAGATCTAGCACATAACATTGCATACATCAGGCTACCAATAGCCGATGCATAAGGGATCCATCTCATTTCCTCAACTTCTGGAGGTGTGATGATAAAAATTTGGAAGCATATATGATGCATGTCTTAGGCTATGCATTTTTTCTCATGCGTCGGTGTTCATACGTTAGAATGGAAAGTATGCGTTAATCTCGTATGCAATGACCATGCGTTCCTTTCACAAGTTTTCTTGCTTCATCGCCAAGTATAACGAGATCGCAAGTTTCTCGAGTGATCCGAGGTCGAACTCAGGGACTTGTAGCTAAATGTCATGAAGTAGTGTGTGTGTGGCGAAGAATAAAAGAGTGTTGAGGGTTATGGGCTATGCACTACTCCTACTCCTAACTAACAGATTAAGCAGTGGAAGTATGCATATGAGAGATGGAGACACGAAAACTATTAACGCGTAGTAAAATGCATGGAAAAATAGATAAAATGGCGAGAATAACTTCACCGCAACACTAAGATTGACCGCAAGGGTAACCCCAACCAACACAAGCTATGCGATCATGCTATACACACTTGACGAAGACGCATGCGATGTATATGCAATAGTTTCAAGAGGCCTTATTTCTAAGTCTCTATTCCCACTCACATGTTCTCACACATAAGCAAGATGACCGTATACCACCATATTCAACTTAAAGGGTGCATACGCTATGTAGTAGCAAATGAAGGTTATTCCTAAGTCCCCATTCTTGCTTATGCGATCCAATCTGCTCTCCTGAGTCTAGATTTGGTTTTTAGACTACTCTCCTAAGTATGCCTAAATGATGAATGAAGCGCTCATAAGACAAGGAAATCTCATAAAATATGGTTGACGTAAGATTATTCCTATCTCTAGTGAACACTTGCTTATGTTGCCTAATGCGATCAACTACTTACCCTCCCGGGCAGTTGGTCGCTGCTGAATCTACTTATAGATAAGCATTACATCTGCTTATAGACAAGCATTGCTACAGCTTCACACTAAGCAAATAGGATTTTCTCACAACACTCGCGCAACACACACCTATCGGTGGTTTTCTACATGCTTCATATGTTTATGTCGCATGATTAAGTATTCGATACTCTAGCAGTCTTACTTAGTGATGCAATGAAAGTAAAGGATGCTAAGTAAATGAAGATGGACATAGAATTGAAGGAAAATATAGAAATGCATTGATCACAAAATGTATTAATCTCTTAAGCCACAATGTAATACAATACAAAGATAGAAGAGAAATGGAAGGCCAGATGGAAGCAATATCTTGCTTCCATCAGATGTGTGTCAAGGCTGCTGGTGGTGCCATGGATGAGTAGTGGAGTAGTCTATCTCGAGATCTAGCTCCGGCAGAGGCTCCGGTCGTCACACAGAATGGTTGAGGGATGAAGAACGCTCAAGACTATCTTCTCACGCTTTGGTCTGGATCACAAGTATCTGCCCTAAGGCAAAAACCTGGACAATTTGAAATTGTGCTCTAAGACTTCTATTTATAGAGCTTGATTGCCAACAACATTTATGGACCTGCTCTGAATCTGACACTCGTGGTGCGATGGTTCTTTTCTGAATCTCTACCACTTGCGGCGTGGTAGGTGAAATTTCAACATCATCTTTTTTATGATCCCATGTATGTGTTCATGCTTGCATTCCTTGCGATCACCCTTCTATTATGGTTATTAATCTATAGCCACAATCTTCTTGCAATGACCGCATTCGCTCGATAGCCGCAACACCCATACGACTGATGTATGCGATCACCGCATGCGATCGTCTTTGCGATAGCCTGGCTTCCATGCATGCGATCGATTCTTGCGTTTGCTACAAAAATAAACAATTGAACGCATAATAACGCATAAAAGTGGGTTAGTCGAGATTCTTAATGCCGATCGACGAAAGCTCGTTTTCTCATGAATTCTTAGTATAATCGCCGCATATTCTACTTAATAGCCCTCATAATTCTAAATAAAAGGCTATAATGACATACATTTCTGCCCGTCATCAAGGTGTCTTAGGACACTGTTTCATATACAATATAACTCCATGCCGGAAAGGGAGTGAACCTCTCTTGGAGTTCTGCATCGAAAACTTGACAAGCATCTTGTCAATGTACAATGCCTAAGACAGGGCTAGCATTTTATTCTTTTGATCTCTAAAGATCTGAATGCCCAGAACAAATTGTGCCTCTCCCAAATCTTTCATTTGGAATTGGGTTGCTAGCCAACTTTTAATTTCAGTCAGCAGACTTACATCAATGCCAATAAGTAGGATATCGTCTACATATAGTACTAGAAAAGTTATTAAACTGTTGATAATTTTCTTGTGAACACAAGACTCACACACATTATGATCAAAGCCATAAGATTTGATCGCAATATCAATTCTTATATTCCAAGATCGAGAAGCTTGCTTCAATCTATAAATGGATCGATTAAGCTTGCAAACCTTTTGCTCTTGACCTAGGGTTATAAATCACTCAGGCTACTCCATATAAATAGTCTCCTCAAGATTGCCATTCAGAAAAGCAGTATTGACGTCTATTTTCCAAATCTCATAATCATAATATAAGGGAATGGACAGGAGGATCCGGAAAGACTTCAGCATCGTTACAGGTGAGAAAGTCTCCATTTTCTCTTATAGATCCATTTGCAAGCTATAAGTTTTCCCCATCAGGTTGATTTACAAGATCCAAAACTTAATTGAAGTACATAGACTCCATTTTGAGATCCATAACTTTGATATACTCATCTTTGTCAACATCCTCTATTACGCTTTTGTAAGACAATGGATCCTCAACATCTCCGTCAGCTACGATAGCTAGGGTTTCTGTTAAACCCATATAACGAAGAGGGCGGGTTCGCAACCATCCCACTACGTCGAGGCTCCCTAAACACTTGAGATGAATTTAACTTACTAGATGATCCAACTTCAATAACTCTTATTGAGGTGTTCGGGTTCTTCAATAACTCTTGTTAAAGGTTTAGTAGTTTCGTTGGAAAGTTCACTCAACACAATCTTACTGCGGGGTTTATGCTCCTTTATGTGGTCCTCTTCTAAAAAGGTATTGTTTGTCGACATGAACACCTTATTATCCTTAAGATCGTAGAAGTAACCACCTATTATTCCTTTAGGGTAACCTACAAATAGACACAATTTTAATCAAGGTTCCAATTTGTTAGGATTTGCCTTAAGCACATGTGCTGGGAAACCCTATTTCCGGAAATTACGTAAACTACCTTATGACCATTCCATAATTCCAAAGGTGTTCCAGTAACACTTTTAGACGGAAGCAGTTCAAAATGTGAGTTGCAGTTTGTATTGCATAACCCCAAAACGAGTCAGGTAGGGAAGTATAACTCATCATAGACTGAACAATGTCCAACAAGGTTTGATTTTGCTTTTCTGATACACCATTTTGCTGAGGTGTATCAAGTGCCGAGAGTTGGGATACAATTCCATGTTCTATCAAATAGTCTTGGAATTTTAGATCCAAATACTCTCCACCTCGATCAGATCGAAATATTTTAATGGTTTTATTTAATGCATTTTCAACTTCTACCTTGTACTCCTTGAACTTTTCAAGGACTTCAGACTTATGTTGCATTAAATAAAAGTACCTATATCTTGAATAATCATCAGTAAAAATGATGAAATATTCAAACCCTCCTATTGCCTTAACATTCATCAGACCAAAGAGGTCCGAATGTACAAGTTTTAAGGGTTCTTTGGCCTTGTGACCTTTTTCAGTAAAAAATATTTTTTAGTCATTTTACCTTCAAGGCATGACTCACATACAGATAAAGAATTTTCTTCTAACTCACTTAGAAGCCCATTCTTGACCAGTCTCTCAATCCTATTGAGATTTATGTGTCCTAATATTATGTGCCAAAGACAGGCATCTTCCTTAGGAGAAATTTTAAGTCTTTTATTCTGCGTTACCACAATTTTAAATATTTCAATTTTCAGGACTGTTTTATATTCGAACGGTCTAAGCATATAAAGATTATCTTCCACCATAGTAAAACAAGTTCTATACCATTCTTAGAAATAAATTTTTTATTCATAGAACAATGTACAAAATATTTTTGTTCAATCAAATACTTTACAGAAATTAAGTTCCTCTTTAAATCAGGAACAACAAATACATTTTCTAATAAAATATATCTATTATGTAAAACAAGTCGAAGTCCACCCACTGCCACAACTAAGATGACGTGCCTAGTTCTGACATGCATTGTCATCTACTCAGCCTCCAATTGCCGCCAGGAACTAATTTTTTGAAATGAAGAACAAACATGGTTAGTGGTGCCTGAATCTATTATCCAGGCTGAATCATCATTCTCCACTAAACAAGTTTTCAAAACAAGTAAATCACATTTATCTTGCTTGGCCTTCTTTTTTTCTACCAAGTATTTAGGACAACTCTTTTTCTAGTGTTCCTCATGGTTGCAATGGAAATAGATTCCCTTTGCAGCCTTGGCCTTCTTACCCTTCTGGACAACAGTTGGTGGGTTAGCTTTCCCTTTTCCACCTTTCTTCTTCTTCTATTTTTTGGTGTCGGAAGAAGAAGGCACAGACTTAGTTCTAGAGGTCGAACCTCTTTAGAACTTCTTAGAGGATGAAGCAACATTTGCCTCACCCTTTTGTTCCTTGGATTTCATCAAGGATTGGAATGTCTAGGTGGTTAGGTTGTAGTCAATCGTATTCATAACAGCATTGCTATGAAGCTGCAGGAAACTTTCAGGTAAAGATTTGAATATGAAGCTAACCTAACTGACTTCATCAATGATGGACCTATTAATCTCCGCCACGTTGAAGTAGACCATCATTCTAAGAATATATTCTCTAATAGATGCCCCTTCTTGCATATGGGCATTAAAGATGTTTTCAGAGCATCATGTCTGAGTTGTGCGGATGGTTGTCTGAACATCCCCCGTAGGGACTCTATGATCTCACAGACAGTGGACATAGGCTCATGCTTTTTAACCAAAACTTTAGAAAGTCTTGCCAAGGTATATGTTCGAACCTTCTCATTTGCCCGTATCCAACACTCATATGCCTTTCGAACGTTTCGAGGAACATTTTGAGCAGGAACAAGAGGACAATCCTCCAGTAGGTCAAATCCCAGGTCATCGATGATCAATATGGTGTTGATTGTGTTTTTCCATGTAATGTAATTTTTGTCGGTAAATATGTCAGGGAAAAGTAAGTTTAGTATTGCGGAAATCATAATGAATTTTTTGAAAGATACAATTTATTTAAATTAGTATTCAAGCATTACCCATTTGAAAAATCAATCAAATTTAGCAAAATAATATAATGCACCCTATGTGACATCTATTTTGCAATGATGTTTCAATGAGGCAGGCTAAAAGCCACCATAGGGTGATCAGGTACCCCGTAACTGAAATGAGACTATCTCAACCAATATACAGAACAACTATTTATTACTGTTCATATCAGTCACCATTGTTCTGTCCAGAAACTATTAACTGGCTTAACATTTTCTTGTAAGTGTAACCTCTCATTTTAGATTCTAGAGTTCTGCCCCAATGAGCCAACCGTAGGAAGAACCGACTGGGGCAAAAACTAAAGCAATCCTATCCATTTATGGAGTTTGAGTAAAAAGTCATGCAAATGTAATCCATAGGAAGACACAAGCAAAGGTGTCCGAGGCCGAGCATGAAAATTTACTACAAACTAATGAAAGAGACCATAGGATGTATTGACAAACGTCCTGCTCCCACTTATTATAAATATTCTCTCCATTCACCTTGGTATTGACCTATACAAACACCACTTGTAGCGGGACACAAGTAAAGGTACCTCGAGGTCGAGTATAGATCTCACGATGTGAACTTTGAGGGAGAAACGTGAAAAAAAAATAAAGTATCATATACCCCATTTTCCTCCCACTGATTGTTTTACCTAGGGTTAATTTAACTTAAAAGAATATGGCTAATTATTTTACTAAGTGATTGTTTAAATTTTCCCAAAAGTAACACTTACTTTAGATAGTTAAACAACTTTGATTAATGTTTATTAAACACTTTAATAAACATTAATCAATAATTGCATGCTTGTAGCAAATCTATCTAATTCACCTTTTCAGGTCAGTTCCCAGGTAGGGGAATTCTGTTTCTGTCAACTTAAATACCTCAGCCTAGACAAAACTAGCCTTAAACGAAAGGTCCCTTATAGATACATTTGTTACAAATTTAGTCTTTTAATTAAAACCAATTTAATCCTATTAAACTAATTAAAAGATTAAACTTATTTATAATCTCATTAGAAATGTGATCTTAGGTCTATGTGAATCATGCTTTAAAATTATTTTAAAAATTGATTTTAACCTAAGGTTTGCATGCTATTTTGAATTATCGATTTTAAATTTAAATTTTATTTAATTATAAATTTTACCAAAGAAATGAAATAAATTAAAACCAATTATTGTATGTTAAAGCATACTTAGGTAAATTACAACTTATAAAATAACCTAAAGTAGTGACATGCTTCGTGCAATTCCATTTCATTACTTAACATACATAACACTTACATACTAAAGTAATAAAATAATTAATAACATCCATCCATCCATACATTCAAACTATATATTATAACACTTATAATATAAATGATGCATGATTGGCTATGTTATTAATGCATGCAATCATATATTATAACATTTACATTATATGATGCACGAGCATGCTATAAAATTAAATCATGCAACTATATATTATAACATTTATAATATAAATGATGCATGAATAATGCATAACCTATGGAGGGATTTTACTATATGACATACATTATGACATATAATTATATAAATTAAACCATACATCATATGCATAATTTAAACAATTATTGGATCGGGATTGGACTTCCAAAAAATTAACTAAATTTATATAACACTTATATTAACTTAATTAATTAAAAACAACTAACCATTACAAAAGAAGAATAGCCAACTAGTTCAAAAAAGGTGAACTAGGCCTTGAACTGCATGAATCGGATAGACCATCACCCAAACCGACCACGAACCGCTCGAACCAAGTGAACCGAACGTGAACCAACCACAACTCGAACCGAACCGCGCGCGAACTGATTGATTATTTCCATTTCGAAGCATTGCAATGCTGTGATCTAGCATGCAATGCTACCGAAAGAACACTCTATTCCACCCTTCGCAGTGTTGCAACGCTACTGTATAGTAGCCACTATACAATTGCGAATTCATTCAATTTTCCTTCGATTTTGACCTCGTTTTCTCTAGAAAAACATCGAAACAATCACAAACGACTCAAGACATTGAAATTACAGACTCTATGGCTTTAATAATGATAAAACACTGGGCCCTTACAAATCAAAATTTGTAAAAATAAAGCAATAAAACTAAAATCCAATCCTGAAACATAAAAAATTTTGCAAAACATTCAATATTCATTTATCATATGAAAAAAAAATACATTATACAACCCACCAATTCTATAAAATAAATTCTGGAACAATAAAATTTGGGACCAAAACCACTGCTCTTATACCAAATGAAAGAACGATGAAGTTTTGTTGCAGAAGTAGGGATCAGTCCCAAATATTTATTTTCACAGAAAAGAAATTTTACAAAATTCAATGCAAATTATAGAAATTTTACAACATGCTAGAGAGGGGAAAAATAAATTAGGGTTTCAAGAAAAACTTTTCGTTGAAGAATTCACAGCCTTCATGAAATTCCTTTCTCCAAAATGATCACGACCAAGTCGTACAATCACGAATGCCCAAAGGTGACACCACCAATTGGAGCCTCGTACAAGAGGTGTGAGCTTTGAGATTTTGGAGTAGGGAGAGATTGAGAGGAAAAGAGACTAACTGGGAGAAAAATTTTAGAGAGATCAACAAAAAAAAAAAAAAAAAACGGAGAAAGCCTCTGTCACAAATCTTTTGTGAAGAGATTATCACCCTAACTACCCACTTACTACGTGAGATTAAGAAGAGAATTAAGGGAAGAGGAGTTATTTCCCTCCCTCTAATTTTAAAATTATAAATTAAAATTAACTATTAACTATATAATAATTTTATATCTTAAATAAAATTTAATTTGTATTATATATATAAACTAAAATTATTATATGATGTATTATATATATATATATAACTTTATGTTATATCATATATAACACATAACCTATAATTTAATATTGTATCAAATACAATATAACCTATAGTTTTATTTCTCTCACTGATGAATGGTATTTAATATAAATCTCATTTATACTAAATTTTGATGATATGAATCCAATTCACACAATTAATATTTGAATCATATTCAAATATTTATTTCCTCTCAAATGAACTTTATATAATATATCAATTACATTATATTAATTGTATCATATATAATTAAGTTAAATTAATTATATTACATATAATTAATTCCCTTAATTAATTTGAACAATCCAAAATTGATTCTCATAAATCCCTGTTGAGCTATAGATGAGACCTTATAGACCTGTAGATTGAAGTTCCAATGGTACTTGAATAATTAATTAAACTCCGTTTAATTAATTATTCAACATCCATTAACTGCCGATCACTCCACTAAAGACTAACAACTACATATTCGCACTACAGATATATTTTTGTATCCATTGGATATATCCAGTCAACAGTGCGATGACCCTTCACAAATTACGTATAAGTACAATTGAGCAAAAATTATCATTTTGCCTATGTAGTTGCATCTAACTCCTTAAGTATCACTGATCCCTCTAATGAACAATAAGACATAGTCCAACTATGACCAACCCCCTCTGAAGCCAAGAGAGGGTGTGGCGCCACATTGTTCAAGCCTCGGAATCAGCTCTTAAGTGAGCAATTTATCTACTTACCAAGACATTAGAGAATAAGTAAATTTCGTCTTGTGTAGCTGTGTTTCCAGTTCCTCAATCAGATGAATCCTCGAAATGGTAGGCTTGTTGAATCAGTGATCTGACCACTCTCACCCATACAAATCAAAGGATCGCCTTCATAGGTAAGGGTTCACAAGTCACTCAGGATTTAGATCATGCCACCTATGGTCATCCTGGTGAAATGTAAGTCTCTATTATGAACGGTGTTATATAATGAGATTAGTCATTTCGTGGTTCGGTCTTATATAAACTTCTTTATATAGAACACCCCCATTTACATGTCTCTACATGAATGATCAAGATTAGATCATTTGTAGCACTTTACAACAATTGTAACATCTACAAAGCGGGTCGTATTTGTAGTGTCACCAGGATAAGATACCCAGTTATATTTAATCAAGATAAGGTACCCAGTTGTATAGATCAATATCAAGGTGAATGGATAAAATGTTGATAGTAAATGGGAGAGAGATATGTATCAACACATCTCATGGTCTCCTTCATTAGTTTCTAGTAAGGTTTCATTCTCGACCTCGTGGCATCATTTGCTTGTGTCCCCATAAGAAAGGTATTTGCATGAAATTTTTTACTCAAACTCCAGTAATGGATAGCATTGCTTTAGTTTTTTCCCTAATCGAGTTTTTCCTACTATTGGCTCATTGGGGCAGAACTGTAGAGTCTAAAATGAAGGGTTACACTTACAATAAATTGTTAAGCAAGTTAATAATTTCTTGACCAAACAATGGTGACTAATCATTATAGGAATAAGAGTTCTTCTAGTGTAATCATTAGTTGAGAATATCTCAATTCACTGAAGTGGCGACTGTCCACCCTATGATGGCTTTTATCCTAACTCATTGAAGCATCATTTAAAAATTAGATGTCACATAGGGCACATTAAAATTTTGCTAATTTTGATTAGTTTTTAATAGGTAACATGTCACACCCCGCCCCAGACCACCCTCCGAGCCTGGGAGAGGGCGTGATTGACAGCAGTTATCAACCCTTTGGTTGACACTTACTGCCCTGTCTCTTATACACATCTAGATGTGTATAAGAGACAGGGATATAAGAAAACATTTTGAAGAGTGTGAGCTACTAAGCCCAGTGAGTGGTATATTTTTATAAATGAAACCTTGGCTTATCAAAAATAAACTTTTGGGGAAAACAACATGCAATCAACAACACATTAATACCATTTCAAAGTCATTTCCTCAGCCAAGCTGCTGAATTATTTCCTGTTAACGGTCAACTACTGTCAACCCAACAACACAACAACAATTTTTATGGAAACTTTCCCTATACCCCATTTTTCCACCAATGTGCACATCGACCATTTCTTTCCCACTAGTTATGCTTAGGTAACTTGACCATATTTTCCCGCTGGTCGTCACCGACTATCGTTTCCCGTCGACCGAAGCCGACCATATTTTCCCGCAAAGTACCATTTTCAAGCATACTAACCATATCCCGGGTATAATTCTAGTTTTCATCACAATATAACATGCAATATCACGGCAATCACAACAGAAATCATGCATCTCTACTCATGCACATTTGACATTACCCTTTTATGTACAAGGCTCATATATACATATACATACATAAATCAAAACAACACATAGTAACCACTCACGGTCAGCAAATCCTCCTAATGCAATTTACTTGTAAATATCTCCCCTACTCAAACAGAATATGAATTTGTGCAGCACCTCCTTCGAATTCCTTGCCTCCACCACTAACGACAGCTTTCCCACTAAATGCTCACTCTCTACGTAGGATTTTTACTACTTAAATTTTTTGGAATGAGTTTAACCTTCATGCCGAGGCCTCCTATTTATAGCCGTTCCCAGCCTCTTTCCTCACGACAACTCACCATACAAATGGCTCTTCCTTAGGCTGCGCACGTTAACTCTGGCTAGCCGAGCTTTGAGTTGTCTAATTCTGGGTTTGCCAACCAAAATTATCTTAATTTGCATGTAATCTCAACTGTACACCACCTACTTAAGTTGATAAAAATCTTCCTGCATGCAATCTCCTTTTGCCATTTTATCTGCTTAATTTCTGATTTATTTATCCAAATTACTAATGAACGCATCCAATTCTCTTCAAATGCATCCATCTATCCCAATCTCGCTGGTTTCGCTCTCGTGGCTCTCGCTCTCTCCAACTTTCTCGCTGGTTTTGCTCTCGTGGCTCTCGCTCTCTCCCACTTTCTCGCTTAAACTCTAGCTCTCTCCCATTCTCTCGCTCTTCTCCAATCTCGCTCTCGCTGATCTCGCTCTCAGCGATCTCGCTAATCTCACTCTTAGCTACTGCGAGCGTCGTTTACCTCCGTGCAATTACTACACGATCGCCCACCTCATCATGTCGCGCTGCTCATCTACTAGACAATTGTCTACCCAGTACCTTGCACACAACATTTCACTTTCTCTGCTCTTGCTCACGCATACCCAATGCATGAGTAAATCTTGGCAATGCCTTTTGCCAACACTTCGGCCAATCATGCGTTCATCCCTACGAACACAGGTCACCTTTCTTCTCATCTTATGCGTTAATGTCTCTTAATGCATGGTTCATTTTTTACTTTACACTTAGGCAAATTTCACTACAATTTCCCCAATTAAAGCTCAACTTAAATTATTCAAGGAAAATCTACTAAACACTTAGAAATTTTCTTCCCTTTAACATAGGATTTAACTTTCACTTAGTTAATTCCTTTTAACACCTGCTTAAGTAGGAAAAATGGAAATATGGGTTTCACATAACATGTAATAACTAATATAAATAATTTGTACAGTTTCAGCAAACTTCAATATGACTAGTGCTACACTCAATCTATTAAGTGTTGATAAGTTAACTAATGATAACTACACGAGTTGGAAAGATACAATCAATATTGTGCTAATCATCGACGACCTAAGAGTTGTCCTGCTTAAGGAGTGTCCTCAGACCCCAGCTCAAAATGTTCGGGATGCATACGAGAGATGGATAAAGGAAAATGAAAAGGCCCGAGCGCACAATCTTGCCAGCTTGTCTGATGTTTTGGCAAAGAAGCATGAATCCATGGTTACTACACATATGATTATGGATTCATTGTGACAGATGTTTGGACTGTTGGGGTTGATGCCCTAATCTCACAGGACTTGTAGTTTATAATTGTAATGTACAATCAATTGTATTTATTTAATAAAATATGAGATATTGTATTTGACATTTAGTAGAATTAACCCACAAACTAATAAACTAACATCCAAAGTTATCTTCTGTAACTTAAACATATATGTAAAGATTGTTGGGGTTGATGCCCTAAATCTTCTAGGGTTCTATAGTTTGTAGTTGTATTGTAAACATTTTATTTATTTAATAAAATATAAGATATTTTATTTGACACTAATAGCATTAAATCCACAAACCAATAAACTAACATTCAAGGTTATACTGTAGTTTAAACATGTATGTAGAGACATACAGGTGGATCATATTTAAGCGATAACCTAAATGATTTGTAGTAGATGGATAAGGTTGGGAACCTTATCTTGGTGACACTACGAATACGACCCGCTTTATAGATATTACAATTGTTGTCAAGTGCTACAAATGATTTGATCCTGATCATTCATGTGGAGACATGTGAGCAGGGGTATTCTATACAAAGGAGTCTGTATAAGACCGGACCACGAAATGAATAGTCTCATTATATAACACCATTAATAATAGAGACTTAAATTTCATCAGGATGACCATAGGTGACATGACCTAAATCCTGATTAAGTTGTCAACTCTTGTCTATGAAGGCGGTCCTTTGATTTGTATGGGTAAGAGTGACCAGATCACCGACTCAATAAGCCTACCATTTTGGGGATTCGTCTAATTGGGGACTTAGGAATACAGCTACACAAAACGGAATTCACTCATTCCCTAATGTCGGGGTAAGTAAATAAATTGCTCCCTTAAGAGATGATTCTAGGGCTTGAACAATGTGGCGCCACACCCTCTCCTTGCCCAAGAAGGGTTTGGTCATAGTTGGACTATGACATATTTTTCATTAGAAGAATCAATGGTACTTAAGGAGTTAGATGTAAATATAGAGGCAAAACGGTAATTTTGGCCTAGCTGTACTTACGGGCAATTTGTGAAGGATCATCACACTATTTACTGGTTATATCCATTGGACACAGAAATTTATCTGTAGTGCAAAGAGTGTAGTTATCGGTCTTTAGTGGAGTGCCCAACAGTTAATGGATATTGAATAATTTAATTAAAGGATTTTAATTAATTATTCCAGTACGGTTGGAGCTTTGATGTACAGGTCCGTGAGGTCCCATCTGTGGCTCAACAAGGATTTAATGAGAATCAATTTTGGATTAATTTTAATTGTTCAAATTAAATGAGGGAATTAATTATATGTGATATAATTAATTTAATTTAATTATATATGATATAAATACTATAATGTATTTGATACATTATAATATAGATTTTATTAAGATAGGAATTAAATATTTGAATATGATTCCGATACTAATTATATGAATGAGATTCATATAATTATGTTTAGTATAAATGTAATCTATATTAAATACCATGCGTTAATGAGAGAAATAAAAACAATAGGTTATATTGTATTTGATACGATATAAACTATAGGTTATGTGTTATATATGATATAACATCTAGTTATATATAATATAATACGTTAGTTATTATATATATATCCCCCCCCCCCCCCCCCCCCCCAAATTCTCTGAAAAGGTGTGGAGAAGAAGGTAGTTTTTGACAAATCACTTGTCTTCTTCTTCTTCTTCCCAAGTGAGAAAAATACACTTCGTAAGTTTTATAGATTTTGATCCCTAAGTTTTTTTTTTCCTTTCTCAATTTTCATTCTCCCTCTCCCAAAACTCAAAGCCCAACCTCTTGAAAATTCTCTACCCAAAAGAGAATACAAAAGGCTCCAATTGGTGGTGTTCTCGTTGTTGGTTGTTGGTTCGTGTTCGATTGAGATCGATTTGGAAAGGAGATTTTTCGTGAAGATTTTGGTTCTTCAAAGGTATAGGATTTCTTACCCTAATCTTTTCTTTAATTAATTTCTAAAGCATATTGTAATTTTTGTTAAATTGCAAAATTTTTATTATGTAAAGTTTGCATTCTATGATAAACTTAAAATTGGGGTGATCCTCGCTTTCACTGTGGACCTTACAGTTCCTTTAATTGGTATTAGAGCGCAGGTTTTTTGTCCTAATTTGAATTTTTCAGAATTGATTTTACAGAGTTGGTGGGTTTTGTATTCTGTATTTTGTTCATATTGATGAATTTGTGTGGAACGTAAGTGGTTCGCAATTTCTGGATGTTTTGGGATTGTACTTTTTAGATTTACAACTTTATTTTATGATTTGGTTTGTAAGGGCCTTTTTTGGCATATTTTTCGATAGAGTCTGTAATTTATTTATCTTGGGTAGTTCGTGAGTTTTCCTGTATTTTTCTAGAGAACACGAGACCCAAATCGAAGCAAAATCAATGAAAATTGTGACTGTATAGTAGTTGATTATACAACAACGTTGCAATGTTATGCCCTAACATTGCAACGCTGCAAAGAGGCGAATGGAATGCTCTTTCCATAGCATTGCAATGCTAGGTCACAACGTTACAACACTCCGAGATGGAAATAATGAACCGGTCCGCATGCGGTTCAGTTCGTGGCTCAGTTGATTTGCATCTAGTTTACTTGGTTCAAGCAGTTTGTGGGCGGTTCGAATGCTAGGCGGTCTAGTTAGTGCGGTTGAAGACCCGGTTCACTTGTTTTGAACTGGTTTGACTATTATTTTGCAATAGCTTGTTTTTTCACTAATTAAATTAATATAAAGGTTATATTAATTTAATTAATAACTTAGGAGTCTAATCATTATTTTTTAAATTAAGCATTTGATGTATGGTTTAATTTAATTTATATATGTCATAATGTATGCCGTACAGTAAAATTTCACCATAGGTTATGCATTATTCATGCATCATTTATATTATAAATGTTATAATATATAGTTGCATGATTTAATTTTATAGCATGTTCATGCATCATATAATATATATTTGCATGCATTAATAACATAGTTTGGATGTATGGATGTATGTATGTTATTAATTATTTCATTACTTTAGTATATAAATGTTTTGTATGTTTAGTAATGAAATGAGAATTGCATGATGCATGACACTACTTTTAGATATTCTTATAATTATTATAATTTTACTAAGTATGTCATTGAATGCAATGTATGATTTTAATTTGTTTCATTTACTTTATAATTGTTATAATTAAATAAAATTGATTCAGAGTTGCATGCAAACTTAGGTTAAAATCATTTTTAAATAGTTTTAAAATATGATTCACATAAACCTAAGATCACAAATTTCTGATGAGATTAGAAATTAGTTTAATCTTTTAATCAGTTTAATAAGATTAAATTGATTTTAATTAAAAAAATTAAATTTGTAGCAAACATATCTATAAGAGACCTTTTGTCTAAGACTAGTTCTGTCTAGGCTGGGGTATTTAAGTTGACAAAAACAGAATACCCCTACCTGGAAACTGACTTAGAAAGGTGAATTAGATAGATTTGTTACAAGCATGAAATTATTGATTAAAGTTTACTAAAATATTTAGTTAAAATTAATCAAAGTTGTTTAACTATCTAAAGTAAGTGTTACTTTTGGGAAAATTTAAACAACCACTTAATAAAATGCCGTATTTTTCAAAGTTGAACAACCCTAGGTAAAACACTCACTTGGAAGAAAATGTGATACATGATACTTCATTTTTATTTTTCACATTTCTCCCTTAAAGTTCACACCGTGAAATCTATACTTTGCCCCGAGGCACCATTACTTGTGTCCCCGAATGGGTGTTGTTTGTATAGGTTAATATCAAGGTGAATGGAGAGTCTGTTTATAGTAAGTGGGAGTGGGACATGTATTAACACATCCTACGGTCTCTCTCATTAGTTTGTAGTAAATTTTCATGCTCGGCCTAGAGGCTTATTTGCTTGTGTCCCCTTACAGATAGAATTTGCATGACTCTTTACTCAAACTCCAAAAATAGATATGATTGCTTTAGTTTCTGCCGCAATCGGTCTTTTCCTATAGTTAACTCATTGGGGCAAAACTTTAGAATCTAAAATAAGGGGTTACACTTATAAGAAAATGTTAAGCAAGTTAACAGTTTCTAGATCGAAAAATGGTGATTAATATTTACAGTAACAAGGAGTTATTATGTATATTCGTTGAGATGGTCTCATTTCAGTGAAGGGATACCTGATCACCCTACAGTGGCTTTTACCCTGCCTTATCGAAACATCATTGAAAATATATGTCACATAGGGTAAGTTATTTTACTAAATTTGACTAGTTTTTTCAAATGAGTAATGCAAGAATACTAATATAAATAAATTATATGTTTCAACAAATTTTAAAAAATGACTTCCCCAACTTTAAATATGCTCGTTGTTGATAAGTTAACAGGCGATAATTACATCACCTGGAAAAATACAATTATCATAGTTCTAAGCATCGATGACCTGAGATTTGTCATGGTGGAGGAACGTCCTCCAGTACCAGCTCCAAATGTCGTCAAAATGTTCAGGAGGCATACAAGCATTGGGTACGGGCAAATGACAAGGCCTATACAAATATCTTGGCAAGTCTTTCTAAAGTCTTGGCCAAGAAGCGTGAGCCCATGCTCACTACCCCTGAGATCATGGAGTCCCTGTGGGGGTTGTTCGGATAACCGTCTGCACAACTCAGACATGATGCTCTTACTCCATCTTTAATGTCTATATGCAAGAAGGGCCATTTTTCCAAGAACATATTCTCAACTTGATGATCTACTTTAACGTGGTGGAGATGAACGATCTATCATTGATGATGTTAGTCAGGTTGGCTTCATCCTGGAAACTTTACCTGAAAGTTTCTTGTAGTTTCGTAGCAATGTTGTTATAAACAGGATTGATTACAACCTAACCACCTTGCTCAACATGCAACAGACTTTCTAGTCCTTGATGAAAGTCAAGGAATAGAAGGGAGAGGTAAATGTTGCCTCATCTTCTGAGAAGTTCTTCAAAGGTTGGACCTCGCGAACTAATTTTGTGCCTTCTTCCTCTGGCACCAAAAAGTGGAAGAAGAAGAAAGGTGGAAAGGGGAAAGCTAACCCACATGTTGCTGCCTAGAAAGGAAAAAAGGCCAAGGCTGCAAAGGGAATCTGTTTCTATTGAACCAGAAAGGACACTTGAAGAGAAATTGTCCCAAATACTTGGCAGAAAAAAAGAAGGACAAACAAGGTAAATGTGATTTACTTCTTTTAAAGACTTGTTTAATGGAGAATGACGATTCAACCTGAATAACAGATTTATGCACCACTAACCATGTTTGTTCTTCATTTCAGAGAATTAGTTCCTGGCGACAACTGGAGGCTGGGAGATGACGATGCATGTGGGAAGTGGGCACGTCGTCTCAGCTAAGGCAGTGGGAGGACTTCGGGCGACTTTGCAAAAAAGTTATATTTTATTGGACAGTGTATATGTAGTTCTTGATTTAAAGAGAACTTAATTTCTGTAAAGTGTTTAATTGAACAAAATTCTTATGTACATTTTTCAGTTGTCATCTGTCACTCTATCCCACGATTCGCAATGGAGGAAATAAATAAAAAATGTGGAAAACAAGACAGGGATTCACTATGATCAACCAGGGTGAAAAGATAGAATGGGTGTGGATGATCATAGAAATGAATAGAAACGAATATTTGAATCCTTTCCAACTTGATCTTGTTTCCCGAGGCAACTGGTTATGAAGGGACCGTTTCGTTTTTGTAGGTTGGTCCGATCTCCCCACGATTTCGATCCAAAGTATACGCTGTAAATCCATTGGAAAATAAAAAAATACGCATGCCGGAAAAAATTGCAGAAACCCGAACAATTATACAATATCTACCTTATGTAACCCTAGCCCATTCCCATTTTGGGCGGAATCACGACTTTCAGTATCTTATCAATGGCTTCCCTTGCATTCCCCAAACTGTTAAAAAAACAAAAATCATTTTTATTACGAATTATTTTATCCCATTCAGAAGGTTGGAACCCATGGTTATGGAACTGAATCCCCTTCGAATCCGAAAAAAAAAAGAGGGGGTAGGTCCCGTTGAGCTCTTACCCTGGATCCGAAAGAAAGTACTTGGGTTCTGACTCATTATTAAAGATCAATCCTGAACTTGACGGTTTTGAACTATCAGAATATCCAGACTCATTTCTAAGTTTTTATTTACAAAAAGGGTATCAATCTTTGTTCTTCTAAGTTGGAAGATAATCTTTATGTGCTAAGATCGTTAGTAACTAAAGTTGTCCTTAATACTGAACTATTTAAAACAGCGGTAACTCGAAATAACAGACTTAAAATTTCTCCTAAGGAAAATGCCCATCTTTTGCACCTAAGATTAGGATGCATAAATCTCAAGAAGATTGAGAGACTGGTCAAGAATGGACTTCTAAGCGAGTTAGAAGAAAATTCTTTATCTGTAGGTGAGTCATGCCTTGAAGGCAAAATGACTAAAGATCTTTTACTAGAAAAGGTCACAGTGCAAAAGAAACCCTAGAACTTGTACATTCAAACCTCTTTGATCCAATGAATGTTAAGGCAAAAGAAGGGTTTGAATATTTCATCACTTTAACTGATGATTATTCCATATATGGGCATGTTTATTTAATTCAACATAAGTCTGAAGCTTTTAAAAATTTCAAGGAGTACAAGGCTAAGGTTGAAAACACATTAAATAAAGCTATTAAAACATTTCGATCTGATCGAGGTGTTATAAAAGAAATGCTATAAAAGATCAACAATAACATTATTTGTATGCAATAGAAATTTTTCATGACATTTGAATTATGTAATCAAAAATATTTTTTCTATAACTTTTTTTTTAGCATTGGAAAGACACTATGAAAGTCTAGATTTTCAATAACATCAACTACAATAGCATGTCTAAAAACACTACAATACGTTTTAATAGCATTTTTCATTCCTATAAAAAAAACTTTTTAAAAGAAAATCATAGTTTTTTTTTTCTAATGCTATGAAAACTTTCTATAGTATTAAAATTATGCAATTGAAAGTTGACTTTTTATAACATTTTAATTTGTAACATTAAAGAAATGCTATGAAAAGTCAAAAAACTTTCAGGAGGTATTTGACACACTAACATAGGTTGAGTTGAGTTGGTAAAATACACCAACTCATTATTTGGCCCACCAACTTTAAATGTGGGTGGAGTTGAGTTGATATATTTTATCAACTTACCCCAACTCACCCTAACTCTCCTTTCTTCCAATGTTTTGAATGGCTCCACCCATAGGTCACTATTGGCGACTACCGCTGCCACACTCTAGGAACAACCTTCAGACTCCAGCAACCACCTCCGATGACAACTCCAGTGACCAACTTTGGCGATCACCTTCGCACAACAGATTTCAACAACCAATTTCGAGCTCTGACAACCACCTCCGACTAAAGCTCCGATGAAAATCACATTTGATAATCAACTTCGACGACCATCGTTGTTCATCAGCTCCGACAACCAACACAGGGCTCTGACAACACTATCCGATGAAAAACTCAGGCAACTAACTCCAATACCACATTCATGCGACAAACTTTGAGCTCTAACATCCACCTCCGACTAAAAATCCAACGAAAATCATCTTTGATGATCAACTTTAATGGCCAACTTCCCGCGACCAACTCTAGGCTCCGACAACCACCTCCGACGACAAACTCCAACGATCAACTCTAATACCACATTCATGCAACCAACTTCAGGCTCCGACAACCACCTCCAACTACAAGCTCCGAGGAAAATCATCTTCGATGATCAACTTTGACGATCACCTTCGAACAACCAACTTCAATACCACCTCCATGCAACCAACTTCGGGCTCCGAAAACCACATTTGACTACAAATTTTGGTGAAAATTCTCTTTGATAATAGACTTCAACAACCACCTCTAACTATTATAAAATCGATGACTGTTAAAGTATGTTGTAGGATTAATATTTATATGTAGAAAATTTGGAAAAGTATGTAGAAAAAGAAACCATAAACTGGTTATTTCTTTTCCTATAATATTTTGTGATAAGAATTAGTGAAAAATCGAAATTTGTTCCCTAATGATCCTCCAAATTGCAGGGCATTGAAAGTGGAATTGTTGAAGAAATGTGGTGTCATTTCATTGGCTACAAGATGATGGAAGAGATTTAATTAAAAAGTTCAGGACGAAGGAAAAATACAAAACAACAATGGAAAAAAGAAGAAAAAAGAAGAAGATGATGATGATGAAATTCCTAGAGAAAAATTAGGAATCAAAAGTTTTGATCTCTTTTACTTTCCATTTTATTTAACCATATTCATGCAATAAATTTAGTAAGTAAATTGTTGTTCATTACCAAAAAAAAAAAAGAAAGAAAAAAAAAGGAAAGAAAGAAAGAAAGAAAGAAAGAAAGAAAGAAAGAAAAACTTTCAAATATAAAAGAAAAAAAAATCGCAATCCATATTTTATTCAAACGAAAATGGGTAGAATTATTGAATAAAAAGTTTCAAAACAAAAATAGTAATTATAAAAATAGATTATTTAGAGTTCAAAAAGCCGCACCAGGAACCTGGACATATGAACTCAACATTGCATCCCAAACACAGACATATGAATTGAGAGCAAATAACTCTACATTTCAAACACAGACATATGAATTCTACAGATGTATGAACTCTACAAACATATGAACTTCAAACAATTGTACCTTCAATAAAAGGATATGTCCCTTTTTAAGAAGACAACTCTCTATTTATCTGAAGATATGAATATTTGCATGATCACAAATATTCTGTAAATATGTGATTTATTTATCAATTTTATATAAAAAAAAAATACATAAAGAATTATTCCTCCAATTCTCTCTTTTCAATTGCATTACTCATATACTTGAGTGTTTATTAAGTCATGTAGTTGAAGTGTTGCATTCACAAATTAATAATTCGTCATTTTCTTGTTAGACAATTGTTCGTGATACATTGAGCATCATAGGAGGAATTCAATTGAGTTGTAGGACAGAAGAATTGAACCTCCAACCTTAAGTCGATGATATAAATTTTATGTTTGTTGAGTTATGCTTATTTTGGCATTATTAGTATAGCTAAACATGCTATATTTTGAACAGAAAAGCCATTTTGAAATATTGAGTAGATTCTAAAATTTGGATGCCTTAAATAAATGTAAAATATAAATTTGATATACTCTTACAATTTCCTTATATACATCCAATGCAATGCAAAACTATCAATAGTACATTGTGCCAGCTTTTGCGAATAATTTCTCAAATAAATCGCACGTATCTCCTCTTCAATAACCTTCCTTTCCTTTCCCCTTTGTCTCTCCTTTTATTTTATGGACATTGTATCTTTCACATTTTTCGGCAATGATATTATAGATCATCTACTTTGAGCTTAGACGCTTCATGATTTTGTTTCTTCACCAAAAAAACAAATAAATTTTCATACTAATGGAAATGTTATTTATTTATTTACATACCAACAGTCTCTCTCTTCCTAGCCAATATATAATTTTCTAAAGGTTAAAAATCCATTTCGATTTCTATACTTTAAACTTTGTTCAATTTTAGCCATTATATTTTCATTGTCCAATTTTAGTATATAAACTTTAAATAAATCTTAAATATAGTACCTAATGCTGGTTTATTGTTAATTTTTGTATGGCTTTTTTTTTATCAATTAATATTTTTACTATAAATTTTATAAATATATTCACATATTATGTTTTTTAATGAAAAATATTGTTATTATTTAATCAATCAAATCAGTTTTAGAGGACTAAACTTAAGATTGATTGAAAATATAGAAACTAAAATTGGACAACTAAAAATATATAGACTAAAATTGAACAAATTTTAAATTAAAGAGACAAAAATGGTAGTTTAACCTTTTTTTAATATAAATTTTTTATATCCCATGATCCTAGTTATTTTTTATTGTCTATTTCAAATTTAAGACTGTTGAGAGCCATCTACTTATAGTTGGATGATACATGCATTTTTATCATGTTGAGAATGTTTTTTTTATTTCCAAATAAATATTGGCATTTATTTACATGTTGGATTTTACAGTTACATTTGGAGGTTGTGCTGGGAATGGATTTCAGGTAGGTGTGGGATAGGTTGGATTGTAATCCAATTACAAGCTCATGTTTGTTTCCGTTGTAATGAGCCAGTATTTGTAATGGTCTATTACAATCCAACCATCAACTCAACTCAACCCGTTTTTAATTATAACCCTATTCCAACGCCAGCTTTCACACTTCTCACACGTCTTTGTCGCCGCATCATCGCCTTCAAGGCTGGCCTCCTCTCCAAGGCCATCTACCTCGTTATAAAGATCCTCGACGACCGCCACATCACCAACCAACTTTGGGAATCACCTGCCAACTCTGACAACCACTTTCTATTGGGGTTGGTATCCTAAATCTCGTAGAATCCTATAGTTTGTAATTATAATGTACAAACATCTTATTTATTTAATAAAATATATGATTTTTTATTTCAATTTTTAGTTGCATTAATCACAAACTAATAAACTAATATCCAAGTTTATGTAGAGACATGTGAGTAGGAATATTCTATACAAAAGAGTTTGTATAAAACTGAACCACAAAATGTTTAGTCTCATTATATAATGTCGTTCATAATAGAGACTTACATTTCACCAGGATGTTCATAGGTAACATGATTTGAATCTTGAGTGAGTTGTGAACTCTTGCTTATAAAGGCGGTCTTTTGATTTGTATGGGTGAAAGTGGTCAAATCGCCAACTCAATAAGCCTACCATTTTGGGGATTCGTCTGATTGGGGAGTTGAGAAAACAGCTACACAAGATGGAATTCATTCCTTCCCCAACATTGGGGTAAGTAGATAAATTGCTCCCTTACTGATTTGGGGGCATGAAGAATGTGGTGCCACACCCTCTCCTAGACCGGGAGGGGTTTGATCATAGTTGAACTATGACTTATTGTTCATTAGAGGGATTAGTGGATTTAAGGAGTTAGATGTAACTATAGGAGAAAACGGTAATTTTGGCCCAGCCGTAGTTACGAGCAATTTATGAAAGGTTATCGTACTATTGACTGGTTAGATCTAATGGACACAGTAATATATCTGTCGTCCGAAGAGTGCAGCTGTCGATCTTTAGTAGAGTGCCCAATAGTTAACAGATGGTGAATAATTTAATTATCGGAGTTTAATTAATTATTCATGTATCGTTGGAGTTTCAAGTTAGAGGTCCATGAGATCCCATCGGTAGCTCAATGGGAATAAATGAGAATCAGGTTTTGGACTAATTTGAGTTATTCAAATTAATTGAGAGAATTAATTATATATGATATAATTATTATAATGTATTTGATATATTATAATTATAGTATATTTTCTATTATTCTCTGTAAAACTCTGTATTATGTAAATTTTGGAAATTGGGACGATTTCGTGTTTCGCTCAAGGAACTTTAATCGGGTTCCTTCACCTTCAACCGCTGTCGTCAGCCACCTCCGACCATTACCATTGGCGACCACCTCTAGCAACAACCACCATAAATTCCGACAACGACCAACTCTAGCAACCATGATTTTCAATTATTAATTCATAAAATTTATAGTCATCCTTTATAGTAATTTGACATTAATAAAAACACTTTTATTATACAACAAACCAAACAAACTTATATATATATAACACTTTTGAGAAAAGTTATCAAACACGTGAGTGTTTTTATTTTAAATGGTTTTTATCAGAAGTGTTTAATTTAAAATGTACTTTTCAAAAGTATTTTTTCTAAGTTAAAGTGCCACATTAGGCCTTTATGACCAAATTAGGTTTTATCATTAAAAGGGTGTTTGGCAGCCCAAGTGAGTTGGGTTGGGTGGACTTTTTAAGCTCACTCGGTGTTTGTTTGATCGATAAAAAAATTGGTGAGTTTAATAACTCACTGTTTTACTCCCCAACATAACTCCCCTAAAAAAGAGAAATTTAACTAAAATGTAAAAAAAGAAATAGTTGGTAAAGATATGTTAGGAAAATTTAATGATCCTTTCTTAAGTCTAAGACAATGAGATATTTGTCAACCTAATTAACTATAAATATAAGCCTAATGAACCACTACTTATCAAAACTTGTTTGGAACGTAGCTACAATTAGAATTTGACAACTAAAATATCTAATTGCATAATTTATTTATTTTTAATAGGTAGTAGAGGGTTGCATGAGAACCCAAAAACCATAACCATTGGAAGTTGGAAAGAATTTGTTATGTTGGAAAAAATGGACGGTAGATTTTGTGTTTAGTACATAAATACGTTGAAAAGAATCTATTATGTTTTATAAATTGAAAAAAAAATAGAGTTTTTTTTTTCCTTCTTTTTGATTTTGTCATAAAAGGGTTAAGAAAATAAGTATATATAGTTGAAAAATAANGAAAAATAGTCTTTGGCTTATGTGTGTGTAAAAGTATCTATTTGGATTTAAAACATACGTCAAAGCCTAACATTCTCATGAATCTCCGTTCCTTCTTCTCACTTCGAGTTCATTCCTCTCGCTTCTTCTATTTGTTTCTTGTTAAACACAACTGTAAAATAGAGTTTTTTTTTTCTATCGTTTCGATTTTGTCATAAAAGGGTTAAGAAAATAAGTATATATAGTTGAAAAATAATCAACCATTGCAAAGCAAAAAAAAAAAAAAAAAAAAAAGAAGAAGAAGAAAACTAATTTCATTTACAAAAACTGCATCAGATACTTCAACACAACTAAACCTTATACCCCAAACACAGACGATAATTACCAATTTAACTCAACTCTGTACCCAAAACATAGATAATTTAAATCTTAAGATAATTTAACTCCCTAGATAATAATTACCAACTCAACTCTCTACTTTTATTATGTGACAAACGTCCCCTCAATAATATCTCCTAGACAACATTTCAAAAACATTATAAAAAGTCTACGTAGCATACGTGGATACGTATGTGTACATTTGTTCGTGTGTATTTTTAACATCAAATATATTATTTAACTTTGACGCTATAATTTGCCTCAAAACACAAAGTTGAAATTTTAATGACCTATGAAACACAAAATTCAGTTTTATGTCTACCAGATTTAAAGTTTAGGGACTTATTAGATACATTTTAAAACTCAAAGACTCTTATTGAACATAAACACGGAAGTTCATATATTAAACTTATAATTCAGATTTTTTTTTTAAATAATATTTTTTTAAAAATATAATGACAAAGATAGGGTTGGAGGGAAACTTTTTCTAAGAATAGATGTTTGGGGAAACTATTGACAAAATTGGGGTAGTGAAATCGTGTACCGAGTATACGATTGCCATGTGGCAAACTCATGTACCCGGTACACGAGTACCGTTTAATCCAGTCAGCACCACGTCGGCTGACTGGTTGACCGGTCAGACACAAACTCGTGGACCCACGTCCACGATTTGCTTATTTTTTTTCTTTTTTTTTTTTTAAGTGTGTTGACTATTTTTTTTTTAATTGTAGATGTACAACAATATTAAAACTTTAGGAATTGGTCCACGAATTCCTTCATTATTAAACTTAATTATATATTTAATCTACAATGAAAACATCTTGCACTCATATTAAAAAAAAAATGTCTTGATATTAAAGAATATTTACCATTAGTTCTTTAATTTATAATTTGAAAATGAAAGTTTATATAAAATTTAAAAACGACCCCCCTAGCCCTTACCCCTCATGGGGGTTATCTTCGTGTCCCTCTAAATTAGGTTCACCCTGTTGTCTTCGATCGGTGTCAGCAATATTAAGTCGTCTTGTTTGTTGAATAATACCTTCTATGTTGACCAATGTTTGCTGACACATTGAACTCAATTATGGTAAGTTGTTATGCACTGGATATTGTTGAACATCGTCGATAAAATTATTCTGTACAATAAAAAAAATAAATATTAAACAATATTCATATCATATATATGGAAAATTTCTGATTTTAAGTCTCTTACCATGCAGTAATAGTAAGCTTCGTTAGGTGTGATAAATCGCCTCGTGATCGAATTGTACAGGAAAAGTAGTCGTCTGATAGAGATGGCCTATTTGTTAATTCTCCCTGTGCACAACGATCATACCATCCATGCCAGTAGGATAAATATTCCGCATGGATTCGACGCCAGTCTTGGTCGTGCTTACCACTCAAATCGATCTAGTGTAGTGTTGGGAGTGTATAGGATAACGAAGGTATCATTTGTCGCAGACCGAACTGTCTCAACACACGATCTGGATGATGTCACTCTACTATATGGAAGCATATAAGAGGGCTAATGGTCAACCAAATGTCTTCATCATCACGACAATAATCAGGTAAGGATGACCAAATTTGTTGTGTGTATGTCATCCAAATAATCTGACAAAACAAAAATAAGTGTATATATAAAATGTTTTAAATATTCATTTATATATACATTTGCTACCTGATTGTGCATCAGCATGTCGAGTATTTTTTTGTACACGAGCAATATATTTGTTGACTGTTCAAAGGCAGCTAATACACCACTCCATCTAAAATTATAAAAAAAATACAATTAATTTATATTCTTACATAAAATGGTAACGAAATAAATATATAAATGAAATAATATCGGGCACTAAGTGGACGATGACTTGGGACCTGTAGCTGGACTGTGGTGCTATAATTGGAAATCGATCATAAGCCCATACTTGTAGTAATATCAGTGGCCCCGCTATTTCTAACGTTTGTGCATTGGAAGCCCGACAAAGTTCTCTATACAACCATGCAAGACATGCACCACCCCACGAGTACGTACCAATGTGCTCGAAATCAGACAATAGTGGGAGGAACATGAGATGTAGAGTATTTGACTTGTCAGCAAACAAAAATCTTCCAATAAGCTGCAGGATGTATGCTCGTGCACACCTATGTACGTTAATGTTGTCGACATCGAGAGGTAATTCTGGAAACTAGGACGCCAACCAGGGGATACTCAATCTTGATCCCTTCAGATCCTCTGGTAGAACGCCTGAGAGCTCTTCACAAACGTTCTTCCAGTCATACTATAGTGAACCTATTAATGATTGCCCATCCACTCGTAACCCAAATTGTATGGCAACATCCTGCATCGTAATCGTATATTTCCCACAAGGCAGGTGAAATGTGTGGGTTTCTAGTCTTCAACGCTCAACTAGAGCAATAATAAGGTGCCAATCAAGCTGGATAAAATCAATTTGTGTAACCCCAAGAAAACCTGCCTGCTGAACATAGGAAATAATGTGTTGATCAAATGGGATAGTATGTTGTGCAGTCACCTCCCTTCTCCAACAATTCAACACTACAGTGGAAGAACTATCTCATACTATTTGTGAACGATGCGTATTTTGTTGGTATAATTATACAGGTTTAGAAGGACCAGGCTCCATTACCTAACAAGTTCAAATTACATTACATAATAAAATCCATGACATAAAAGATACATAAAAAGTACATAAAAATATACAATTTTATAAAATAAATTCATTACATAAATTCATTATAAGTACATAAAGAATACAAGTACATAAAATATACAATTACATGAAAAATATAAGTACATAAAGAATACAAGTACATAAAATATATAATTACATGAAAATATAAATACATAAAGAATAAAAATACATGAAATATACAATTACATGAAAAATATAAGTACATAAAGAATACAAGTACATAAAATATACAAGTAAAAAAAAAAACACCTGATGACCCAAATATGAAGCACCCAATGTATGTTGTGGACAAGTGTGTTTGTTATGTCCTTCTCTCTTGCTTATTGTACATCGCACTTTTTGGCTTGCCTCTCTCCAATCCATTTCATTATGAATGCGCGTACTTTTTGGCCGACCTTGTTCTCTTAGTAAGTCCGCATTTGGATGAACTTCTGTAAATGATAATTTTGGCCAATAATCTGGGTGTTGAGTTGGATGGAAGCGGCCTTCATAACAACACTTGAAATTGGACAATTTATAGCATTCATCAATAAGTGGTAGGTATGTCATACGCATGTAATTACAAACTACAATTACATGAGAACATGGAATCTTAAATGATTGCCACTTATTGCAAGAACATGTTCCATCTTTCAAGCTCAAAACTTGGACATGTTCTTTATAGGGAGAAATCATACTTATGCTAGTTTGTATATCGGAACTTTGACTTTCCTTGTCAATGGATGTCACTGTATATGCAGATGCTTGTTTTTCCCACCAGTTTTTTTAGGGCATATTCTGTATACATGTCCCCACAATCGAGTGCTCCACTGGTTTCTTTTCTCCAGCGTTCAAAATAAGTATTGTGCGATAGAATGTTAGCCTAACCAAAGAAGTAATTGGTAACATTCTAGCACTTTTGAAAACACCGTTCATGCATTCAGCTGCATTGCTTGTCATCCACCCATAGCAGTACCTATCGTCGTGTGATTGAGTCCATTTTTCTAAGTCAATGTCTGAAAAATATTCAAGATATTTAGGGTGAAAAATATTCAAGATATTTAGGGTGCAACTATTTCAATTCCTTCATGCACCGAATGAACTTACGCCTTTGGTGTTGATTTCCCACCTTAAACACAAAAATTTTTAGTTGCTTTGATTTGTATTTCGTATTGAAATTACTAGCAACATGGCGAAGACAATATCGATGGTACACTCTAGGTTCACTCAAATTTCTTCATTACAAATTGCAGCAAGAATGCCCTTATCAGAAATCAAGCAAATACCCTCTCTTTGGGTAACATATTCACGCAATGCCTGTAAAAATCATGACCAACTGGACGAATTTTCACCTTTGACGATAGCAAAAACAAGGGAAAATATATGTCTGTTTGCATCAATAGATAAGACTGTCAATAATTTTCCCTTATACTTTCCGTAGAGATGAGTTCCATCGATCTGGATTAATGGCCCACAATGGTTGAACCCTTCTCTTGCAGGACCAAAGGACCAAAAAACTCGTCCAAAAATAGTCGTGCCTGGCACATTAGAGGGAAGGAAAAACTAATCTGTTCGTGTTCCTGGATTGTAATGAACAAGAGCACTCAACCAATACGGAAGCTTTGAAAATGATTTCTCCCAATCACCAAACACAACAATCAACGCTTATCTCTTGGGTTGCCACACCCGTCTATAATTAACATTATAGTCATATTGGTTTTTAATGGCAGGATCAGTGCTAACCAAAATTTGAATCAAGCTGTGAATCTGTGTCAATTTTGAAAACAAACATGAGTGTTCTCCTTGAAGTTTGGTGATTTCAAACATCCCATGATTTTTACACCGACATGCCCGTAACTTCCAAGCACAACTGTCCCTCCATGATTTACATTTAACATACCAAAGATCCTGATTTGATTCCACTACAATAATTTCGTAGTGTTCTGTCACACAATATTTCTTTACAGCAAGCTGTAAATCTTCTTTAGTATTAAACAACATTCATTTTTGTATTAAACTACAGTTATCTACACCTATATTCCTTTCTTCCAAAGTAGACCCTAGTTCACAAGTTGAATTTGTCATTTCCCAATCTATTTGGGTGAACATTTCCGACGGTACCAACTCAAGATCATGTTCCCCACTACTGTCAACTTCAACGTCAATGTCACTATCTTCATCATTTTCAGGTTCAAGAATCAACTTTTGGGACAATTTAACATATTTATTGTGATTTTTTCAACTGTTATAGTTGACAAAAAATATGTTAATATGTCACCCCATCAAAATCTAATTTCTAAGTTCAACATATTAGATCTAAATATTATAGATTTAAATCAGCTCAAATCTAAGATTCATAAACTATATATTTAAATTAGCCCAAATCTAAAATCCATAAACTATACATTTAAATCAGCCCAAATGTGAACAAAATAATATATACACATATTTCTAAGTTCATAAACTATAAAATAATAAATAGCCAAACAAATAAACAAACATAATCATCCAGAAAAATAGTCCAACAAAATCAACCCAACAAAATCTAATTTCTAAGTTCATAAACTACATTACACAAAATCAGCCCGAGAAATAGACAAATATATACACATATTTCTAGATTCAACCCAACAAATAAATCATGGATCCATAAACTACACATTAAGTTCGGCCCAAATGCAAAAAAAATGATACATATAAGAAGATTATATATTGAAAAACAACTAGAGAAAGAATTTTACCACAGAACCGTTCAGACGATTTTGAACGGACGAACAAATGGAGGACTCGAACAATTTTGGACGGATGAGCAAATGGAGGCATTTGGATGCACAAGACAGAAGTAAAATGAGGAGGATTTCGAAATTTTGGACGGAGAAACGCAATAAAAGAAGGCAAAATAAGGCAGAAAGCTTGAGTGGGACAGAGAAGGCAGAAGGTCGGATGAAGAAGAAGAAGGGGTGCAACAGATTTAATGGAGAGGAAGTCGTGTACCGAGTACACGACTTAAGATAATCGTGTACCAGGTACACAATTACCATGATTGCCACGGCAAACTACACGTGTCAGATGGATAGGAACTTGTGTACTCGATACACGATTTAAGGCTAATCGTGTATCCGATATCGGGTACACGATTTAAAAACCTATTTTTGAGAATATTTTCCCTCCAACCCTATTTTTGGCATTATTTTTTTTAAAAAAAATCTATAATTCAATATTTCTTTTATACTACTTTTAAAAGTTCCAATTCTTGGTCATGTACTTTAATTTATTAATTTCATTTCTAACTATTGTGCATATAAAAAGTAATCAACTATATCATCAATATCACATCAATTCTTCCTTTCAATCTCAAATTTCTTCAAACCAGCAATGGACCTCATTTGAAGGAAGAAAATTTCCTAGAGAATTGAGATTAGATTATTCTTCCTTATATTCAACATCATAGATACCAAATTAAAATATAACGAATAGATTGAAATCTTAAATCAATCCAAGACGAAATTAACACAGACCTCAAAGTTCGGGAATGAAAGTTAAATTATATAAGAATAATAATAATAATAATAATAATTGCTATTTACATTTAAGTCCTGCCAATCAAATCAATCAATCAGGTGCTCTCCAACTCATTTTTGGGGGACCATGAAATGGACGGGATAGTTGGGAAGCAACAAGTGCAGTCTTCTTGGCAAGGTTTGGGCCGCTCCAGCGGGCCCAAATCCCACATGGGCTGACTTTGAGTTGGCTCATCTGACTTGGGCCCATCGAGCCCACTTGAAGGTGGGGCTGGATCCTTTAATGGGCCCCAACATTCCACTTTGTTGAATTCTGGAATTTTGGAGTGGAAATAAACCCAAACCAAAGCATCCTGTAATTCTGGGTAATTGTTGAACAAGTCCACATCTCCATGGACAAAAGCATTCAGCACCTATTTTTTTTTTTTTTTTTTTTTTTTTTTTTTTTTAAATCACATGTCAATTAAATGTCAATTCTAAAATAATTATTTAAAAGAAAAGTTATTCCTATTCTTATTTGACTGTTATGGGTTTCTTTTTTCCTTGTGTATGCCTAATAACATCAAATGGAAAAGGAAGACATATATCAACCATACACGTATATCAACTATCTACTTTATTTTAAGTAATATGGTGAAAAACCAAGTTAAGATAGTTCTATGTAAGAAGTCTAATTTTTTTACTATCATGTGTCAAATTAAATGTCTATTCCAAGGGAATAATATGTTATTCCTATTCATACGACTTTTATGGGTTTTTCCTTCCTTTTGTATACCTAAATAACACGAAATGAACTATGTATTTTATTTTAAACGGTAATGAAAAGTCAAGTCAATATATTTCTATCAACCAAGTTTTAATTTGAGCATAACTCAACTAGTCTATACATTATGCCCTGGATTAGAATGTCAAATATTCAGACCATGGATTAGGGTGAACTCAAAAAAGAAAAAGGAAAAGGTTATTGAGGGAAAAAAAAGATGATCGTTAAGTAGTAACTTAAATTACGATGATTAGACATTCACCTAATCCAATGCTTCTGTTTTTCTTATACACTAAAACAAAATTTAAAAGAATTTGTGACATGATAGTAACAAGGCAAAGACAACAAGAAAAAGAAATAAAAATACTCATAATCATTCAATAAGATTTTCAACCATTAAACAATGAAATGAGAAGTAAAAAATAAATAATAAGAGAGAAAAAGAAAAAAGAAGTAAAAAATAAATAATAAGAGAGAAAAAGAAAAAAGAAATTACCACAGGAAGTTCTTTACGAAAAATGAAGTATCTGAGATTAGCACAAAGATCTAAAAGAAAATGGCCTCCACTAATGTGGCAATGAACATGGAGTGACATTTTTCCCTTTACTTTCTTCCATTCTCCCACCACTTCATCCCTTTGCAGCCAATTATACCATCCTTGTAACTGCATTCATCAATTACCCTCTCTTTTTTATGCACTAATTTAAGACAAGAGATGCCCAAAAAAATAATAAAAAAATCAAAATTTACCCTAATCGAACGGAGATTTGATCTTCTGATCTCTAAGATCGAGTATCTTTACTTCTCAGGTCTTGAAGACATGTTTTACTTGAGAGCTCCCTTTAGTAATGATTTTGATTTTAGTTTTTTATTTTTGAAATTTATGTTTGCTTTTTGTTATGGATTTTACGTTTTCGAATGAGGCATTTCAATTTTTAGTCAAATTTTAATTCAAAAACTAAAAATATGTAAACTACTTTCTTTTAGTTTTAAAATTTTAGCATTTTTTTTCTTTGAAAAATTGGTGAGAAGTGGAAAAAAAATACTTGTGTGTTGAATTTTAAAAAATAAATAATCAAAATCAAAATAATTATCAAAGGTGAGCAACATTGTTTAAAATCGTGACAAAACCCAGAGAAAAGTTTCAAAATTATTTCCAAACAAAGTTTAATTAGCCTTTAAAAAGTATTACCATTTCTCTTAGGTTTATATAATTTTTGAGGGGTTTGATGAATTTTTTGGAACATCTAACTTAGCTAATTTATGGAGATGAACTCATTTTCATGGGATTTGATGAACTAAAAAAGGGTTTTTAATAAACAAAGAAATAAGGGAAAAAAGAAAGTTTACCTGAGAGTTGTTAATGGATTGAGAAATGGCAAGAGTGAGTTTAGAAGTTATATCGCTATGTGTAAGCGTATAAGTCCTTGGAAATTTGCCTGGATGTTTCTTCTCATCCACTCCTAAAAACAGAACCTTCAGCTTCGAAGCTTCAAATATGGCTGGCCCAAACAGCCTCGCCACCTAACAACCATCAAAACAAAACAAAACCCAGATTAAAAAATCCAATCTTTAGTTTTAGAAGCCAAAATAAACAAATAAACGAATTAAAAATTCCATACAGGGACTATGGCATGGTTCTTCTTCTTGGATTTTCGTTTACAGGGGAAGAGAAAAGAATTCTGATAAGGGTTTGAAGGAACAAGAAGAACAGAAGAATTAGTGGTTAAAACCCTCATCTTTTCCTTCTCTCAATGGATTCGTCGTTTCCTTTACGAATTAGTTCCAGAAATTTGGGGGGTTTGATCTCAGAAAACAGAGGAATTTGTTAGGGGGAAAGTAGAGGCTTCTACGAAACAAAAGGAAAAAGGAAAAAGGGAAAAGGGCAGAAAGTAAAGGAAATGGTGGTATGATTGATTAGTAAGTAGTGAAATCCAGAAATTTAGGGGAATTAGAGGCGTGTTGGAAAGGAATTGCTTTTTTCTTCGCTCGCTGTTGCTTCAAGTTCTGGACTTTGTTCGGGTTTGGTTGTAATAAGCAAGAATTTTTGGGCGTTTTTACGTGGATGATTAATAGTATGACACCGTTGTTATTTTTGACTTTCAATCCCAACCCATGACATACCCTACCGTCTACCGTCTTGGATCTCCGTTTATAATGCCTATCACGATGCACACAACCTTTACGCTTAAGAGATGGGGCCACATAGGGATCTAAGAAAAAGACGATAGATCCAAAAAAATCCAATAAATGAAAATTTTATGAATAATAATCAAACCAATTTGAATCAATTAATTATTAACTTTAAAATGTAATTTTTTTTTATTTACTTATAATTTGATATACATGTATTTATTTTAATTTCTTTAATTTTATTAGTTTTTTTAGATATATTCTTCAATAATTTTTAAAATAGTTTCTTTTGCACTTTGAAAAAAGATTATCATTACATAAATTGAAATTGAGTTGTTAATCTTAATTCATATATGAAAATAGTTAAATCATTCTTACTTATTAATATTTTACTTCCTTTTATAACAAAAAATTAAATAAATAGTTTGAGTAACCCGAGCCAACCCAACCCAAATGTTTCATGGTTGGGTTGGGTTGGTTCATTTTTTAATGAGAGTTATTTCGGTTGAAGAAATTT